>NC_143012.1:121034415-121342415 GCF_055824585.1 Amblyomma mixtum | reverse complement strand
AAATCGAAAACTTAGAAACTCCAAAACTCCAAAAATCCGAAACTAAAATTTCAAAACTCCAAAACTCTAAAACTCTAAAACTCCAAAACTCCAAAACTTCAACACTCCGAAACTCCAAAACTACAAAACTACAAAATTCTTAAACTCCAAGACCCTGAATCTCCAAAACGCCAAAACTCCAAATCTCCGAAACTTCAGAACTCCAAAAATCCGAAACTGAAAATCCGGAACTCCAAAACTCCAAAGCTCTAAAACTCCAAAAGTCCGATAATCCGAAACTCCGAAAGTCCAAAACTACAATATTCCGAAACTCCGAAACTCCGAAAATCCAGAACTCCAAAACTCCAAAACTCCAAAGCTCTAAAACTCGAAAAGTCCAATAATCCGAAACTCCGAAAGTCCGGAACTCAAAATCTCCAAAAGTCCAAAAATCCAAAACTCCAAAACTCGAAAGCTCCAAAACTCAAAAACCCAAAAATCCAAAACTCAAAAATCCAAAACTGCAACACCCCGAAACTCCAAAACTACAAAATTCTTAAACTCCAAGACCCCGAATCTCCAAAACGCCGAAACTCCAAAACTCCGAAAATCCAAAACTCCAAAAATCCCAAACTTGAAAACTCCAAAACTGCAAAAATGCGAAACACCAAAATTCGAAACTTCACAACTCCGAATCTCCAAAACTGCGAAACTCCCAAACTCAAAAACTCCGAAACTCTAACACTCCGAAACTCGGAAACTCCAAAACTCCGAACCTCTAAAACTCCACAACTCCAAAACTACAAAATTCTGGAACAACAAAACCCTGAATCTCCAAAAACTCATACCTCCAAAACTTCAAAAATCCAAAACTCCGAAACTCCAAAATTCCGAAAGTGCAAAAATCCAAACCTCCAAAACTCAAAAACTCAAAAACTCCAAAAATCCAAAAATCCAAAACTCAAAAATCCAAAACATAAAAACTGCAAACTCCAAAAATCCGAAACTCAAATTTCAAAACTCCAAAACTCTAAAACTCTAAAACTGTAAAACTCCAAAACTCCAACACTCCGAAACTCCGACACTCCAAAACTCCAAAACTACAAAACTACAAAATTCCGAAACTACAAGACCCTAAATCTCCAAAACTCGGAAACTCCAAAACTCCGAAACTCCGAAAATCCAGAACTCCAAAACTTCAAAACTCCAAAGCTCTAAAACTCAAAAACTCCAATAATCCGAAACTCCGAAAATCCGAAACTCCAAAAATCCAAAGCTCCGAAACACCAAAACTCCAAACTCCGAAACTCCACAACCCTGCATCTCCAAAACTCCGAAACTCCAAAACTCTAAAACTCCAAAACTTCGAAACTCCAAAACTCCAAAACTCCGAAACTGCAAAACTTCGAAACTCCGAAACTGCGAAACTACGGAACTCCGAAACTCCAAAACTGCAAAAATCCAAAACTCAAAAATTCCGAAACTCCACTACCCTGAATCTCCAAAACTCCGAAACCCCAAAACTCCGAAAATCCAAAACTCCACAAATCCAGAACCCCATAAATCCAAACCTCGAAAACTCCACAACTCAAAAATTCCGAAACTCCGAAACTCCAACAATCAATACCTCCAAAACTACAGAATTCCGAAACTCCAAAACCCCGAATTTCCAGAACTCCGAAACTGCAATATTCCGAAACTCCAAAACTCCAAAAATTTTAAACTCCGAAACTCCAAAACTCCGAAACTCCAAAATTCCGAAACTCCACAACCCCAAATCTCCAAAACTCCGAAACTCCAAAACTCCGAAACTCCGAAAATCCAGAACTCCACAACTCCAAAACTCCAAAACTCCAAAGCTCTAAAACTCCAAAAGTCCAATAATCCGAAACTCCGAGAGTCCAAACTCCAAAAATCCAAAACTCCGAAAATCCAAAACTCCAAAAATCCTAAACTTGAAAACTCCAAAACTGCAAAAATGCGAAACACCAAAATTCGAAACTTCACAACTCCGAATCTCCAAAACTGCGAAACTCCCAAACTCAAAAACTCTGAAACTCCAACACTCCGAAACTCGGAAACTCCAAAACTCCGAACCTCTAAAACTCCACAACCCCGAATCTCCACAACTCCGAAACTCCAAAAATCCATACCTCCAAAAATCAAAAATTGTAAAACTCGAAAACTCCAATAATCCAAAACTCCGAAACTCCAAAACTCCAAAAGTGCAAAAATCCAAATCTCCAAAACTCAAAAACTCAAAAACTCCAAAACTCCAAAAATCCAAAAATCCAAAACTCAAAAATCCAAAACATAAAAACTCCAAACTCCAAAAATCCGAAACTCAAAAATTTCAAAACTCCAAACTATAAAACTCTCAAACTCCAAAACTCCAACACTCCGAAACTCCGAAACTCCAAAACTCCAAAACTCAAAAATTCCGAAACTCCACTACCCTGAATCTCCAAAACTCCGCAACTCCAAAACTCCGAAAATCCAAAACTCCACAAATCCAGAACTCCGAAAATCGAAAACTTAAAAACTCCAAAACTCCAAAAATCTGAAACTCTAAAATTTCAAAACTCCAAAATCTAGTAGTCTAAAACTCTAAAGCTCAAACACTCCGAAACTTCAAAACTACAAAACTACAAAATTCCGAAATATCAAGACCCCGAATCTCCAAACTGCCGAAACTCCAAATCTCCGAAACTCCGAAACTGAAAATCCGGAACTCCAAAACTCCAAAGCTCTAAAACTCCAAAAGTCCAATAATCCGAAACTCCGAAAGTCCAAAACTCCAAAACTCCAAAAATCCAAAACTCGAAAACGCCAAAACTCCAAAAATCCAAAACTCCGAAAATTGAAAACTTAAAAACTCCAAAACTCCCAAAATCCGAAACTAAAATTTCAAAACTCCAAAACTCTAAAACTAAAACTCCAAAACTCCAACACCCCGAAACTCCAAAACTGCAAAATTCTTAAACTCCAAGACCCCGAATCTCCAAAACGCCGAAACTCCAAATCTCCGAAACTCCAAAAATCCGAAACTCAAAAAGTGCAAAAATCCAAAACTCCAAAACTCCAAAACGCCGAAACTCCAAATCTCCGAAACTCCAAAATTCCAAAAATCCAAAACTCCAAAAATCCAAAACTCAAAAACTCCAAAACTAAAAAACTCTAAAAATCCAAAACTCAAAAATCCAAAACTCCAAAAATCCAAAACTCCGAAAATTGAAAATTTCAAAACTCCAAAACTCTAAAACTCCAAAACTCCACCACCCCGGAACTCCAAAACTACAAAATTCTTAAACTCCAAGACCCCGAATCTCCAAAACGCCGAAACTCCAAGTCACCGAAACACCAAAACTCCAAAAATCCGAAACTGAAAATCCGGAACTCCAAAACTCCAAAACTCCAAAGCTCTAAAACTCCAAAAGTCCAATAATCCGAAACTCCAAAAGTCCAAACTCCAAAAATCCAAAACTCCGAAAATCCAAAACTCCAAAAATCCAAAACTTGAAAACTCCAAAACTGCAAAAATGCGAAACACCAAAATTCGAAACTTCACAACTCCGAATCTCCAAAACTGCGAAACTCCCAAACTCAAAAACTCTGAAACTCCAACACTCCGAAACTCGGAAACTCCAAAACTCCGAACCTCTAAAACTCCACAACCCCGAATCTCCACAACTCCGAAACTCCAAAAATCCATACCTCCAAAAATCAAAAATTGTAAAACTCGAAAACTCCAATAATCCAAAACTCCGAAACTCCGAAACTCCAAAGCTCCAAAACTCCGAAAATCCAGAACTCCAAAACTTCAAAACTCCAAAGCTCCAAAACTCCAATAATCCGAAACTCCAAAACTCCAAAACTCCGAAACTGCAAAACTTCGAAACTCCGAAACTGCGAAACTCCGGAACTCCAAAACTTCGAAACTCCGAAACTCCAAAACTCCAAAACTCCGAAACTGCAAAACTTCGAAACTCCGAAACTGCGAAACTCCGCAACACCGAAACTCCAAAACTCCAAAACTCAAAAATTCCGAAACTCCACTACCCTGAATCTCCAAAACTCCGAAACTCCAAAACTCCGAAAATCCAAAACTCCACAAATCCAGAACCCCATAAATCCAAACCACGAAAACTCCACAACTCAAAAATTCCGAAACTCCGAAACTCCAACAATCAATACCTCCAAAACTACAGAATTCCGAAACTCCAAAACCCCGAATTTCCAGAACTCCGAAACTGCAATATTCCGAAACTCCAAAACTCCAAAAATTTGAAACTCCGAAACTCCAAAACTCCGAAACTCGAAAATTCCGAAACTCCACAACCCCAAATCTCCAAAACTCCGAAACTCCAAAACTCCGAAACTCCGAAAATCCAGAACTCCACAACTCCAAAACTCCAAAGCTCTTAAACTCTAAAACTCCAAAACTCCAAAAATCCGAAACTCCGAAAATCCAAAACTCCAAAAATCCAATACTCCACAAATCCAAAACTAGAAAACTCCAAAACTGCAAAAATCCGAAACTCCGAAATTCCGAAACTCCACAACCATGAATCTCCAAAACAGCGAAACTCCAAAACTCAAACACTCCGAAACTCCAAAACTCCAACACTCCAAATCTCCAAAACTGCGAAACTCCCAAACTCCAAAACTCCGAACCTCCAAAACTCAAAAACTCCACAACCCCGAATCTCCACAACTCCGAAACTCCAAAAATCCATACCTCCAAAAATCAAAAATTCTAAAACTCGAAAACTCAAATAATTTGAAACTCCGAAACTCCAAAACTCCAAAACTCTAAAACTCCAAAACTCCAATACTCCACAACTCCAAAACTCCAAAACTCCGAAACTCCAAAACTCCCAAACTACAAAATTCTGGAAGAACAAAACCCTGAATCTCCAAAAATCCATACCTCCAAAACTCCAAAAATCAAAACTCCGAAACTGCAAAACTCCAAAACTCAAAAATTCCGAAACTCCACAACCCTGAACCTCCAAAACTCCGAAACTCCAAAACTTCGAAACTCCGAAACTCCAAAACTCCAAAACTCCGAAACTGCAAAACTCCAAAACTCCGAAACTCCGAAACTCCGGAACTCCGAAACTCCAAAACTCCGAAGCTCCAAAACTCCGAAACTCCAACAATCAATACCTCCAAAACTCCAAAACTACAGAATTCGGAAACTCCAAAACCCCGAATTTCCAAAACTCCGAAACTGCAATATTCCGAAACTCTAAAACTCCAAAAATCAGAAACTCCGAAACTCCAAAACTCCGAAACTGCAAAACACCGAAACTCCAAAAATCCAGAACTCGAAAACTCCAATGCTCTAAAACTCCAAAACTCCAATAATCCGAAACTCCGAAAATCCAAAACTCCAAAAATCCAAAACTCCACAAATCCAAAACTAGAAAACTCCAAACCTGCAAAAATCCGAAACTCCAAAATTCCGAAACTCCACAACCACGAATTTCCAAAACTGCGAAACTACAAAACTCAATCACTCCGAAACTCTAAAACTCCGAAACTCAGGAACTCAGAAACTCCGAACCTCCAAAACTCCAAAACTGAAATTCCGAAACTCCAAAACTCCAAACCTCCAAAATTCCGAAACTCCAAAACCCCGAATCTCCAAAACTCGGAAACTCCAAAACTCCGAAACTCCGAAAATCCAGAACTCCAAAACTTCAAAACTCCAAAGCTCTAAAACTCCAAAACTCCAATAATCCGAAACTCCGAAAATCCGAAACTCCAAAAATCCAAAGCTCCGAAACACCAAAACTCCAAACTCCGAAACTCCACAACCCTGCATCTCCAAAACTCCGAAACTCCAAAACTCTAAAACTCCAAAACTTCGAAACTCCGAAACTCCAAAACTCCAAAACTCCGAAACTGCAAAACTTCGAAACTCCGAAACTGCGAAACTCCGGAACTCCGAAACTCCAAAACTCCAAAACTCAAAAATTCCGAAACTCCACTACCCTGAATCTCCAAAACTCCGAAACTCCAAAACTCCGAAACTCCGAAAATCCAGAACTCCAAAACTCCAAAGCTCTTAAACTCTAAAACTCCAAAACTCCAAAAATCCGAAACTCCGAAAATCCAAAACTCCAAAAATCCAATACTCCACAAATCCAAAACTAGAACACTCCAAAACTGCAAAAATCCGAAACTCCGAAATTCCGAAACTCCACAACCACGAATCTCCAAAACTCCGAAACTCAGGAACTCAGAAACTCCGAACCTCCAAAACTCCAAAACTGAAATTCCGAAACTCCAAAACTCCAAACCTCCAAAATTCCGAAACTCCAAAGCCCCGAATCTCCAAAACTCAGAAACTCCAAAACTCCGAAACTCCAAAAATCCAAAACTCGAAAACGCCAAAACTGCAAACATCCAAAACTCCAAAAATCCAAAACTCCGAAAATCGGAAACTTAAAATCCGGAACTCCAAAACTCCAAAGCTCTAAAACTCCAAAAGTCCAATAATCCGAAACTCCGAAAGTCCAAAACTCCAAAAATCCAAAACTCCAAAAATCCAAAACTCGAAAACGCCAAAACTCCAAAAATCCAAAACTCCGAAAATTGAAAACTTAAAAACTCCAAAACTCCCAAAATCCGAAACTAAAATTTCAAAACTCCAAAACTCTAAAACTAAAACTCCAAAACTCCAACACCCCGAAACTCCAAAACTACAAAATTCTTAAACTCCAAGACCCCGAATCTCCAAAACGCCGAAACTCCAAATCTCCGAAACTCCAAAAATCCGAAACTCAAAAAGTGCAAAAATCCAAAACTCCAAAACTCCAATACGCCGAAACTCCAAATCTCCGAAACTCCAAAATTCCAAAAATCCAAAACTCCAAAAATCCAAAACTCAAAAACTCCAAAACTAAAAAACTCTAAAAATCCAAAACTCAAAAATCCAAAACTCCAAAAATCCAAAACTCCGAAAATTGAAAATTTCAAAACTCCAAAACTCCACCACCCCGGAACTCCAAAACTACAAAATTCTTAAACTCCAAGACCCCGAATCTCCAAAACGCCGAAACTCCAAGTCACCGAAACACCAAAACTCCAAAAATCCGAAACTGAAAATCCGGAACTCCAAAACTCCAAAACTCCAAAGCTCTAAAACTCCAAAAGTCCAATAATCCGAAACTCCAAAAGTCCAAACTCCAAAAATCCAAAACTCCGAAAATCCAAAACTCCAAAAATCCAAAACTTGAAAACTCCAAAACTGCAAAAATGCGAAACACCAAAATTCGAAACTTCACAACTCCGAATCTCCAAAACTGCGAAACTCCCAAACTCAAAAACTCTGAAACTCCAACACTCCGAAACTCGGAAACTCCAAAACTCCGAACCTCTAAAACTCCACAACCCCGAATCTCCACAACTCCGAAACTCCAAAAATCCATAACTCCAAAAATCAAAAATTGTAAAACTCGAAAACTCCAATAATCCAAAACTCCGAAACTCCAAAGCTCCAAAACTCCGAAAATCCAGAACTCCAAAACTTCAAAACTCCAAAGCTCCAAAACTCCAATAATCCGAAACTCCAAAACTCCAAAACTCCGAAACTGCAAAACTTCGAAACTCCGAAACTGCGAAACTCCGGAACTCCAAAACTTCGAAACTCCGAAACTCCAAAACTCCAAAACTCCGAAACTGCAAAACTTCGAAACTCCGAAACTGCGAAACTCCGGAACTCCGAAACTCCAAAACTCCAAAACTCAAAAATTCCGAAACTCCACTACCCTGAATCTCCAAAACTCCGAAACTCCAAAACTCCGAAAATCCAAAACTCCACAAATCCAGAACCCCATAAATCCAAACCTCGAAAACTCCACAACTCAAAAATTCCGAAACTCCGAAACTCCAACAATCAATACCTCCAAAACTACAGAATTCCGAAACTCCAAAACCCCGAATTTCCAGAACTCCGGAACTGCAATATTCCGAAACTCCAAAACTCCAAAAATTTGAAACTCCGAAACTCCAAAACTCCGAAACTCCAAAATTCCGAAACTCCACAACCCCAAATCTCCAAAACTCCGAAACTCCAAAACTCCGAAACTCCGAAAATCCAGAACTCCACAACTCCAAAACTCCAAAGCTCTTAAACTCTAAAACTCCAAAACTCCAAAAATCCGAAACTCCGAAAATCCAAAACTCCAAAAATCCAATACTCCACAAATCCAAAACTAGAAAACTCCAAAACTGCAAAAATCCGAAACTCCGAAATTCCGAAACTCCACAACCATGAATCTCCAAAACAGCGAAACTCCAAAACTCAAACACTCCGAAACTCCAAAACTCCGAAACTCCAACACTCCAAATCTCCAAAACTGCGAAACTCCCAAACTCAAAAACTACGAAACTCCAACACTCCGAAACTCGGAAACTCCAAAACTCCGAACCTCCAAAACTCAAAAACTCCACAACCCCGAATCTCCACAACTCCGAAACTCCAAAAATCCATACCTCCAAAAATCAAAAATTCTAAAACTCGAAAACTAATTTGAAACTCCGAAACTCCAAAACTCCAAAACTCTAAAACTCCAAAACTCCAATACTCCACAACTCCAAAACTACAAAACTCCGAAACTCCAAAACTCCCAAACTACAAAATTCTGGAAGAACAAAACCCTGAATCTCCAAAAATCCATACCTCCAAAACTCCAAAAATCAAAACTCCGAAACTGCAAAACTCCAAAACTCAAAAATTCCGAAACTCCACAACCCTGAACCTCCAAAACTCCGAAACTCCAAAACTTCGAAACTCCGAAACTCCAAAACTCCAAAACTCCGAAACTGCAAAACTCCAAAACTCCGAAACTCCGAAACTCCGGAACTCCGAAACTCCAAAACTCCGAAGCTCCAAAACTCCGAAACTCCAACAATCAATACCTCCAAAACTCCAAAACTACAGAATTCGAAAACTCCAAAACCCCGAATTTCCAAAACTCCGAAACTCCAAAACTCCAAACCTCCAAAATTCCGAAACTCCAAAACCCCGAATCTCCAAAACTCGGAAACTCCAAAACTCCGAAACTCCGAAAATCCAGAACTCCAAAACTTCAAAACTCCAAAGCTCTAAAACTCCAAAACTCCAATAATCCGAAACTCCGAAAATCCGAAACTCCAAAAATCCAAAGCTCCGAAACACCAAAACTCCAAACTCCGAAACTCCACAACCCTGCATCTCCAAAACTCCGAAACTCCAAAACTCTAAAACTCCAAAACTTCGAAACTCCGAAACTCCAAAACTCCAAAACTCCGAAACTGCAAAACTTCGAAACTCCGAAACTGCGAAACTCCGGAACTCCGGAACTCCGAAACTCCAAAACTCCAAAACTCAAAAATTCCGAAACTCCACTACCCTGAATCTCCAAAACTCCGAAACTCCAAAACTCCGAAACTCCGAAAATCCAGAACTCCAAAACTCCAAAGCTCTTAAACTCTAAAACTCCAAAACTCCAAAAATCCGAAACTCCGAAAATCCAAAACTCCAAAAATCCAATACTCCACAAATCCAAAACTAGAACACTCCAAAACTGCAAAAATCCGAAACTCCGAAATTCCGAAACTCCACAACCACGAATCTCCAAAACTCCGAAACTCAGGAACTCAGAAACTCCGAACCTCCAAAACTCCAAAACTGAAATTCCGAAACTCCAAAACTCCAAACCTCCGAAATTCCGAAACTCCAAAGCCCCGAATCTCCAAAACTCGGAAACTCCAAAACTCCGAAACTCCAAAAATCCAAAACTCGAAAACGCCAAAACTGCAAACA
Source organism: Amblyomma mixtum (assembly GCF_055824585.1). Classification (NCBI taxonomy): domain Eukaryota; kingdom Metazoa; phylum Arthropoda; class Arachnida; order Ixodida; family Ixodidae; genus Amblyomma; species Amblyomma mixtum. The sequence goes on along the minus strand of NC_143012.1, from coordinate 121,332,619 downwards.
TCCAAAACTCCAAAAATCCAAAACTCCGAAAATCGGAAACTTAAAAACTCCAAAACTCCCAAAATCCGAAACTAAAATTTCAAAACTCCAAAACTCTAAAACTCTAAAACTCCAAAACTCCAACACCCCGAAACTCCAAAACTACAAAATTCTTAAACTCCAAGACCCCGAATCTCCAAAACGCCGAAACTCCAAATCTCCGAAACTCCAAAACTCCAAATATCCGAAACTCCAAAACTACAATATTCCGAAACTCCGACACTCCAAAACTCCAAAATTCCGAAGCTCCACAACCCCGAATCTCCAAAACTCCGAAACTCCAAATCTCCGAAACTCCAAAACTCCAAAAATCCGAAACTGAAAATCCGGAACTCCAAAACTCCAAAACTCCAAAGCTCTAAAACTCCAAAAGTCCAATAATCCGAAACTCCGAAAGTCTAAATTCCAAAAATCCAAAACTCCGAACAACCAAAACTCCAAAAATCCAAAACTTGAAAACTCCAAAACTGCAAAAATGCGAAACACCAAAATTCCAAACTTCACAACTCCGAATCTCCAAAACTGCGAAACTCCCAAACTCAAAAACTCCGAAACTCCAACACTCCGAAACTCAGAAACTCCAAAACTCCTAACCTCTAAAACTCCACAACCCCGAATCTCCACAACTCCGAAACTCCAAAAATCCATACCTCCAAAAATCAAAAATTCTAAAACTCGAAAACTCCAATAATTGGAAACTCCGAAACTCCAAAACTCCAAAACTACAAAATTCTGGAACAACAAAACCCTGAATCTCCAAAAACTCATACCTCCAAAACTTCAAAAATCCAAAACTCCGAAACTCCAAAAGTGCAAAAATCCAGAACTCCAAAACTCAACAACTCAAAAACTCCAAAAATCCAAAAATCCAAAACTCAAAAATCCAAAACAAAAACTCCAAACTCCAAAAATCCGAAACTCAAAAATTTCAAAACTCCAAAACTCCAAAACTCTAAAACTCTAAAACTCCAAAACTCCAACACTCCGAAACTCCGACACTCCAAAACTCCAAAACTACAAAATTCCGAAACTCCAAGACCCTGAATCTCCAAAACGCCGAAACTCCAAATCTCCGAAACTCCAAAACTCCAAAACTCCGAAACTCCAAAATTCCGAAACTCCAAAACTCCGAAACTCCGATAATCCGGAACTCTAAAACTCAAAAACTCCAAAGCTCTAAAACTCCAAAATTCCAATAATCCGAAACCCTGAAAGTCCAAAACTCCACAAATCCAAAACTCGAAAGCTCCAAAAATCCAAAACTCCAAAAATCCAAAACTCCGAAAATCCAAAACTTAGAAACTCCAAAACTCAAAAAATCCGAAACTAAAATTTCAAAACTCCAAAACTCTAAAACTCTAAAACTCTAAAACTCCAAAACTCCAAAACTTCAACACTCCGAAAATGCAAAACTACAAAACTACAAAATTCTTAAACTCCAAGACCCCGAATCTCCAAAACGCCGAAACTGCAAAACTTCGAAACTTCAGAACTCCAAAAATCCGAAACTGAAAATCCGGAACTCCAAAGCTCTAAAACTCCAAAAGTCCGATAATCCGAAACTCCGAAAGTCCAAAACTACAATATTCCGAAACTCCAAAACTTCAAAACTCCAAAGCTCTAAAACTCGAAAAGTCCAATAATCCGAAACTCCGAAAGTCCGAAACTCAAAGTCTCCAAAAGTGCAAAAATCCAAAACTCCAAAACTCGAAAACTCCAAAACTCAAAAACCCAAAAATCCAAAACTCAAAAATCCAAAACCTAAAAACTCTAAACTCCAAAAATCCGAAACTCAAAAATTTCAAAACTACAAAACTCTAAAACTCCAAAACTCCAACAATCCGAAACTCCGACACTCCAAAACTACAAAACTACAAAATTCCGAAACTCCAAGACCCGAAATCTCCAAAACGCCGGAACTCCAAATCTCTGAAACTCCAAAACTCCAAGATTCCGAAACTCAGAAACTCAGGAACTCAGAAACTCCGAACCTCCAAAACTCCAAAACTGAAATTCCGAAACTCCAAAACTCCAAACCTCCAAAATTAAGAAACTCCAAAACTCCGAATCTCCAAAACTCGGAAACTCCAAAACTACAAAACTACAAAATTCTTAAACTCCAAGACCCTGAATCTCCAAAACGCCAAAACTCCAAATCTCCGAAACTTCAGAACTCCAAAAATCCGAAACTGAAAATCCGGAACTCCAAAACTCCAAAGCTCTAAAACTCCAAAAGTCCGATAATCCGAAACTCCGAAAGTCCGGAACTCAAAATCTCCAAAAGTGCAAAAATCCAAAACTCCAAAACTCGAAAGCTCCAAAACTCAAAAACCCAAAAATCCAAAACTCAAAAATCCAAAACCAAAAACTCCAAATTCCAAAAATCCGAAACTAAAATTTCAAAACTCCAAAACTCTAAAATCCAAAACTGCAACACCCCGAAACTCCAAAACTACAAAATTCTTAAACTCCAAGACCCCGAATCTCCAAAACGCCGAAACTCCAAAACTCCGAAAATCCAAAACTCCAAAAATCCCAAACTTGAAAACTCCAAAACTGCAAAAATGCGAAACACCAAAATTCGAAACTTCACAACTCCGAATCTCCAAAACTGCGAAACTCCCAAACTCAAAAACTCCGAAACTCCAACACTCCAAAACTCGGAAACTCCAAAACTCCGAACCTCTAAAACTCCACAACTCCAAAACTACAAAATTCTGGAACAACAAAACCCTGAATCTCCAAAAAGTCATACCTCCAAAACTTCAAAAATCCAAAACTCCGAAACTCCAAAATTCCGAAAGTGCAAAAATCCAAACCTCCAAAACTCAAAAACTCAAAAACTCCAAAAATCCAAAAATCCAAAACTCAAAAATCCAAAACATAAAAACTGCAAACTCCAAAAATCCGAAACTCAAATTTCAAAACTCCAAAACTCTAAAACTCTAAAACTGTAAAACTCCAAAACTCCAACACTCCGAAACTCCGACACTCCAAAACTCCAAAACTACAAAACTACAAAATTCCGAAACTACAAGACCCTGAATCTCCAAAACGCCGAAACTCCAAATCTCCAATACTCCAAAACTCCAAAACTCCGAAACTCCAAAATGCCGAAACTCCAAAACTCCGAAACTCCGATAATCCGGAACTGTAAAACTCAAAAACTCCAAAGCTCTAAAACTACAAAATTCCAATAATCCGAAACCCCGAAAGTCCAAAACTCCACAAATCCAAAACTCCGAAACTCGAAAGCTCCAAAAATCCAAAACTCCAAAAATCCAAAACTACGAAAATCGAAAACTTAGAAACTCCAAAACTCCAAAAATCCGAAACTAAAATTTCAAAACTCCAAAACTCTAAAACTCTAAAACTCCAAAACTCCAAAACTTCAACACTCCGAAACTCCAAAACTACAAAACTACAAAATTCTTAAACTCCAAGACCCTGAATCTCCAAAACGCCAAAACTCCAAATCTCCGAAACTTCAGAACTCCAAAAATCCGAAACTGAAAATCCGGAACTCCAAAACTCCAAAGCTCTAAAACTCCAAAAGTCCGATAATCCGAAACTCCGAAAGTCCAAAACTACAATATTCCGAAACTCCGAAACTCCGAAAATCCAGAACTCCAAAACTCCAAAACTCCAAAGCTCTAAAAATCGAAAAGTCCAATAATCCGAAACTCCAAAAGTCCGGAACTCAAAATCTCCAAAAGTGCAAAAATCCAAAACTCCAAAACTCGAAAGCTCCAAAACTCAAAAACACAATAATCCAAAACTCAAAAATCCAAAACCTAAAAACTCCAAACTCCAAAAATCCGAAACTCAAAAATTTCAAAACTACAAAACTCAAACTCTAAAACTCCAAAACTCCAACACTCCGAAACTCCGAAACTACAAAATTCCAAAACTACAAAACTACAAAATTCCGAAACTCCAAGACCCCGAATCTCCAAAATGCCGGAACTCCAAATCTCAAACTCCAAAACTCCAAAACTCCGAAACTCAGAAACTCAGGAACTCAGAAACTCCGAACCTCCAAAACTCCAAAACTGAAATTCCGAAACTCCAAAACTCCAAACCTCCAAAATTCCGAAACTCCAAAACCCCGAATCTCCAAAACTCGGAAACTCCAAAACTCCGAAACTCCGAAAATCCAGAACTCCAAAACTTCAAAACTCCAAAGCTCTAAAACTCAAAAACTCCAATAATCCGAAACTCCGAAAATCCGAAACTCCAAAAATCCAAAGCTCCGAAACACCAAAACTCCAAACTCCGAAACTCCACAACCCTGCATCTCCAAAACTCCGAAACTCCAAAACTCTAAAACTCCAAAACTTCGAAACTCCAAAACTCCGAAACCGCAAAACTTCGAAACTCCGAAACTGCGAAACTACGGAACTCCGAAACTCCAAACCTCCAAAACTCCAAAACTCAAAAATTCCGAAACTCCACTACCCTGAATCTCCAAAACTCCGAAACCCCAAAACTCCGAAAATCCAAAACTCCACAAATCCAGAACCCCATAAATCCAAACCTCGAAAACTCCACAACTCAAAAATTCCGAAACTCCGAAACTCCAACAATCAACACCTCCAAAACTACAGAATTCCGAAACTCCAAAACCCCGAATTTCCAGAACTCCGAAACTGCAATATTCCGAAACTCCAAAACTCCAAAAATTTGAAACTCCGAAACTCCAAAACTCCGAAACTCCAAAATTCCGAAACTCCACAACCCCAAATCTCCAAAACTCCGAAACTCCAAAACTCCGAAACTCCGAAAATCCAGAACTCCACAACTCCAAAACTCCAAAACTCCAAAGCTCTAAAACTCCAAAAGTCCAATAATCCGAAACTCCGAAAGTCCAAACTCCAAAAATCCAAAACTCCGAAAATCCAAAACTCCAAAAATCCAAAACTTGAAAACTCCAAAACTGCAAAAATGCGAAACACCAAAATTCGAAACTTCACAACTCCGAATCTCCAAAACTGCGAAACTCCCAAACTCAAAAACTCTGAAACTCCAACACTCCGAAACTCGGAAACTCCAAAACTCCGAACCTCTAAAACTCCACAACCCCGAATCTCCACAACTCCGAAACTCCAAAAATCCATACCTCCAAAAATCAAAAATTGTAAAACTCGAAAACTCCAATAATCCAAAACTCCGAAACTCCAAAACTCCAAAAGTGCAAAAATCCAAATCTGCAAAACTCAAAAACTCAAAAACTCCAAAACTCCAAAAATCCAAAAATCCAAAACTCAAAAATCCAAAACATAAAAACTCCAAACTCCAAAAATCCGAAACTCAAAAATTTCAAAACTCCAAAACTATAAAACTCTAAAACTCCGAAACTCCAACACTCCGAAACTCCGACACTCCAAAACTCCAAAACTACAAAACTACAAAATTCCGAAACTCCAAGACCCTGAATCTCCAAAACGCCGAAACTCCAAATCTCCGAAACTCCACAACCCTGCATCTCCAAAACTCCGAAACTCCAAAACTCTAAAACTCCAAAACTTCGAAACTCCGAAACTCCAAATCTCCAAAACTCCGAAACTGCAAAACTTCGAAACTCCGAAACTGCGAAACTCCGGTACTCCGAAACTCCAAAACTCCAAAACTCAAAAATTCCGAAACTCCACTACCCTGAATCTCCAAAACTCTGAAACTCCAAAAGCGCAAAAATCCAAAACTCCAAAACTCAAAAACTTCAAAACTCCAAAATTCCAAAACTCCAAAACCCTGAATCTCCAAAACTCCGCAACTCCAAAACTCCGAAAATCCAAAACTCCACAAATCCAGAACTCCGAAAATCGAAAACTTAAAAACTCCAAAACACCAAAAATCTGAAACTCTAAAATTTCAAAACTCCAAAACTCTAGTTGTCTAAAACTCTAAAGCTCAAACACTCCGAAACTTCAAAACTACAAAACTACAAAATTCCGAAACATCAAGACCCCGAATCTCCAAACTGCCGAAACTCCAAATCTCCGAAACTCCGAAACTGAAAATCCGGAACTCCAAACTCCAAAGCTCTAAAACTCCAAAAGTCCAATAATCCGAAACTCCGAAAGTCCAAAACTCCAAAAATCCAAAACTCGAAAACGCCAAAACTGCAAAAATCCAAAACTCCAAAAATCCAAAACTTCGAAAATTGAAAACTTAAAAACTCCAAAACTCCCAAAATCCGAAACTAAAATTTCAAAACTCCAAAACTCTAAAACTAAAACTCCAAAACTCCAACACCCCGAAACTCCAAAACTGCAAAATTCTTAAACTCCAAGACCCCGAATCTCCAAAACGCCGAAACTCCAAATCTCCGAAACTCCAAAAATCCGAAACTCAAAAAGTGCAAAAATCCAAAACTCCAAAACTCCAAAACGCCGAAACTCCAAATCTCCGAAACTCCAAAATTCCAAAAATCCAAAACTCCAAAAATCCAAAACTCAAAAACTCCAAAACTAAAAAACTCTAAAAATCCAAAACTCAAAAATCCAAAACTCCAAAAATCCAAAACTCCGAAAATTGAAAATTTCAAAACTCCAAAACTCTAAAACTCCAAAACTCCACCACCCCGGAACTCCAAAACTACAAAATTCTTAAACTCCAAGACCCCGAATCTCCAAAACGCCGAAACTCCAAGTCACCGAAACACCAAAACTCCAAAAATCCGAAACTGAAAATCCGGAACTCCAAAACTCCAAAACTCCAAAGCTCTAAAACTCCAAAAGTCCAATAATCCGAAACTCCAAAAGTCCAAACTCCAAAAATCCAAAACTCCGAAAATCCAAAACTCCAAAAATCCAAAACTTGAAAACTCCAAAACTGCAAAAATGTGAAACACCAAAATTCGAAACTTCACAACTCCGAATCTCCAAAACTGCGAAACTCCCAAACTCAAAAACTCTGAAACTCCAACACTCCGAAACTTGGAAACTCCAAAACTCCGAACCTCTAAAACTCCACAACCCCGAATCTCCACAACTCCGAAACTCCAAAAATCCATACCTCCAAAAATCAAAAATTGTAAAACTCGAAAACTCCAATAATCCAAAACTCCGAAACTCCAAAGCTCCAAAACTCCGAAAACCCAGAACTCCAAAACTTCAAAACTCCAAAGCTTCAAAACTCCAATAATCCGAAACTCCAAAACTCCAAAACTCCGAAACTGCAAAACTTCGAAACTCCGAAACTGCGAAACTCCGGAACTCCAAAACTTCGAAACTCCGAAACTCCAAAACTCCAAAACTCCGAAACTGCAAAACTTCGAAACTCCGAAACTGCGAAACTCCGGAACTCCGAAACTCCAAAACTCCAAAACTCAAAAATTCCGAAACTCCACTACCCTGAATCTCCAAAACTCCGAAACTCCAAAACTCCGAAAATCCAAAACTCCACAAATCCAGAACCCCAAAAAATCCAAACCTCGAAAACTCCACAACTCAAAAATTCCGAAACTCCGAAACTCCAACAATCAATACCTCCAAAACTACAGAATTCCGAAACTCCAAAACCCCGAATTTCCAGAACTCAGGAACTGCAATATTCCGAAACTCCAAAACTCCAAAAATTTGAAACTCCGAAACTCCAAAACTCCGAAACTCCAAAATTCCGAAACTCCACAACCCCAAATCTCCAAAACTCCGAAACTCCAAAACTCCGAAACTCCGAAAATCCAGAACTCCACAACTCCAAAACTCCAAAACTCCAAAAATCCGAAACTCCGAAAATCCAAAACTCCAAAAATCCAATACTCCACAAATCCAAAACAAGAAAACTCCAAAACTGCAAAAATCCGAAACTCCGAAATTCCGAAACTCCACAACCATGAATCTCCAAAACAGCGAAACTCCAAAACTCAAACACTCCGAAACTCCAAAACTCCAACACTCCAAATCTCCAAAACTGCGAAACTCCCAAACTCAAAAACTACGAAACTCCAACACTCCGAAACTCGGAAACTCCAAAACTCCGAACCTCCAAAACTCAAAAACTCCACAACCCCGAATCTCCACAACTCCGAAACTCCAAAAATCCATACCTCCAAATATCAAAAATTCTAAAACTCGAAAACTCAAATAATTTGAAACTCCGAAACTCCAAAACTCCAAAACTCTAAAACTCCAAAACTCCAATACTCCACAACTCCAAAACTCCAAAACTCCGAAACTCCAAAACTCCCAAACTACAAAATTCTGGAAGAACAAAACCCTGAATCTCTAAAAATCCATACCTCCAAAACTCCAAAAATCAAAACTCCGAAACTGCAAAACTCCAAAACTCAAAAATTCCGAAACTCCACAACCCTGAACCTCCAAAACTCCGAAACTCCAAAACTTCGAAACTCCGAAACTCCAAAACTCCAAAACTCCGAAACTGCAAAACTCCAAAACTCCGAAACTCCGAAACTCCGGAACTCCAAAACTCCAAAACTCCGAAGCTCCAAAACTCCGAAACTCCAACAATCAATACCTCCAAAACTCCAAAACTACAGAATTCGGAAACTCCAAAACCCCGAATTTCCAAAACTCCGAAACTGCAATATTCCGAAACTCTAAAACTCCAAAAATCAGAAACTCCGAAACTCCAAAACTCCGAAACTGCAAAACACCGAAACTCCAAAAATCCAGAACTCGAAAACTCCAATGCTCTAAAACTCCAAAACTCCAATAATCCGAAACTCCGAAAATCCAAAACTCCAAAAATCCAAAACTCCACAAATCCAAAACTAGAAAACTCCAAACCTGCAAAAATCCGAAACTCGAAAATTCCGAAACTCCACAACCACGAATTTCCAAAACTGCGAAACTACAAAACTCAATCACTCCGAAACTCTAAAACTCCGAAACTCAGGAACTCAGAAACTCCGAACCTCCAAAACTCCAAAACTGAAATTCCGAAACTCCAAAACTCCAAACCTCCAAAATTCCGAAACTCCAAAACCCCGAATCTCCAAAACTCGGAAACTCCAAAACTCCGAAACTCCGAAAATCCAGAACTCCAAAACTTCAAAACTCCAAAGCTCTAAAACTCCAAAACTCCAATAATCCGAAACTCCGAAAATCCGAAACTCCAAAAATCCAAAGCTCCGAAACACCAAAACTCCAAACTCCGAAACTCCACAACCCTGCATCTCCAAAACTCCGAAACTCCAAAACTCTAAAACTCCAAAACTTCGAAACTCCGAAACTCCAAAACTCCAAAACTCCGAAACTGCAAAACTTCGAAACTCCGAAACTGCGAAACTCCGGAACTCCGAAACTCCAAAACTCCAAAACTCAAAAATTCCGAAACTCCACTACCCTGAATCTCCAAAACTCCGAAACTCCAAAACTCCGAAACTCCGAAAATCCAGAACTCCAAAACTCCAAAGCTCTTAAACTCTAAAACTCCAAAACTCCGAAAATCCAAAACTCCAAAAATCCAATACTCCACAAATCCAAAACTAGAACACTCCAAAACTGCAAAAATCCGAAACTCCGAAATTCCGAAACTCCACAACCACGAATCTCCAAAACTCCGAAACTCAGGAACTCAGAAACTCCGAACCTCCAAAACTCCAAAACTGAAATTCCGAAACTCCAAAACTCCAAACCTCCAAAATTCCGAAACTCCAAAGCCCCGAATCTCCAAAACTCAGAAACTCCAAAACTCCGAAACTCCAAAAATCCAAAACTCGAAAACGCCAAAACTGCAAACATCCAAAACTCCAAAAATCCAAAACTCCGAAAATCGGAAACTTAAAATCCGGAACTCCAAAACTCCAAAGCTCTAAAACTCCAAAAGTCCAATAATCCGAAACTCCGAAAGTCCAAAACTCCAAAAATCCAAAACTCCAAAAATCCAAAACTCGAAAACGCCAAAACTCCAAAAATCCAAAACTCCGAAAATTGAAAACTTAAAAACTCCAAAACTCCCAAAATCCGAAACTAAAATTTCAAAACTCCAAAACTCCAACACCCCGAAACTCCAAAACTACAAAATTCTTAAACTCCAAGACCCCGAATCTCCAAAACGCCGAAACTCCAAATCTCCGAAACTCCAAAAATCCGAAACTCAAAAAGTGCAAAAATCCAAAACTCCAAAACTCCAAAACGCCGAAACTCCAAATCTCCGAAACTCCAAAATTCCAAAAATCCAAAACTCCAAAAATCCAAAACTCAAAAACTCCAAAACTAAAAAACTCTAAAAATCCAAAACTCAAAAATCCAAAACTCCAAAAATCCAAAACTCCGAAAATTGAAAATTTCAAAACTCCAAAACTCTAAAACTCCAAAACTCCACCACCCCGGAACTCCAAAACTACAAAATTCTTAAACTCCAAGACCCCGAATCTCCAAAACGCCGAAACTCCAAGTCACCGAAACACCAAAACTCCAAAAATCCGAAACTGAAAATCCGGAACTCAAAACTCCAAAACTCCAAAGTTCTAAAACTCCAAAAGTCCAATAATCCGAAACTCCAAAAGTCCAAATTCCAAAAATCCAAAACTCCGAAAATCCAAAACTCCAAAAATCCAAAACTTGAAAACTCCAAAACTGCAAAAATGCGAAACACCAAAATTCGAAACTTCACAACTCCGAATCTCCAAAACTGCGAAACTCCCAAACTCAAAAACTCTGAAACTCCAACACTCCGAAACTCGGAAACTCCAAAACTCCGAACCTCTAAAACTCCACAACCCCGAATCTCCACAACTCCGAAACTCCAAAAATCCATACCTCCAAAAATCAAAAATTGTAAAACTCGAAAACTCCAATAATCCAAAACTCCGAAACTCCAAAGCTCCAAAACTCCGAAAATCCAGAACTCCAAAACTTCAAAACTCCAAAGCTCCAAAACTCCAATAATCCGAAACTCCAAAACTCCAAAACTCCGAAACTGCAAAACTTCGAAACTCCGAAACTGCGAAACTCCGGAACTCCAAAACTTCGAAACTCCGAAACTCCAAAACTCCAAAACTCCGAAACTGCAAAACTTCGAAACTCCGAAAATGCGAAACTCCGGAACTCCGAAACTCCAAAACTCCAAAACTCAAAAATTCCGAAACTCCGCTACCCTGAATCTCCAAAACTCCGAAACTCCAAAACTCCGAAAATCCAAAACTCCACAAATCCAGAACCCCATAAATCCAAACCTCGAAAACTCCACAACTCAAAAATTCCGAAACTCTGAAACTCCAACAATCAATACCTCCAAAACTACAGAATTCCGAAACTCCAAAACCCCGAATTTCCAGAACTCCGGAACTGCAATATTCCGAAACTCCAAAACTCCAAAAATTTGAAACTCCGAAACTCCAAAACTCCGAAACTCCAAAATTCCGAAACTCCACAACCCCAAATCTCCAAAACTCCGAAACTCCAAAACTCCGAAACTCCGAAAATCCAGAACTCCACAACTCCAAAACTCCAAAGCTCTTAAACTCTAAAACTCCAAAACTCCAAAAATCCGAAACTCCGAAAATCCAAAACTCCAAAAATCCAATACTCCACAAATCCAAAACTAGAAAACTCCAAAACTGCAAAAATCCGAAACTCCGAAATTCCGAAACTCCACAACCATGAATCTCCAAAACAGCGAAACTCCAAAACTCAAACACTCCGAAACTCCAAAACTCCGAAACTCCAACACTCCAAATCTCCAAAACTGCGAAACTCCCAAACTCAAAAACTACGAAACTCCAACACTCCGAAACTCGGAAACTCCAAAACTCCGAACCTCCAAAACTCAAAAACTCCACAACCCCGAATCTCCACAACTCCGAAACTCCAAAAATCCATACCTCCAAAAATCAAAAATTCTAAAACTCGAAAACTGAAATAATTTGAAACTCCGAAACTCCAAAACTCCAAAACTCTAAAACTCCAAAACTCCAATACTCCACAACTCCAAAACTCCAAAACTCCGAAACTCCAAAACTCCCAAACTACAAAATTCTGGAAGAACAAAACCCTGAATCTCCAAAAATCCATACCTCCAAAACTCCAAAAATCAAAACTCCGAAACTGCAAAACTCCAAAACTCAAAAATTCCGAAACTCCACAACCCTGAACCTCCAAAACTCCGAAACTCCAAAACTTCGAAACTCCGAAACTCCAAAACTCCAAAACTCCGAAACTGCAAAACTCCAAAACTCCGAAACTCCGAAACTCCGGAACTCCGAAACTCCAAAACTCCGAAGCTCCAAAACTCCGAAACTCCAACAATCAATACCTCCAAAACTCCAAAACTACAGAATTCGGAAACTCCAAAACCCCGAATTTCCAAAACTCCGAAACTGCAATATTCCGAAACTCTAAAACTCCAAAAATCAGAAACTCCGAAACTCCAAAACTCCGAAACTGCAAAACACCGAAACTCCAAAAATCCAGAACTCGAAAACTCCAATGCTCTAAAACTCCAAAACTCCAACAATCCGAAACTCCGAAAATCCAAAACTCCAAAAATCCAAAACTCCACAAATCCAAAACTAGAAAACTCCAAACCTGCAAAAATCCGAAACTCCAAAATTCCGAAACTCCACAACCACGAATTTCCAAAACTGCGAAACTCCAAAACTCAATCACTCCGAAACTCTAAAACTCCGAAACTCAGGAACTCAGAAACTCCGAACCTCCAAAACTCCAAAACTGAAATTCCGAAACTCCAAAACTCCAAACCTCTAAAATTCCGAAACTCCAAAACCCCGAATCTCCAAAACTCGGAAACTCCAAAACTCCGAAACTCCGAAAATCCAGAACTCCAAAACTTCAAAACTCCAAAGCTCTAAAACTCCAAAACTCCAATAATCCGAAACTCCGAAAATCCGAAACTCCAAAAATCCAAAGCTCCGAAACACCAAAACTCCAAACTCCGAAACTCCACAACCCTGCATCTCCAAAACTCCGAAACTCCAAAACTCTAAAACTCCAAAACTTCGAAACTCCGAAACTCCAAAACTCCAAAACTCCGAAACTGCAAAACTTCGAAACTCCGAAACTGCGAAACTCCGGAACTCCGGAACTCCGAAACTCCAAAACTCCAAAACTCAAAAATTCCGAAACTCCACTACCCTGAATCTCCAAAACTCCGAAACTCCGAAACTCCAAAACTCCGAACCTCCGAAAATCCAGAACTCCAAAACTCCAAAGCTCTTAAACTCTAAAACTCCAAAACTCCAAAAATCCGAAACTCCGAAAATCCAAAACTCCAAAAATCCAATACTCCACAAATCCAAAACTAGAACACTCCAAAACTGCAAAAATCCGAAACTCCGAAATTCCGAAACTCCACAACCACGAATCTCCAAAACTCCGAAACTCAGGAACTCAGAAACTCCGAACCTCCAAAACTCCAAAACTGAAATTCCGAAACTCCAAAACTCCAAACCTCCAAAATTCCGAAACTCCAAAGCCCCGAATCTCCAAAACTCGGAAACTCCAAAACTCCGAAACTCCAAAAATCCAAAACTCGAAAACGCCAAAACTGCAAACATCCAAAACTCCAAAAATCCAAAACTCCGAAAATCGGAAACTTAAAAACTCCAAAACTCCCAAAATCCGAAACTAAAATTTCAAAACTCCAAAACTCTAAAACTCCAAAACTCCAACACCCCGAAACTCCAAAACTACAAAATTCTTAAACTCCAAGACCCCGAATCTCCAAAACGCCGAAACTCCAAATCTCCGAAACTCCAAAACTCCAAAAATCCGAAACTCAAAAAGTGCAAAAATCCAAAACTCCAAAACTCCGAAACTCCAAAACTCCAAATATCCGAAACTCCAAAACTACAATATTCCGAAACTCCGACACTCCAAAACTCCAAAATTCCGAAGCTCCACAACCCCGAATCTCCAAAACTCCGAAACTCCAAATCTCCGAAACTCCAAAACTCCAAAAATCCGAAACTGAAAATCCGGAACTCCAAAACTCCAAAACTCCAAAGCTCTAAAACTCCAAAAGTCCAATAATCCGAAACTCCGAAAGTCTAAATTCCAAAAATCCAAAACTCCGAACAACCAAAACTCCAAAAATCCAAAACTTGAAAACTCCAAAACTGCAAAAATGCGAAACACCAAAATTCCAAACTTCACAACTCCGAATCTCCAAAACTGCGAAACTCCCAAACTCAAAAACTCCGAAACTCCAACACTCCGAAACTCAGAAACTCCAAAACTCCTAACCTCTAAAACTCCACAACCCCGAATCTCCACAACTCCGAAACTCCAAAAATCCATACCTCCAAAAATCAAAAATTCTAAAACTCGAAAACTCCAATAATTGGAAACTCCGAAACTCCAAAACTCCAAAACTACAAAATTCTGGAACAACAAAACCCTGAATCTCCAAAAACTCATACCTCCAAAACTTCAAAAATCCAAAACTCCGAAACTCCAAAAGTGCAAAAATCCAGAACTCCAAAACTCAACAACTCAACAACTCCAAAAATCCAAAAATCCAAAACTCAAAAATCCAAAACAAAAACTCCAAACTCCAAAAATCCGAAACTCAAAAATTTCAAAACTCCAAAACTCCAAAACTCTAAAACTCTAAAACTCTAAAACTCCAAAACTCCAACACTCCGAAACTCCGACACTCCAAAACTCCAAAACTACAAAATTCCGAAACTCCAAGACCCTGAATCTCCAAAACGCCGAAACTCCAAATCTCCGAAACTCCAAAACTCCAAAACTCCGAAACTCCAAAATTCCGAAACTCCAAAACTCCGAAACTCCGATAATCCGGAACTCTAAAACTCAAAAACTCCAAAGCTCTAAAACTCCAAAATTCCAATAATCCGAAACCCTGAAAGTCCAAAACTCCACAAATCCAAAACTCGAAAGCTCCAAAAATCCAAAACTCCAAAAATCCAAAACTCCGAAAATCCAAAACTTAGAAACTCCAAAACTCAAAAAATCCGAAACTAAAATTTCAAAACTCCAAAACTCTAAAACTCTAAAACTCTAAAACTCCAAAACTCCAAAACTTCAACACTCCGAAAATGCAAAACTACAAAACTACAAAATTCTTAAACTCCAAGACCCCGAATCTCCAAAACGCCGAAACTGCAAAACTTCGAAACTTCAGAACTCCAAAAATCCGAAACTGAAAATCCGGAACTCCAAAGCTCTAAAACTCCAAAAGTCCGATAATCCGAAACTCCGAAAGTCCAAAACTACAATATTCCGAAACTCCAAAACTTCAAAACTCCAAAGCTCTAAAACTCGAAAAGTCCAATAATCCGAAACTGCGAAAGTCCGAAACTCAAAGTCTCCAAAAGTGCAAAAATCCAAAACTCCAAAACTCGAAAACTCCAAAACTCAAAAACCCAAAAATCCAAAACTCAAAAATCCAAAACCTAAAAACTCTAAACTCCAAAAATCCGAAACTCAAAAATTTCAAAACTACAAAACTCTAAAACTCCAAAACTCCAACAATCCGAAACTCCGACACTCCAAAACTACAAAACTACAAAATTCCGAAACTCCAAGACCCGAAATCTCCAAAACGCCGGAACTCCAAATCTCTGAAACTCCAAAACTCCAAGATTCCGAAACTCAGAAACTCAGGAACTCAGAAACTCCGAACCTCCAAAACTCCAAAACTGAAATTCCGAAACTCCAAAACTCCAAACCTCCAAAATTCCGAAACTCCAAAACTCCGAATCTCCAAAACCCGGAAACTCCAAAACTACAAAACTACAAAATTCTTAAACTCCAAGACCCTGAATCTCCAAAACGCCAAAACTCCAAATCTCCGAAACTTCAGAACTCCAAAAATCCGAAACTGAAAATCCGGAACTCCAAAACTCCAAAGCTCTAAAACTCCAAAAGTCCGATAATCCGAAACTCCGAAAGTCCAAAACTACAATATTCCGAAACTCCGAAACTCCGAAAATCCAGAACTCCGAAACTCCAAAACTCCAAAGCTCTAAAACTCGAAAAGTCCAATAATCCGAAACTCCGAAAGTCCGGAACTCAAAATCTCCAAAAGTGCAAAAATCCAAAACTCCAAAACTCGAAAGCTCCAAAACTCAAAAACCCAAAAATCCAAAACTCAAAAATCCAAAACCTAAACACTCCAAATTCCAAAAATCCGAAACTAAAATTTCAAAACTCCAAAACTCTAAAATCCAAAACTGCAACACCCCGAAACTCCAAAACTACAAAATTCTTAAACTCCAAGACCCCGAATCTCCAAAACGCCGAAACTCCAAAACTCCGAAAATCCAAAACTCCAAAAATCCCAAACTTGAAAACTCCAAAACTGCAAAAATGCGAAACACCAAAATTCGAAACTTCACAACTCCGAATCTCCAAAACTGCGAAACTCCCAAACTCAAAAACTCCGAAACTCCAACACTCCAAAACTCGGAAACTCCAAAACTCCGAACCTCTAAAACTCCACAACTCCAAAACTACAAAATTCTGGAACAACAAAACCCTGAATCTCCAAAAACTCATACCTCCAAAACTTCAAAAATCCAAAACTCCGAAACTCCAAAATTCCGAAAGTGCAAAAATCCAAACCTCCAAAACTCAAAAACTCAAAAACTCCAAAAATCCAAAAATCCAAAACTCAAAAATCCAAAACATAAAAACTGCAAACTCCAAAAATCCGAAACTCAAATTTCAAAACTCCAAAACTCTAAAACTCTAAAACTGTAAAACTCCAAAACTCCAACACTCCGAAACTCCGACACTCCAAAACTCCAAAACTACAAAACTACAAAATTCCGAAACTACAAGACCCTGAATCTCCAAAACGCCGAAACTCCAAATCTCCGATACTCCAAAACTCCAAAACTCCGAAACTCCAAAATGCCGAAACTCCAAAACTCCGAAACTCCGATAATCCGGAACTCTAAAACTCAAAAACTCCAAAGCTCTAAAACTACAAAATTCCAATAATCCGAAACCCCGAAAGTCCAAAACTCCACAAATCCAAAACTCCGAAACTCGAAAGCTCCAAAAATCCAAAACTCCAAAAATCCAAAACTCCGAAAATCGAAAACTTAGAAACTCCAAAACTCCAAAAATCCGAAACTAAAATTTCAAAACTCCAAAACTCTAAAACTCTAAAACTCCAAAACTCCAAAACTTCAACACTCCGAAACTCCAAAACTACAAAACTACAAAATTCTTAAACTCCAAGACCCTGAATCTCCAAAACGCCAAAACTCCAAATCTCCGAAACTTCAGAACTCCAAAAATCCGAAACTGAAAATCCGGAACTCCAAAACTCCAAAGCTCTAAAACTCCAAAAGTCCGATAATCCGAAACTCCGAAAGTCCAAAACTACAATATTCCGAAACTCCGAAACTCCGAAAATCCAGAACTCCAAAACTCCAAAACTCCAAAGCTCTAAAAATCGAAAAGTCCAATAATCCGAAACTCCGAAAGTCCGGAACTCAAAATCTCCAAAAGTGCAAAAATCCAAAACTCCAAAACTCGAAAGCTCCAAAACTCAAAAACACAATAATCCAAAACTCAAAAATCCAAAACCTAAAAACTCCAAACTCCAAAAATCCGAAACTCAAAAATTTCAAAACTACAAAACTCAAACTCTAAAACTCCAAAACTCCAACACTCCGAAACTCCGAAACTACAAAATTCCAAAACTACAAAACTACAAAATTCCGAAACTCCAAGACCCCGAATCTCCAAAATGCCGGAACTCCAAATCTCTGAAACTCCAAAACTCCAAAACTCCGAAACTCAGAAACTCAGGAACTCAGAAACTCCGAACCTCCAAAACTCCAAAACTGAAATTCCGAAACTCCAAAACTCCAAACCTCCAAAATTCCGAAACTCCAAAACCCCGAATCTCCAAAACTCGGAAACTCCAAAACTCCGAAACTCCGAAAATCCAGAACTCCAAAACTTCAAAACTCCAAAGCTCTAAAACTCAAAAACTCCAATAATCCGAAACTCCGAAAATCCGAAACTCCAAAAATCCAAAGCTCCGAAACACCAAAACTCCAAACTCCGAAACTCCACACCCTGCATCTCCAAAACTCCGAAACTCCAAAACTCTAAAACTCCAAAACTTCGAAACTCCGAAACTCCAAAACTCCAAAACTCCGAAACTGCAAAACTTCGAAACTCCGAAACTGCGAAACTCCGGAACTCCGAAACTCCAAAACTCCAAAACTCAAAAATTCCGAAACTCCACTACCCTGAATCTCCAAAACTCCGAAACTCCAAAACTCCGAAACTCCGAAAATCCAGAACTCCAAAACTCCAAAGCTCTTAAACTCTAAAACTCCAAAACTCCAAAAATCCGAAACTCCGAAAATCCAAAACTCCAAAAATCCAATACTCCACAAATCCAAAACTAGAACACTCCAAAACTGCAAAAATCCGAAACTCCGAAATTCCGAAACTCCACAACCACGAATCTCCAAAACTCCGAAACTCAGGAACTCAGAAACTCCGAACCTCCAAAACTCCAAAACTGAAATTCCGAAACTCCAAAGCCCCGAATCTCCAAAACTCAGAAACTCCAAAACTCCAAAACTCCAAAAATCCAAAACTCGAAAACGCCAAAACTGCAAACATCCAAAACTCCAAAAATCCAAAACTCCGAAAATCGGAAACTTAAAATCCGGAACTCCAAAACTCCAAAGCTCTAAAACTCCAAAAGTCCAATAATCCGAAACTCCGAAAGTCCAAAACTCCAAAAATCCAAAACTCCAAAAATCCAAAACTCGAAAACGCCAAAACTCCAAAAATCCAAAACTCCGAAAATTGAAAACTTAAAAACTCCAAAACTCCAAAAATCCGAAACTAAAATTTCAAAACTCCAAAACTCTAAAACTAAAACT
Organism: Amblyomma mixtum; assembly: GCF_055824585.1. Taxonomy (NCBI): domain Eukaryota; kingdom Metazoa; phylum Arthropoda; class Arachnida; order Ixodida; family Ixodidae; genus Amblyomma; species Amblyomma mixtum. The sequence continues at coordinate 121,313,763 of NC_143012.1, read as the reverse complement.
CCAAAACTCCAACACCCCGAAACTCCAAAACTACAAAATTCTTAAACTCCAAGACCCCGAATCTCCAAAACGCCGAAACTCCAAATCTCCGAAACTCCAAAAATCCGAAACTCAAAAAGTGCAAAAATCCAAAACTCCAAAACTCCAAAACGCCGAAACTCCAAATCTCCGAAACTCCAAAATTCCAAAAATCCAAAACTCCAAAAATCCAAAACTCAAAAACTCCAAAACTCTAAAACTCCAAAACTCCACCACCCCGGAACTCCAAAACTACAAAATTCTTAAACTCCAAGACCCCGAATCTCCAAAACGCCGAAACTCCAAGTCACCGAAACACCAAAACTCCAAAAATCCGAAACTGAAAATCCGGAACTCCAAAACTCCAAAACTCCAAAGTTCTAAAACTCCAAAAGTTCAATAATCCGAAACTCCAAAAGTCCAAACTCCAAAAATCCAAAACTCCGAAAATCCAAAACTCCAAAAATCCAAAACTTGAAAACTCCAAAACTGCAAAAATGCGAAACACCAAAATTCGAAACTTCACAACTCCGAATCTCCAAAACTGCGAAACTCCCAATCTCAAAAACTCTGAAACTCCAACACTCCGAAACTCGGAAACTCCAAAACTCCGAACCTCTAAAACTCCACAACCCCGAATCTCCACAACTCCGAAACTCCAAAAATCCATACCTCCAAAAATCAAAAATTGTAAAACTCGAAAACTCCAATAATCCAAAACTCCGAAACTCCAAAGCTCCAAAACTCCGAAAATCCAGAACTCCAAAACTTCAAAACTCCAAAGCTCCAAAACTCCAATAATCCGAAACTCCAAAACTCCAAAACTCCGAAACTGCAAAACTTCGAAACTCCGAAACTGCGAAACTCCGGAACTCCAAAACTTCGAAACTCCGAAACTCCAAAACTCCAAAACTCCGAAACTGCAAAACTTCGAAACTCCGAAACTGCGAAACTCCGGAACTCCGAAACTCCAAAACTCCAAAACTCAAAAATTCCGAAACTCCACTACCCTGAATCTCCAAAACTCCGAAACTCCAAAACTCCGAAAATCCAAAACTCCACAAATCCAGAACCCCAAAAAATCCAAACCTCGAAAACTCCACAACTCAAAAATTCCGAAACTCCGAAACTCCAACAATCAATACCTCCAAAACTACAGAATTCCGAAACTCCAATACCCCGAATTTCCAGAACTCAGGAACTGCAATATTCCGAAACTCCAAAACTCCAAAAATTTGAAACTCCGAAACTCCAAAACTCCGAAACTCCAAAATTCCGAAACTCCACAACCCCAAATCTCCAAAACTCCGAAACTCCAAAACTCCGAAACTCCGAAAATCCAGAACTCCACAACTCCAAAACTCCAAAGCTCTTAAACTCTAAAACTCCAAAACTCCAAAAATCCGAAACTCCGAAAATCCAAAACTCCAAAAATCCAATACTCCACAAATCCAAAACTAGAAAACTCCAAAACTGCAAAAATCCGAAACTCCGAAATTCCGAAACTCCACAACCATGAATCTCCAAAACAGCGAAACTCCAAAACTCAAACACTCCGAAACTCCAAAACTCCGAAACTCCAACACTCCAAATCTCCAAAACTGCGAAACTCCCAAACTCAAAAACTACGAAACTCCAACACTCCGAAACTCGGAAACTCCAAAACTCCGAACCTCCAAAACTCAAAAACTCCACAACCCCGAATCTCCACAACTCCGAAACTCCAAAAATCCATACCTCCAAAAATCAAAAATTCTAAAACTCGAAAACTGAAATAATTTGAAACTCCGAAACTCCAAAACTCCAAAACTCTAAAACTCCAAAACTCCAATACTCCACAACTCCAAAACTCCAAAACTCCGAAACTCCAAAACTCCCAAACTACAAAATTCTGGAAGAACAAAACCCTGAATCTCCAAAAATCCATACCTCCAAAACTCCAAAAATCAAAACTCCGAAACTGCAAAACTCCAAAACTCAAAAATTCCGAAACTCCACAACCCTGAACCTCCAAAACTCCGAAACTCCAAAACTTCGAAACTCCGAAACTCCAAAACTCCAAAACTCCGAAACTGCAAAACTCCAAAACTCCGAAACTCCGAAACTCCGGAACTCCGAAACTCCAAAACTCCGAAGCTCCAAAACTCCGAAACTCCAACAATCAATACCTCCAAAACTCCAAAACTACAGAATTCGGAAACTCCAAAACCCCGAATTTCCAAAACTCCGAAACTGCAATATTCCGAAACTCTAAAACTCCAAAAATCAGAAACTCCGAAACTCCAAAACTCCGAAACTGCAAAACACCGAAACTCCAAAAATCCAGAACTCGAAAACTCCAATGCTCTAAAACTCCAAAACTCCAATAATCCGAAACTCCGAAAATCCAAAACTCCAAAAATCCAAAACTCCACAAATCCAAAACTAGAAAACTCCAAACCTGCAAAAATCCGAAACTCCAAAATTCCGAAACTCCACAACCACGAATTTCCAAAACTGCGAAACTCCAAAACTCAATCACTCCGAAACTCTAAAACTCCGAAACTCAGGAACTCAGAAACTCCGAACCTCCAAAACTCCAAAACTGAAATTCCGAAACTCCAAAACTCCAAACCTCCAAAATTCCGAAACTCCAAAACCCCGAATCTCCAAAACTCGGAAACTCCAAAACTCCGAAACTCCGAAAATCCAGAACTCCAAAACTTCAAAACTCCAAAGCTCTAAAACTCCAAAACTCCAATAATCCGAAACTCCGAAAATCCGAAACTCCAAAAATCCAAAGCTCCGAAACACCAAAACTCCAAACTCCGAAACTCCACAACCCTGCATCTCCAAAACTCCGAAACTCCAAAACTCTAAAACTCCAAAACTTCGAAACTCCGAAACTCCAAAACTCCAAAACTCCAAAACTACAAAATTCCGAAACTCCAAGACCCTGAATCTCCAAAACGCCGAAACTCCAAATCTCCGAAACTCCAAAACTCCAAAACTCCGAAACTCCAAAATTCCGAAACTCCAAAACTCCGAAACTCCGATAATCCGGAACTCTAAAACTCAAAAACTCCAAAGCTCTAAAACTCCAAAATTCCAATAATCCGAAACCCTGAAAGTCCAAAACTCCACAAATCCAAAACTCGAAAGCTCCAAAAATCCAAAACTCCAAAAATCCAAAACTCCGAAAATCCAAAACTTAGAAACTCCAAAACTCAAAAAATCCGAAACTAAAATTTCAAAACTCCAAAACTCTAAAACTCTAAAACTCCAAAACTCCAAAACTTCAACACTCCGAAAATGCAAAACTACAAAACTACAAAATTCTTAAACTCCAAGACCCCGAATCTCCAAAACGCCGAAACTGCAAAACTTCGAAACTTCAGAACTCCAAAAATCCGAAACTGAAAATCCGGAACTCCAAAGCTCTAAAACTCCAAAAGTCCGATAATCCGAAACTCCGAAAGTCCAAAACTACAATATTCCGAAACTCCAAAACTTCAAAACTCCAAAGCTCTAAAACTCGAAAAGTCCAATAATCAGAAACTCCGAAAGTCCGAAACTCAAAGTCTCCAAAAGTGCAAAAATCCAAAACTCCAAAACTCGAAAAATCCAAAACTCAAAAATCCAAAACATAAAAACTCTAAACTCCAAAAATCCGAAACTCAAAAATTTCAAAACTACAAAACTCTAAAACTCCAAAACTCCAACAATCCAAAACTCCGACACTCCAAAACTACAAAACTACAAAATTCCGAAACTCCAAGACCCGAAATCTCCAAAACGCCGGAACTCCAAATCTCTGAAACTCCAAAACTCCAAGATTCCGAAACTCAGAAACTCAGGAACTCAGAAACTCCGAACCTCCAAAACTCCAAAACTGAAATTCCGAAACTCCAAAACTCCAAACCTCCAAAATTCCGAAACTCCAAAACTCCGAATCTCCAAAACTCGGAAACTCCAAAACTACAAAACTACAAAATTCTTAAACTCCAAGACCCTGAATCTCCAAAACGCCAAAACTCCAAATCTCCGAAACTTCAGAACTCCAAAAATCCGAAACTGAAAATCCGGAACTCCAAAACTCCAAAGCTCTAAAACTCCAAAAGTCCGATAATCCGAAACTCCGAAAGTCCAAAACTACAATATTCCGAAACTCCGAAAATCCAGAACTCCAAAACTCCAAAACTCCAAAGCTCTAAAACTCGAAAAGTCCAATAATCCGAAACTCCGAAAGTCCGGAACTCAAAATCTCCAAAAGTGGAAAAATCCAAAACTCCAAAACTCGAAAGCTCCAAAACTCAAAAACCCAAAAATCCAAAACTCAAAAATCCAAAACCTAAAAACTCCAAACTCCAAAAATCCGAAACTAAAATTTCAAAACTCCAAAACTCTAAAATCCAAAACTGCAACACCCCGAAACTCCAAAACTACAAAATTCTTAAACTCCAAGACCCCGAATCTCCAAAACGCCGAAACTCCAAAACTCCGAAAATCCAAAACTCCAAAAATCCCAAACTTGAAAACTCCAAAACTGCAAAAATGCGAAACACCAAAATTCGAAACTTCACAACTCCGAATCTCCAAAACTGCGAAACTCCCAAACTCAAAAACTCCGAAACTCCAACACTCCAAAACTCGGAAACTCCAAAACTCCGAACCTCTAAAACTCCACAACTCCAAAACTACAAAATTCTGGAACAACAAAACCCTGAATCTCCAAAAACTCATACCTCCAAAACTTCAAAAATCCAAAACTCCGAAACTCCAAAATTCCGAAAGTGCAAAAATCCAAACCTCCAAAACTCAAAAACTCAAAAACTCCAAAAATCCAAAAATCCAAAACTCAAAAATCCAAAACATAAAAACTGCAAACTCCAAAAATCCGAAACTCAAATTTCAAAACTCCAAAACTCTAAAACTCTAAAACTGTAAAACTCCAAAACTCCAACACTCCGAAACTCCGACACTCCAAAACTCCAAAACTACAAAATTACAAAATTCCGAAACTACAAGACCCTGAATCTCCAAAACGCCGAAACTCCAAATCTCCGATACTCCAAAACTCCAAAACTCTGAAACTCCAAAATGCCGAAACTCCAAAACTCCGAAACTCCGATAATCCGGAACTCTAAAACTCAAAAACTCCAAAGCTCTAAAACTACAAAATTCCAATAATCCGAAACCCCGAAAGTCCAAAACTCCACAAATCCAAAACTCCGAAACTCGAAAGCTCCAAAAATCCAAAACTCCAAAAATCCAAAACTCCGAAAATCGAAAACTTAGAAACTCCAAAACTCCAAAAATCCGAAACTAAAATTTCAAAACTCCAAAACTTCAACACTCCGAAACTCCAAAACTACAAAACTACAAAATTCTTAAACTCCAAGACCCTGAATCTCCAAAACGCCAAAACTCCAAATCTCCGAAACTTCAGAACTCCAAAAATCCGAAACTGAAAATCCGGAACTCCAAAACTCCAAAGCTCTAAAACTCCAAAAGTCCGATAATCCGAAACTCCGAAAGTCCAAAACTACAATATTCCGAAACTCCGAAACTCCGAAAATCCAGAACTCCAAAACTCCAAAACTCCAAAGCTCTAAAAATCGAAAAGTCCAATAATCCGAAACTCCGAAAGTCCGGAACTCAAAATCTCCAAAAGTGCAAAAATCCAAAACTCCAAAAATCCGAAACTCCGAAAATCCAAAACTCCAAAAATCCAATACTCCACAAATCCAAAACTAGAAAACTCCAAAACTGCAAAAATCCGAAACTCCGAAATTCCGAAACTCCACAACCATGAATCTCCAAAACAGCGAAACTCCAAAACTCAAACACTCCGAAACTCCAAAACTCCGAAACTCCAACACTCCAAATCTCCAAAACTGCGAAACTCCCAAACTCAAAAACTACGAAACTCCAACACTCCGAAACTCGGAAACTCCAAAACTCCGAACCTCCAAAACTCAAAAACTCCACAACCCCGAATCTCCACAACTCCGAAACTCCAAAAATCCATACCTCCAAAAATCAAAAATTCTAAAACTCGAAAACTGAAATAATTTGAAACTCCGAAACTCCAAAACTCCAAAACTCTAAAACTCCAAAACTCCAATACTCCACAACTCCAAAACTCCAAAACTCCGAAACTCCAAAACTCCCAAACTACAAAATTCTGGAAGAACAAAACCCTGAATCTCCAAAAATCCATACCTCCAAAACTCCAAAAATCAAAACTCCGAAACTGCAAAACTCCAAAACTCAAAAATTCCGAAACTCCACAACCCTGAACCTCCAAAACTCCGAAACTCCAAAACTTCGAAACTCCGAAACTCCAAAACTCCAAAACTCCGAAACTGCAAAACTCCAAAACTCCGAAACTCCGAAACTCCGGAACTCCGAAACTCCAAAACTCCGAAGCTCCAAAACTCCGAAACTCCAACAATCAATACCTCCAAAACTCCAAAACTACAGAATTCGGAAACTCCAAAACCCCGAATTTCCAAAACTCCGAAACTGCAATATTCCGAAACTCTAAAACTCCAAAAATCAGAAACTCCGAAACTCCAAAACTCCGAAACTGCAAAACACCGAAACTCCAAAAATCCAGAACTCGAAAACTCCAATGCTCTAAAACTCCAAAACTCCAATAATCCGAAACTCCGAAAATCCAAAACTCCAAAAATCCAAAACTCCACAAATCCAAAACTAGAAAACTCCAAACCTGCAAAAATCCGAAACTCCAAAATTCCGAAACTCCACAACCACGAATTTCCAAAACTGCGAAACTCCAAAACTCAATCACTCCGAAACTCTAAAACTCCGAAACTCAGGAACTCAGAAACTCCGAACCTCCAAAACTCCAAAACTGAAATTCCGAAACTCCAAAACTCCAAACCTCCAAAATTCCGAAACTCCAAAACCCCGAATCTCCAAAACTCGGAAACTCCAAAACTCCGAAACTCCGAAAATCCAGAACTCCAAAACTTCAAAACTCCAAAGCTCTAAAACTCCAAAACTCCAATAATCCGAAACTCCGAAAATCCGAAACTCCAAAAATCCAAAGCTCCGAAACACCAAAACTCCAAACTCCGAAACTCCACAACCCTGCATCTCCAAAACTCCGAAACTCCAAAACTCTAAAACTCCAAAACTTCGAAACTCCGAAACTCCAAAACTCCAAAACTCCAAAACTACAAAATTCCGAAACTCCAAGACCCTGAATCTCCAAAACGCCGAAACTCCAAATCTCCGAAACTCCAAAACTCCAAAACTCCGAAACTCCAAAATTCCGAAACTCCAAAACTCCGAAACTCCGATAATCCGGAACTCTAAAACTCAAAAACTCCAAAGCTCTAAAACTCCAAAATTCCAATAATCCGAAACCCTGAAAGTCCAAAACTCCACAAATCCAAAACTCGAAAGCTCCAAAAATCCAAAACTCCAAAAATCCAAAACTCCGAAAATCCAAAACTTAGAAACTCCAAAACTCAAAAAATCCGAAACTAAAATTTCAAAACTCCAAAACTCTAAAACTCTAAAACTCCAAAACTCCAAAACTTCAACACTCCGAAAATGCAAAACTACAAAACTACAAAATTCTTAAACTCCAAGACCCCGAATCTCCAAAACGCCGAAACTGCAAAACTTCGAAACTTCAGAACTCCAAAAATCCGAAACTGAAAATCCGGAACTCCAAAGCTCTAAAACTCCAAAAGTCCGATAATCCGAAACTCCGAAAGTCCAAAACTACAATATTCCGAAACTCCAAAACTTCAAAACTCCAAAGCTCTAAAACTCGAAAAGTCCAATAATCAGAAACTCCGAAAGTCCGAAACTCAAAGTCTCCAAAAGTGCAAAAATCCAAAACTCCAAAACTCGAAAAATCCAAAACTCAAAAATCCAAAACATAAAAACTCTAAACTCCAAAAATCCGAAACTCAAAAATTTCAAAACTACAAAACTCTAAAACTCCAAAACTCCAACAATCCAAAACTCCGACACTCCAAAACTACAAAACTACAAAATTCCGAAACTCCAAGACCCGAAATCTCCAAAACGCCGGAACTCCAAATCTCTGAAACTCCAAAACTCCAAGATTCCGAAACTCAGAAACTCAGGAACTCAGAAACTCCGAACCTCCAAAACTCCAAAACTGAAATTCCGAAACTCCAAAACTCCAAACCTCCAAAATTCCGAAACTCCAAAACTCCGAATCTCCAAAACTCGGAAACTCCAAAACTACAAAACTACAAAATTCTTAAACTCCAAGACCCTGAATCTCCAAAACGCCAAAACTCCAAATCTCCGAAACTTCAGAACTCCAAAAATCCGAAACTGAAAATCCGGAACTCCAAAACTCCAAAGCTCTAAAACTCCAAAAGTCCGATAATCCGAAACTCCGAAAGTCCAAAACTACAATATTCCGAAACTCCGAAAATCCAGAACTCCAAAACTCCAAAACTCCAAAGCTCTAAAACTCGAAAAGTCCAATAATCCGAAACTCCGAAAGTCCGGAACTCAAAATCTCCAAAAGTGGAAAAATCCAAAACTCCAAAACTCGAAAGCTCCAAAACTCAAAAACCCAAAAATCCAAAACTCAAAAATCCAAAACCTAAAAACTCCAAACTCCAAAAATCCGAAACTAAAATTTCAAAACTCCAAAACTCTAAAATCCAAAACTGCAACACCCCGAAACTCCAAAACTACAAAATTCTTAAACTCCAAGACCCCGAATCTCCAAAACGCCGAAACTCCAAAACTCCGAAAATCCAAAACTCCAAAAATCCCAAACTTGAAAACTCCAAAACTGCAAAAATGCGAAACACCAAAATTCGAAACTTCACAACTCCGAATCTCCAAAACTGCGAAACTCCCAAACTCAAAAACTCCGAAACTCCAACACTCCAAAACTCGGAAACTCCAAAACTCCGAACCTCTAAAACTCCACAACTCCAAAACTACAAAATTCTGGAACAACAAAACCCTGAATCTCCAAAAACTCATACCTCCAAAACTTCAAAAATCCAAAACTCCGAAACTCCAAAATTCCGAAAGTGCAAAAATCCAAACCTCCAAAACTCAAAAACTCAAAAACTCCAAAAATCCAAAAATCCAAAACTCAAAAATCCAAAACATAAAAACTGCAAACTCCAAAAATCCGAAACTCAAATTTCAAAACTCCAAAACTCTAAAACTCTAAAACTGTAAAACTCCAAAACTCCAACACTCCGAAACTCCGACACTCCAAAACTCCAAAACTACAAAATTACAAAATTCCGAAACTACAAGACCCTGAATCTCCAAAACGCCGAAACTCCAAATCTCCGATACTCCAAAACTCCAAAACTCTGAAACTCCAAAATGCCGAAACTCCAAAACTCCGAAACTCCGATAATCCGGAACTCTAAAACTCAAAAACTCCAAAGCTCTAAAACTACAAAATTCCAATAATCCGAAACCCCGAAAGTCCAAAACTCCACAAATCCAAAACTCCGAAACTCGAAAGCTCCAAAAATCCAAAACTCCAAAAATCCAAAACTCCGAAAATCGAAAACTTAGAAACTCCAAAACTCCAAAAATCCGAAACTAAAATTTCAAAACTCCAAAACTTCAACACTCCGAAACTCCAAAACTACAAAACTACAAAATTCTTAAACTCCAAGACCCTGAATCTCCAAAACGCCAAAACTCCAAATCTCCGAAACTTCAGAACTCCAAAAATCCGAAACTGAAAATCCGGAACTCCAAAACTCCAAAGCTCTAAAACTCCAAAAGTCCGATAATCCGAAACTCCGAAAGTCCAAAACTACAATATTCCGAAACTCCGAAACTCCGAAAATCCAGAACTCCAAAACTCCAAAACTCCAAAGCTCTAAAAATCGAAAAGTCCAATAATCCGAAACTCCGAAAGTCCGGAACTCAAAATCTCCAAAAGTGCAAAAATCCAAAACTCCAAAACTCGAAAGCTCCAAAACTCAAAAACACAATAATCCAAAACTCAAAAATCCAAAACCTAAAAACTCCAAACTCCAAAAATCCGAAACTCAAAAATTTCAAAACTACAAAACTCAAACTCTAAAACTCCAAAAGTCCAACACTCCGAAACTCCGAAACTACAAAATTCCAAAACTACAAAACTACAAAATTCCGAAACTCCAAGACCCCGAATCTCCAAAATGCCGGAACTCCAAATCTCTGAAACTCCAAAACTCCAAAACTCCGAAACTCAGAAACTCAGGAACTCAGAAACTCCGAACCTCCAAAACTCCAAAACTGAAATTCCGAAACTCCAAACCTCCAAAATTCCGAAACTCCAAAACCCCGAATCTCCAAAACTCGGAAACTCCAAAACTCCGAAACTCCGAAAATCCAGAACTCCAAAACTTCAAAACTCCAAAGCTCTAAAACTCAAAAACTCCAATAATCCGAAACTCCGAAAATCCGAAACTCCAAAAATCCAAAGCTCCGAAACACCAAAACTCCAAACTCCGAAACTCCACAACCCTGCATCTCCAAAACTCCGAAACTCCAAAACTCTAAAACTCCAAAACTTCGAAACTCCAAAACTCCAAAACTCCGAAACTGCAAAACTTCGAAACTCCGAAACTGCGAAACTACGGAACTCCGAAACTCCAAACCTCCAAAACTCCAAAACTCAAAAATTCCGAAACTCCACTACCCTGAATCTCCAAAACTCCGAAACCCCAAAACTCCGAAAATCCAAAACTCCACAAATCCAGAACCCCATAAATCCAAACCTCGAAAACTCCACAACTCAAAAATTCCGAAACTCCGAAACTCCAACAATCAACACCTCCAAAACTACAGAATTCCGAAACTCCAAAACCCCGAATTTCCAGAACTCCGAAACTGCAATATTCCGAAACTCCAAAACTCCAAAAATTTGAAACTCCGAAACTCCAAAACTCCGAAACTCCAAAATTCCGAAACTCCACAACCCCAAATCTCCAAAACTCCGAAACTCCAAAACTCCGAAACTCCGAAAATCCAGAACTCCACAACTCCAAAACTCCAAAACTCCAAAGCTCTAAAACTCCAAAAGTCCAATAATCCGAAACTCCGAAAGTCCAAACTCCAAAAATCCAAAACTCCGAAAATCCAAAACTCCAAAAATCCAAAACTTGAAAACTCCAAAACTGCAAAAATGCGAAACACCAAAATTCGAAACTTCACAACTCCGAATCTCCAAAACTGCGAAACTCCCAAACTCAAAAACTCTGAAACTCCAACACTCCGAAACTCGGAAACTCCAAAACTCCGAACCTCTAAAACTCCACAACCCCGAATCTCCACAACTCCGAAACTCCAAAAATCCATACCTCCAAAAATCAAAAATTGTAAAACTCGAAAACTCCAATAATCCAAAACTCCGAAACTCCAAAACTCCAAAAGTGCAAAAATCCAAATCTCCAAAACTCAAAAACTCAAAAACTCCAAAACTCCAAAAATCCAAAAATCCAAAACTCAAAAATCCAAAACATAAAAACTCCAAACTCCAAAAATCCGAAACTCAAAAATTTCAAAACTCCAAAACTATAAAACTCTAAAACTCCGAAACTCCAACACTCCGAAACTCCGACACTCCAAAACTCCAAAACTACAAAACTACAAAATTCCGAAACTCCAAGACCCTGAATCTCCAAAACGCCGAAACTCCAAATCTCCGAAACTCCACAACCCTGCATCTCCAAAACTCCGAAACTCCAAAACTCTAAAACTCCAAAACTTCGAAACTCCGAAACTCCAAAACTCCAAAACTCCGAAACTGCAAAACTTCGAAACTCCGAAACTGCGAAACTCCGGTACTCCGAAACTCCAAAACTCCAAAACTCAAAAATTCCGAAACTCCACTACCCTGAATCTCCAAAACTCTGAAACTCCAAAAGCGCAAAAATCCAAAACTCCAAAACTCAAAAACTTCAAAACTCCAAAATTCCAAAACTCCAAAACCCTGAATCTCCAAAACTCCGCAACTCCAAAACTCTAAAACTAAAACTCCAAAACTCCAACACCCCGAAACTCCAAAACTACAAAATTCTTAAACTCCAAGACCCTGAATCTCCAAAACGCCGAAACTCCAAATCTCCGAAACTCCAAAAATCCGAAACTCAAAAAGTGCAAAAATCCAAAACTCCAAAACTCCAAAACGCCGAAACTCCAAATCTCCGAAACTCCAAAAATCCGAAACTCAAAAAGTGCAAAAATCCAAAACTCCAAAACTCAAAATGCCGAAACTCCAAATCTCCGAAACTCCAAAACTCCAAAAATCCAAAACTCCAAAAATCCAAAACTCAAAAACTCCAAAACTAAAAAACTCTAAAAATCCAAAACTCAAAAATCCAAAACTCCAAAAATCCAAAACTCCGAAAATTGAAAAGTTAAAAACTCCAAAACTCCAAAAATCCGAAACTAAAATTTCAAAACTCCAAAACTCTAAAACTCCAAAACTCCACCACCCCAAAACTCCAAAACTACAAAATTCTTAAACTCCAAGACCCCGAATCTCCAAAACGTTGAAACTCCAAGTCACCGAAACTCCAAAACTCCAAAAATCCGAAACTGAAAATCCGGAACTCCAAAACTCCAAAACTCCAAAGCTCTAAAACTCCAAAAGTCCAATAATCCGAAACTCCGAATGTCCAAACTCCAAAAATCCAAAACTCCGAAAATCCAAAACTCCTAAAATCCAAAACTTGAAAACTCCAAAACTGCAAAAATGCGAAACACCAAAATTCGAAACTTCACAACTCCGAATCTCCAAAACTGCGAAACTCCCAAACTCAAAAACTCTGAAACTCCAACACTTCGAAACTCGGAAACTCCAAAACTCCGAACCTATAAACTCCACAACCCCGAATCTCCACAACTCCATACCTCCAAAAATCAAAAATTGTAAAACTCGAAAACTCCAATAATCCAAAACTCCGAAACTCCAAAGCTCCAAAAGTGCAAAAATCCAAAACTCAAAAACTCAAAAACTCCAAAACTCCAAAAATCCAAAACTCAAAAATCCAAAACATAAAAACTCCAAACTCCAAAAATCCGAAACTCAAAAATTTCAAAACTCCAAAACTATAAAACTCTAAAACTCCAAAACTCCAAAACTCCAACACTCCGAAACTCCGAAACTCCGACACTCCAAAACTACAAAACTACAACACTCCGAAACTCGGAAACTCCAAAACTCCGAACCTCCAAAACTCAAAAACTCCACAACCCCGAATCTCCACAACTCCGAAACTCCAAAAATCCATACCTCCAAAAATCAAAAATTCTAAAACTCGAAAACTCAAATAATTTGAAACTCCGAAACTCCAAAACTCCAAAACTCTAAAACTCCAAAACTCCAGTACTCCACAACTCCAAAACTCCAAAACTCCGAAACTCCAAAACTCCCAAACTACAAAATTCTGGAAGAACAAAACCCTGAATCTCCAAAAATCCATACCTCCAAAACTCCAAAAATCAAAACTCCGAAACTGCAAAACTCCAAAACTCAAAAATTCCGAAACTCCACAACCCTGAACCTCCAAAACTCCGAAACTCCAAAACTTCGAAACTCCGAAACTCCAAAACTCCAAAACTCCGAAACTGCAAAACTCCAAAACTCCAAAACTCCGAAACTCCGAAACTCCGGAACTCCGAAACTCCAAAACTCCGAAGCTCCAAAACTCCGAAACTCCAACAATCAATACCTCCAAAACTCCAAAACTACAGAATTCGGAAACTCCAAAACCCCGAATTTCCAAAACTCCGAAACTGCAATATTCCGAAACTCTAAAACTCCAAAAATCAGAAACTCCGAAACTCCAAAACTCCGAAACTGCAAAACACCGAAACTCCAAAAATCCAGAACTCGAAAACTCCAATGCTCTAAAACTCCAAAACTCCAATAATCCGAAACTCCGAAAATCCAAAACTCCAAAAATCCAAAACTCCACAAATCCAAAACTAGAAAACTCCAAACCTGAAAAAATCCGAAACTCCAAAATTCGGAAACTCCACAACCACGAATTTCCAAAACTGCGAAACTCCAAAACTCAATCACTCCGAAACTCTAAAACTCCGAAACTCAGGAACTCAGAAACTCCGAACCTCCAAAACTCCAAAACTGAAATTCCGAAACTCCAAAACTCCAAACCTCCAAAATTCCGAAACTCCAAAACCCCGAATCTCCAAAACTCGGAAACTCCAAAACTCCGAAACTCCGAAAATCCAGAACTCTAAAACTTCAAAACTCCAAAGCTCCAAAACTCCAAAACTCCAATAATCTGCAACTCCGAAAATCTGAAACTCCAAAAATCCAAAACTACGAAACTCCAAAACTTCGAAACTGTGAAAATCCAAAACTCCAAAACTCCGAAACTGCAAAACTTCGAAACTCCGAAACTGCGAAACTCCGGAACTCCGAAACTCCAAAGCTCAAAAATTCCGAAACTCCACTACCCTGAATCTCCAAAACTCCGAAACTCCAAAAGCACAAAAATCCAAAACTCAAAAACTCAAAAACTTCAAAACTCCAAAATTCCAAAACTCCAAAACCCTGAATCTCCAAAACTCCGCAACTCCAAAACTCCGAAAATCCAAAACTCCACAAATCCAGAACTCCGAAAATCGAAAACTTAAAAACTCCAAAACTCCAAAAATCTGAAACTCTAAAATTTCAGAACTCCAAAACTCTAGTAGTCTAAAAGTCTAAAGCTCAAACACTCCGAAACTTCAAAACTACAAAACTACAAAATTCCGAAACATCAAGACCCCGAATCTCCAAACTGCCGAAACTCCAAATCTCCGAAACTCCGAAACTGAAAATCCGGAACTCCAAAACTCCAAAGCTCTAAAACTACAAAATTCCAATAATCCGAAACCCCGCAAGTCCAAAACTCCACAAATCCAAAACTCCGAAACTCGAAAGCTCCAAAAATCCAAAACTCCAAAAATCCAAAACTCCGAAAATCGAAAACTTAGAAACTCCAAAACTCCAAAAATCCGAAACTAAAATTTCAAAACTCCAAAACTCTAAAACTCTAAAACTCCAAAACTCCAAAACTTCAACACTCCGAAACTCCAAAACTACAAAACTACAAAATTCTTAAACTCCAAGACCCTGAATCTCCAAAACGCCAAAACTCCAAATCTCCGAAACTTCAGAACTCCAAAAATCCGAAACTCCGAAAATCCGGAACTCCAAAACTCCAAAGCTCTAAAACTCCAAAAGTCCGATAATCCGAAACTCCGAAAGTCCAAAACTACAATATTCCGAAACTCCGAAACTCCGAAAATCCAGAACTCCAAAACTCCAAAACTCCAAATCTCTAAAACTCGAAAAGTCCAATAATCCGAAACTCCGAAAGTCCGGAACTCAAAATCTCCAAAAGTGCAAAAATCCAAAACTCCAAAACTCGAAAGCTCCAAAACTCAAAAACCCAAAAATCCAAAACTCAAAAATCCAAAACCTAAAAACTCCAAACTCCAAAAATCCGAAACTAAAATTTCAAAACTCCAAAACTCTAAAATCCAAAACTGCAACACCCCGAAACTCCAAAACTACAAAATTCTTAAACTCCAAGACCCCGAATCTCCAAAACGCCGAAACTCCAAAACTCCGAAAATCCAAAACTCCAAAAATCCCAAACTTGAAAACTCCAAAACTGCAAAAATGCGAAACACCAAAATTCGAAACTTCACAACTCCGAATCTCCAAAACTGCGAAACTCCCAAACTCAAAAACTCCGAAACTCCAACACTCCGAAACTCGGAAACTCCAAAACTCCGAACCTCTAAAACTCCACAACTCCAAAACTACAAAATTCTGGAACAACAAAACCCTGAATCTCCAAAAACTCATACCTCCAAAACTTCAAAAATCCAAAACTCCGAAACTCCAAAATTCCGAAAGTGCAAAAATCCAAACCTCCAAAACTCAAAAACTCAAAAACTCCAAAAATCCAAAAATCCAAAACTCAAAAATCCAAAACATAAAAACTGCAAACTCCAAAAATCCGAAACTCAAATTTCAAAACTCCAAAACTCTAAAACTCTAAAACTGTAAAACTCCAAAACTCCAACACTCCGAAACTCCGACACTCCAAAACTCCAAAACTACAAAACTACAAAATTCCGAAACTACAAGACCCTGAATCTGCAAAACGCCGAAACTCCAAATCTCCGATACTCCAAAACTCCAAAACTCCGAAAATCCAAAATGCCGAAACTCCAAAACTCCGAAACTCCGATAATCCGGAACTCTAAAACTCAAAAACTCCAAAGCTCTAAAACTACAAAATTCCAATAATCCGAAACCCCGAAAGTCCAAAACTCCACAAATCCAAAACTCCGAAACTCGAAAGCTCCAAAAATCCAAAACTCCAAAAATCCAAAACTCCGAAAATCGAAAACTTAGAAACTCCAAAACTCCAAAAATCCGAAACTAAAATTTCAAAACTCCAAAACTCTAAAACTCTAAAACTCCAAAACTCCAAAACTTCAACACTCCGAAACTCCAAAACTACAAAATTCTTAAACTCCAAGACCCTGAATCTCCAAAACGCCAAAACTCCAAATCTCCGAAACTTCAGAACTCCAAAAATCCGAAACTGAAAATCCGGAACTCCAAAACTCCAAAGCTCTAAAACTCCAAAAGTCCGATAATCCGAAACTCCGAAAGTCCAAAACTACAATATTCCGAAACTCCGAAACTCCGAAAATCCAGAACTCCAAAACTCCAAAACTCCAAAGCTCTAAAAATCGAAAAGTCCAATAATCCGAAACTCCGAAAGTCCGGAACTCAAAATCTCCAAAAGTGCAAAAATCCAAAACTCCAAAACTCGAAAGCTCCAAAACTCAAAAACACAATAATCCAAAACTCAAAAATCCAAAACCTAAAAACTCCAAACTCCAAAAATCCGAAACTCAAAAATTTCAAAACTACAAAACTCAAACTCTAAAACTCCAAAACTCCAACACTCCGAAACTCCGAAACTACAAAATTCCAAAACTACAAAACTACAAAATTCCGAAACTCCAAGACCCCGAATCTCCAAAATGCCGGAACTCCAAATCTCTGAAACTCCAAAACTCCAAAACTCCGAAACTCAGAAACTCAGGAACTCAGAAACTCCGAACCTCCAAAACTCCAAAACTGAAATTCCGAAACTCCAAAACTCCAAACCTCCAAAATTCCGAAACTCCAAAACCCCGAATCTCCAAAACTCGGAAACTCCAAAACTCCGAAACTCCGAAAATCCAGAACTCCAAAACTTCAAAACTCCAAAGTTCTAAAACTCAAAAACTCCAATAATCCGAAACTCCGAAAATCCGAAACTCCAAAAATCCAAAGCTCCGAAACACCAAAACTCCAAACTCCGAAACTCCACACCCTGCATCTCCAAAACTCCGAAACTCCAAAACTCTAAAACTCCAAAACTTCGAAACTCCGAAACTCCAAAACTCCAAAACTCCGAAACTGCAAAACTTCGAAACTCCGAAACTGCGAAACTCCGGAACTCCGAAACTCCAAAACTCCAAAACTCAAAAATTCCGAAACTCCACTACCCTGAATCTCCAAAACTCCGAAACTCCAAAACTCCGAAACTCCGAAAATCCAGAACTCCAAAACTCCAAAGCTCTTAAACTCTAAAACTCCAAAACTCCAAAAATCCGAAACTCCGAAAATCCAAAACTCCAAAAATCCAATACTCCACAAATCCAAAACTAGAACACTCCAAAACTGCAAAAATCCGAAACTCCGAAATTCCGAAACTCCACAACCACGAATCTCCAAAACTCCGAAACTCAGGAACTCAGAAACTCCGAACCTCCAAAACTCCAAAACTGAAATTCCGAAACTCCAAAGCCCCGAATCTCCAAAACTCAGAAACTCCAAAACTCCGAAACTCCAAAAATCCAAAACTCGAAAACGCCAAAACTGCAAACATCCAAAACTCCAAAAATCCAAAACTCCGAAAATCGGAAACTTAAAATCCGGAACTCCAAAACTCCAAAGCTCTAAAACTCCAAAAGTCCAATAATCCGAAACTCCGAAAGTCCAAAACTCCAAAAATCCAAAACTCCAAAAATCCAAAACTCGAAAACGCCAAAACTCCAAAAATCCAAAACTCCGAAAATTGAAAACTTAAAAACTCCAAAACTCCAAAAATCCGAAACTAAAATTTCAAAACTCCAAAACTCTAAAACTAAAACTCCAAAACTCCAACACCCCGAAACTCCAAAACTACAAAATTCTTAAACTCCAAGACCCCGAATCTCCAAAACGCCGAAACTCCAAATCTCCGAAACTCCAAAAATCCCAAACTCAAAAAGTGCAAAAATCCAAAACTCCAAAACTCCAAAACGCCGAAACTCCAAATCTCCGAAACTCCAAAATTCCAAAAATCCAAAACTCCAAAAATCCAAAAGTCAAAAACTCCAAAACTCTAAAACTCCAAAACTCCACCACCCCGGAACTCCAAAACTACAAAATTCTTAAACTCCAAGACCCCGAATCTCCAAAACGCCGAAACTCCAAGTCACCGAAACACCAAAACTCCAAAAATCCGAAACTGAAAATCCGGAACTCCAAAACTCCAAAACTCCAAAGTTCTAAAACTCCAAAAGTCCAATAATCCGAAACTCCAAAAGTCCAAACTCCAAAAATCCAAAACTCCGAAAATCCAAAACTCCAAAAATCCAAAACTTGAAAACTCCAAAACTGCAAAAATGCGAAACACCAAAATTCGAAACTTCACAACTCCGAATCTCCAAAACTGCGAAACTCCCAAACTCAAAAACTCTGAAACTCCAACACTCCGAAACTCGGAAACTCCAAAACTCCGAACCTCTAAAACTCCACAACCCCGAATCTCCACAACTCCGAAACTCCAAAAATCCATACCTCCAAAAATCAAAAATTGTAAAACTCGAAAACTCCAATAATCCAAAACTCCGAAACTCCAAAGCTCCAAAACTCCGAAAATCCAGAACTCCAAAACTTCAAAACTCCAAAGCTCCAAAACTCCAATAATCCGAAACTCCAAAACTCCGAAACTGCAAAACTTCGAAACTCCGAAACTGCGAAACTCCGGAACTCCAAAACTTCGAAACTCCGAAACTCCAAAACTCCAAAACTCCGAAACTGCAAAACTTCGAAACTCCGAAACTGCGAAACTCCGGAACTCCGAAACTCCAAAACTCCAAAACTCAAAAATTCCGAAACTCCACTACCCTGAATCTCCAAAACTCCGAAACTCCAAAACTCCGAAAATCCAAAACTCCACAAATCCAGAACCCCAAAAAATCCAAACCTCGAAAACTCCACAACTCAAAAATTCCGAAACTCCGAAACTCCAACAATCAATACCTCCAAAACTACAGAATTCCGAAACTCCAAAACCCCGAATTTCCAGAACTCAGGAACTGCAATATTCCGAAACTCCAAAACTCCAAAAATTTGAAACTCCGAAACTCCAAAACTCCGAAACTCCAAAATTCCGAAACTCCACAACCCCAAATCTCCAAAACTCCGAAACTCCAAAACTCCGAAACTCCGAAAATCCAGAACTCCACAACTCCAAAACTCCAAAGCTCTTAAACTCTAAAACTCCAAAACTCCAAAAATCCGAAACTCCGAAAATCCAAAACTCCAAAAATCCAATACTCCACAAATCCAAAACTAGAAAACTCCAAAACTGCAAAAATCCGAAACTCCGAAATTCCGAAACTCCACAACCATGAATCTCCAAAACAGCGAAACTCCAAAACTCAAACACTCCGAAACTCCAAAACTCCGAAACTCCACCACTCCAAATCTCCAAAACTGCGAAACTCCCAAACTCAAAAACTACGAAACTCCAACACTCCGAAACTCGGAAACTCCAAAACTCCGAACCTCCAAAACTCAAAAACTCCACAACCCCGAATCTCCACAACTCCGAAACTCCAAAAATCCATACCTCCAAAAATCAAAAATTCTAAAACTCGAAAACTGAAATAATTTGAAACTCCGAAACTCCAAAACTCCAAAACTCTAAAACTCCAAAACTCCAATACTCCACAACTCCAAAACTCCAAAACTCCGAAACTCCGAAACTCCAAAACTCCCAAACTACAAAATTCTGGAAGAACAAAACCCTGAATCTCCAAAAATCCATACCTCCAAAACTCCAAAAATCAAAACTCCGAAACTGCAAAACTCCAAAACTCAAAAATTCCGAAACTCCACAACCCTGAACCTCCAAAACTCCGAAACTCCAAAACTTCGAAACTCCGAAACTCCAAAACTCCAAAACTCCGAAACTGCAAAACTCCAAAACTCCGAAACTCCGAAACTCCGGAACTCCGAAACTCCAAAACTCCGAAGCTCCAAAACTCCGAAACTCCAACAATCAATACCTCCAAAACTCCAAAACTACAGAATTCGGAAACTCCAAAACCCCGAATTTCCAAAACTCCGAAACTGCAATATTCCGAAACTCTAAAACTCCAAAAATCAGAAACTCCGAAACTCCAAAACTCCGAAACTGCAAAACACCGAAACTCCAAAAATCCAGAACTCGAAAACTCCAATGCTCTAAAACTCCAAAACTCCAATAATCCGAAACTCCGAAAATCCAAAACTCCAAAAATCCAAAACTCCACAAATCCAAAACTAGAAAACTCCAAACCTGCAAAAATCCGAAACTCCAAAATTCCGAAACTCCACAACCACGAATTTCCAAAACTGCGAAACTCCAAAACTCAATCACTCCGAAACTCTAAAACTCCGAAACTCAGGAACTCAGAAACTCCGAACCTCCAAAACTCCAAAACTGAAATTCCGAAACTCCAAAACTCCAAACCTCCAAAATTCCGAAACTCCAAAACCCCGAATCTCCAAAACTCGGAAACTCCAAAACTCCGAAACTCCGAAAATCCAGAACTCCAAAACTTCAAAACTCCAAAGCTCTAAAACTCCAAAACTCCAATAATCCGAAACTCCGAAAATCCGAAACTCCAAAAATCCAAAGCTCCGAAACACCAAAACTCCAAACTCCGAAACTCCACAACCCTGCATCTCCAAAGCTCCGAAACTCCAAAACTCTAAAACTCCAAAACTTCGAAACTCCGAAACTCCAAAACTCCAAAACTCCAAAACTACAAAATTCCGAAACTCCAAGACCCTGAATCTCCAAAACGCCGAAACTCCAAATCTCCGAAACTCCAAAACTCCAAAACTCCGAAACTCCAAAATTCCGAAACTCCAAAACTCCGAAACTCCGATAATCCGGAACTCTAAAACTCAAAAACTCCAAAGCTCTAAAACTCCAAAATTCCAATAATCCGAAACCCTGAAAGTCCAAAACTCCACAAATCCAAAACTCGAAAGCTCCAAAAATCCAAAACTCCAAAAATCCAAAACTCCGAAAATCCAAAACTTAGAAACTCCAAAACTCAAAAAATCCGAAACTAAAATTTCAAAACTCCAAAACTCTAAAACTCTAAAACTCTAAAACTCCAAAACTCCAAAACTTCAACACTCCGAAAATGCAAAACTACAAAACTACAAAATTCTTAAACTCCAAGACCCCGAATCTCCAAAACGCCGAAACTGCAAAACTTCGAAACTTCAGAACTTCAAAAATCCGAAACTGAAAATCCGGAACTCCAAAGCTCTAAAACTCCAAAAGTCCGATAATCCGAAACTCCGAAAGTCCAAAACTACAATATTCCGAAACTCCAAAACTTCAAAACTCCAAAGCTCTAAAACTCGAAAAGTCCAATAATCAGAAACTCCGAAAGTCCGAAACTCAAAGTCTCCAAAAGTGCAAAAATCCAAAACTCCAAAACTCGAAAACTCCAAAACTCAAAAACCCAAAAATCCAAAACTCAAAAATCCAAAACCTAAAAACTCCAAAGTCCAAAAATCCGAAACTCAAAAATTTCAAAACTACAAAACTCAAACTCTAAAACTCGAAAAGTCCGATAATCCGAAACTCCGAAAGTCCAAAACTACAATATTCCGAGACTCCAAAACTTCAAAACTCCAAAGCTCTAAAACTCGAAAAGTCCAATAATCCGAAACTCCGAAAGTCCGAAACTCAAAATCTCCAAAAGTGCAAAAATCCAAAACTCCAAAACTCGAAAACTCCAAAACTCAAAAACCCAAAAATCCAAAACTCAAAAATCCAAAACCTAAAAACTCTAAACTCCAAAAATCCGAAACTCAAAAATTTCAAAACTACAAAACTCTAAAACTCCAAAACTCCAACAATCCGAAACTCCGACACTCCAAAACTACAAAACTACAAAATTCCGAAACTCCAAGACCCGAAATCTCCAAAACGCCGGAACTCCAAATCTCTGAAACTCCAAAACTCCAAAATTCCGAAACTCAGAAACTCAGGAACTCAGAAACTCCGAACCTCCAAAACTCCAAAACTGAAATTCCGAAACTCCAAAACTCCAAACCTCCAAAATTCCGAAACTCCAAAACCCCGAATCTCCAAAACTCGGAAACTCCAAAACTCCGAAACTCCGAAAATCCAGAACTCTAAAACTTCAAAACTCCAAAGCTCCAAAACTCCAAAACTCCAATAATCCGCAACTCCGAAAATCTGAAACTCCAAAAATCCAAAACTACGAAACTCCAAAACTCCAAACTCCGAAACTCCACAACCCTGCATCTCCAAAACTCCGAAACTCCAAAACTTCGAAACTGTGAAACTCCAAAACTCCAAAACTCCGAAACTGCAAAACTTCGAAACTCCGAAACTGCGAAACTCCGGAACTCCGAAACTCCAAAACTCCAAAACTCAAAAATTCCGAAACTCCACTACCCTGAATCTCCAAAACTCCGAAACTCCAAAAGCACAAAAATCCAAAACTCAAAAACTCAAAAACTTCAAAACTCCAAAATTCCAAAACTCCAAAACCCTGAATCTCCAAAACTCCGCAACTCCAAAACTCCGAAAATCCAAAACTCCACAAATCCAGAACTCCGAAAATCGAAAACTTAAAAACTCCAAAACTCCAAAAATCTGAAACTCTAAAATTTCAGAACTCCAAAACTCTAGTAGTCTAAAAGTCTAAAGCTCAAACACTCCGAAACTTCAAAACTACAAAACTACAAAATTCCGAAACATCAAGACCCCGAATCTCCAAACTGCCGAAACTCCAAATCTCCGAAACTCCGAAACTGAAAATCCGGAACTCCAAAACTCCAAAGCTCTAAAACTACAAAATTCCAATAATCCGAAACCCCGCAAGTCCAAAACTCCACAAATCCAAAACTCCGAAACTCGAAAGCTCCAAAAATCCAAAACTCCAAAAATCCAAAACTCCGAAAATCGAAAACTTAGAAACTCCAAAACTCCAAAAATCCGAAACTAAAATTTCAAAACTCCAAAACTCTAAAACTCTAAAACTCCAAAACTCCAAAACTTCAACACTCCGAAACTCCAAAACTACAAAACTACAAAATTCTTAAACTCCAAGACCCTGAATCTCCAAAACGCCAAAACTCCAAATCTCCGAAACTTCAGAACTCCAAAAATCCGAAACTGAAAATCCGGAACTCCAAAACTCCAAAGCTCTAAAACTCCAAAAGTCCGATAATCCGAAACTCCGAAAGTCCAAAACTACAATATTCCGAAACTCCGAAACTCCGAAAATCCAGAACTCCAAAACTCCAAAACTCCAAAGCTCTAAAACTCGAAAAGTCCAATAATCCGAAACTCCGAAAGTCCGGAACTCAAAATCTCCAAAAGTGCAAAAATCCAAAACTCCAAAACTCGAAAGCTCCAAAACTCAAAAACCCAAAAATCCAAAACTCAAAAATCCAAAACCTAAAAACTCCAAACTCCAAAAATCCGAAACTAAAATTTCAAAACTCCAAAACTCTAAAATCCAAAACTGCAACACCCTGAAACTCCAAAACTACAAAATTCTTAAACTCCAAGACCCCGAATCTCCAAAACGCCGAAACTCCAAAACTCCGAAAATCCAAAACTCCAAAAATCCCAAACTTGAAAACTCCAAAACTGCAAAAATGCGAAACACCAAAATTCGAAACTTCACAACTCCGAATCTCCAAAACTGCGAAACTCCCAAACTCAAAAACTCCGAAACTCCAACACTCCGAAACTCGGAAACTCCAAAACTCCGAACCTCTAAAACTCCACAACTCCAAAACTACAAAATTCTGGAACAACAAAACCCTGAATCTCCAAAAACTCATACCTCCAAAACTTCAAAAATCCAAAACTCCGAAACTCCAAAATTCCGAAAGTGCAAAAATCCAAACCTCCAAAACTCAAAAACTCAAAAACTCCAAAAATCCAAAAATCCAAACCTCAAAAATCCAAAACATAAAAACTGCAAACTCCAAAAATCCGAAACTCAAATTTCAAAACTCCAAAACTCTAAAACTCTAAAACTGTAAAACTCCAAAACTTCAACACTCTGAAACTCCGACACTCCAAAACTCCAAAACTACAAAACTACAAAATTCCGAAACTACAAGACCCTGAATCTCCAAAACGCCGAAACTCCAAATCTCCGATACTCCAAAACTCCAAAACTCCGAAAATCCAAAATGCCGAAACTCCAAAACTCCGAAACTCCGATAATCCGGAACTCTAAAACTCAAAAACTCCAAAGCTCTAAAACTACAAAATTCCAATAATCCGAAACCCCGAAAGTCCAAAACTCCACAAATCCAAAACTCCGAAACTCGAAAGCTCCAAAAATCCAAAACTCCAAAAATCCAAAACTCCGAAAATCGAAAACTTAGAAACTCCAAAACTCCAAAAATCCGAAACTAAAATTTCAAAACTCCAAAACTCTAAAACTCTAAAACTCCAAAACTCCAAAACTTCAACACTCCGAAACTCCAAAACTACAAAACTACAAAATTCTTAAACTCCAAGACCCTGAATCTCCAAAACGCCAAAACTCCAAATCTCCGAAACTTCAGAACTCCAAAAATCCGAAACTGAAAATCCGGAACTCCAAAACTCCAAAGCTCTAAAACTCCAAAAGTCCGATAATCCGAAACTCCGAAAGTCCAAAACTACAATATTCCGAAACTCCGAAACTCCGAAAATCCAGAACTCCAAAACTCCAAAACTCCAAAGCTCTAAAAATCGAAAAGTCCAATAATCCGAAACTCCGAAAGTCCGGAACTCAAAATCTCCAAAAGTGCAAAAATCCAAAACTCCAAAACTCGAAAGCTCCAAAACTCAAAAACACAATAATCCAAAACTCAAAAATCCAAAACCTAAAAACTCCAAACTCCAAAAATCCGAAACTCAAAAATTTCAAAACTACAAAACTCAAACTCTAAAACTCCAAAACTCCAACACTCCGAAACTCCGAAACTACAAAATTCCAAAACTACAAAACTACAAAATTCCGAAACTCCAAGACCCCGAATCTCCAAAATGCCGGAACTCCAAATCTCTGAAACTCCAAAACTCCAAAACTCCGAAACTCAGAAACTCAGGAACTCAGAAACTCCGAACCTCCAAAACTCCAAAACTGAAATTCCGAAACTCCAAAACTCCAAACCTCCAAAATTCCGAAACTCCAAAACCCCGAATCTCCAAAACTCGGAAACTCCAAAACTCCGAAACTCCGAAAATCCAGAACTCCAAAACTTCAAAACTCCAAAGCTCTAAAACTCAAAAACTCCAATAATCCGAAACTCCGAAAATCCGAAACTCCAAAAATCCAAAGCTCCGAAACACCAAAACTCCAAACTCCGAAACTCCACACCCTGCATCTCCAAAACTCCGAAACTCCAAAACTCTAAAACTCCAAAACTTCGAAACTCCGAAACTCCAAAACTCCAAAACTCCGAAACTGCAAAACTTCGAAACTCCGAAACTGCGAAACTCCGGAACTCCGAAACTCCAAAACTCCAAAACTCAAAAATTCCGAAACTCCACTACCCTGAATCTCCAAAACTCCGATACTCCAAAACTCCGAAACTCCGAAAATCCAGAACTCCAAAACTCCAAAGCTCTTAAACTCTAAAACTCCAAAACTCCAAAAATCCGAAACTCCGAAAATCCAAAACTCCAAAAATCCAATACTCCACAAATCCAAAACTAGAACACTCCAAAACTGCAAAAATCCGAAACTCCGAAATTCCGAAACTCCACAACCACGAATCTCCAAAACTCCGAAACTCAGGAACTCAGAAACTCCGAACCTCCAAAACTCCAAAACTGAAATTCCGAAACTCCAAAGCCCCGAATCTCCAAAACTCAGAAACTCCAAAACTCCGAAACTCCAAAAATCCAAAACTCGAAAACGCCAAAACTGCAAACATCCAAAACTCCAAAAATCCAAAACTCCGAAAATCGGAAACTTAAAATCCGGAACTCCAAAACTCCAAAGCTCTAAAACTCCAAAAGTCCAATAATCCGAAACTCCGAAAGTCCAAAACTCCAAAAATCCAAAACTCCAAAAATCCAAAACTCGAAAACGCCAAAACTCCAAAAATCCAAAACTCCGAAAATTGAAAACTTAAAAACTCCAAAACTCCAAAAATCCGAAACTAAAATTTCAAAACTCCAAAACTCTAAAACTAAAACTCCAAAACTCCAACACCCCGAAACTCCAAAACTACAAAATTCTTAAACTCCAAGACCCCGAATCTCCAAAACGCCGAAACTCCAAATCTCCGAAACTCCAAAAATCCGAAACTCAAAAAGTGCAAAAATCCAAAACTCCAAAACTCCAAAACGCCGAAACTCCAAATCTCCGAAACTCCAAAATTCCAAAAATCCAAAACTCCAAAAATCCAAAACTCAAAAACTCCAAAACTCTAAAACTCCAAAACTCCACCACCCCGGAACTCCAAAACTACAAAATTCTTAAACTCCAAGACCCCGAATCTCCAAAACGCCGAAACTCCAAGTCACCGAAACACCAAAACTCCAAAAATCCGAAACTGAAAATCCGGAACTCCAAAACTCCAAAACTCCAAAGTTCTAAAACTCCAAAAGTCCAATAATCCGAAACTCCAAAAGTCCAAACTCCAAAAATCCAAAACTCCGAAAATCCAAAACTCCAAAAAATCCAAAACTTGAAAACTCCAAAACTGCAAAAATGCGAAACACCAAAATTCGAAACTTCACAACTCCGAATCTCCAAAACTGCGAAACTCCCAAACTCAAAAACTCTGAAACTCCAACACTCCGAAACTCGGAAACTCCAAAACTCCGAACCTCTAAAACTCCACAACCCCGAATCTCCACAACTCCGAAACTCCAAAAATCCATACCTCCAAAAATCAAAAATTGTAAAACTCGAAAACTCCAATAATCCAAAACTCCGAAACTCCAAAGCTCCAAAACTCCGAAAATCCAGAACTCCAAAACTTCAAAACTCCAAAGCTCCAAAACTCCAATAATCCGAAACTCCAAAACTCCAAAACTCCGAAACTGCAAAACTTCGAAACTCCGAAACTGCGAAACTCCGGAACTCCAAAACTTCGAAACTCCGAAACTCCAAAACTCCAAAACTCCGAAACTGCAAAACTTCGAAACTCCGAAACTGCGAAACTCCGGAACTCCGAAACTCCAAAACTCCAAAACTCAAAAATTCCGAAACTCCACTACCCTGAATCTCCAAAACTCCGAAACTCCAAAACTCCGAAAATCCAAAACTCCACAAATCCAGAACCCCAAAAAATCCAAACCTCGAAAACTCCACAACTCAAAAATTCCGAAACTCCGAAACTCCAACAATCAATACCTCCAAAACTACAGAATTCCGAAACTCCAAAACCCCGAATTTCCAGAACTCAGGAACTGCAATATTCCGAAACTCCAAAACTCCAAAAATTTGAAACTCCGAAACTCCAAAACTCCGAAACTCCAAAATTCCGAAACTCCACAACCCCAAATCTCCAAAACTCCGAAACTCCAAAACTCCGAAACTCCGAAAATCCAGAACTCCACAACTCCAAAACTCCAAAGCTCTTAAACTCTAAAACTCCAAAACTCCAAAAATCCGAAACTCCGAAAATCCAAAACTCCAAAAATCCAATACTCCACAAATCCAAAACTAGAAAACTCCAAAACTGCAAAAATCCGAAACTCCGAAATTCCGAAACTCCACAACCATGAATCTCCAAAACAGCGAAACTCCAAAACTCAAACACTCCGAAACTCCAAAACTCCGAAACTCCACCACTCCAAATCTCCAAAACTGCGAAACTCCCAAACTCAAAAACTACGAAACTCCAACACTCCGAAACTCGGAAACTCCAAAACTCCGAACCTCCAAAACTCAAAAACTCCACAACCCCGAATCTCCACAACTCCGAAACTCCAAAAATCCATACCTCCAAAAATCAAAAATTCTAAAACTCGAAAACTGAAATAATTTGAAACTCCGAAACTCCAAAACTCCAAAACTCTAAAACTCCAAAACTCCAATACTCCACAACTCCAAAACTCCAAAACTCCGAAACTCCGAAACTCCAAAACTCCCAAACTACAAAATTCTGGAAGAACAAAACCCTGAATCTCCAAAAATCCATACCTCCAAAACTCCAAAAATCAAAACTCCGAAACTGCAAAACTCCAAAACTCAAAAATTCCGAAACTCCACAACCCTGAACCTCCAAAACTCCGAAACTCCAAAACTTCGAAACTCCGAAACTCCAAAACTCCAAAACTCCGAAACTGCAAAACTCCAAAACTCCGAAACTCCGAAACTCCGGAACTCCGAAACTCCAAAACTCCGAAGCTCCAAAACTCCGAAACTCCAACAATCAATACCTCCAAAACTCCAAAACTACAGAATTCGGAAACTCCAAAACCCCGAATTTCCAAAACTCCGAAACTGCAATATTCCGAAACTCTAAAACTCCAAAAATCAGAAACTCCGAAACTCCAAAACTCCGAAACTGCAAAACACCGAAACTCCAAAAATCCAGAACTCGAAAACTCCAATGCTCTAAAACTCCAAAACTCCAATAATCCGAAACTCCGAAAATCCAAAACTCCAAAAATCCAAAACTCCACAAATCCAAAACTAGAAAACTCCAAACCTGCAAAAATCCGAAACTCCAAAATTCCGAAACTCCACAACCACGAATTTCCAAAACTGCGAAACTCCAAAACTCAATCACTCCGAAACTCTAAAACTCCGAAACTCAGGAACTCAGAAACTCCGAACCTCCAAAACTCCAAAACTGAAATTCCGAAACTCCAAAACTCCAAACCTCCAAAATTCCGAAACTCCAAAACCCCGAATCTCCAAAACTCGGAAACTCCAAAACTCCGAAACTCCGAAAATCCAGAACTCCAAAACTTCAAAACTCCAAAGCTCTAAAACTCCAAAACTCCAATAATCCGAAACTCCGAAAATCCGAAACTCCAAAAATCCAAAGCTCCGAAACACCAAAACTCCAAACTCCGAAACTCCACAACCCTGCATCTCCAAAACTCCGAAACTCCAAAACTCTAAAACTCCAAAACTTCGAAACTCCGAAACTCCAAAACTCCAAAACTCCAAAACTACAAAATTCCGAAACTCCAAGACCCTGAATCTCCAAAACGCCGAAACTCCAAATCTCCGAAACTCCAAAACTCCAAAACTCCGAAACTCCAAAATTCCGAAACTCCAAAACTCCGAAACTCCGATAATCCGGAACTCTAAAACTCAAAAACTCCAAAGCTCTAAAACTCCAAAATTCCAATAATCCGAAACCCTGAAAGTCCAAAACTCCACAAATCCAAAACTCGAAAGCTCCAAAAATCCAAAACTCCAAAAATCCAAAACTCCGAAAATCCAAAACTTAGAAACTCCAAAACTCAAAAAATCCGAAACTAAAATTTCAAAACTCCAAAACTCTAAAACTCTAAAACTCTAAAACTCCAAAACTCCAAAACTTCAACACTCCGAAAATGCAAAACTACAAAACTGCAAAATTCTTAAACTCCAAGACCCCGAATCTCCAAAACGCCGAAACTGCAAAACTTCGAAACTTCAGAACTTCAAAAATCCGAAACTGAAAATCCGGAACTCCAAAGCTCTAAAACTCCAAAAGTCCGATAATCCGAAACTCCGAAAGTCCAAAACTACAATATTCCGAAACTCCAAAACTTCAAAACTCCAAAGCTCTAAAACTCGAAAAGTCCAATAATCAGAAACTCCGAAAGTCCGAAACTCAAAGTCTCCAAAAGTGCAAAAATCCAAAACTCCAAAACTCGAAAACTCCAAAACTCAAAAACCCAAAAATCCAAAACTCAAAAATCCAAAACCTAAAAACTCCAAAGTCCAAAAATCCGAAACTCAAAAATTTCAAAACTACAAAACTCAAACTCTAAAACTCGAAAAGTCCGATAATCCGAAACTCCGAAAGTCCAAAACTACAATATTCCGAGACTCCAAAACTTCAAAACTCCAAAGCTCTAAAACTCGAAAAGTCCAATAATCCGAAACTCCGAAAGTCCGAAACTCAAAATCTCCAAAAGTGCAAAAATCCAAAACTCCAAAACTCGAAAACTCCAAAACTCAAAAACCCAAAAATCCAAAACTCAAAAATCCAAAACCTAAAAACTCTAAACTCCAAAAATCCGAAACTCAAAAATTTCAAAACTACAAAACTCTAAAACTCCAAAACTCCAACAATCCGAAACTCCGACACTCCAAAACTACAAAACTACAAAATTCCGAAACTCCAAGACCCGAAATCTCCAAAACGCCGGAACTCCAAATCTCTGAAACTCCAAAACTCCAAAATTCCGAAACTCAGAAACTCAGGAACTCAGAAACTCCGAACCTCCAAAACTCCAAAACTGAAATTCCGAAACTCCAAAACTCCAAACCTCCAAAATTCCGAAACTCCAAAACCCCGAATCTCCAAAACTCGGAAACTCCAAAACTCCGAAACTCCGAAAATCCAGAACTCTAAAACTTCAAAACTCCAAAGCTCCAAAACTCCAAAACTCCAATAATCCGCAACTCCGAAAATCTGAAACTCCAAAAATCCAAAACTACGAAACTCCAAAACTCCAAACTCCGAAACTCCACAACCCTGCATCTCCAAAACTCCGAAACTCCAAAACTTCGAAACTGTGAAACTCCAAAACTCCAAAACTCCGAAACTGCAAAACTTCGAAACTCCGAAACTGCGAAACTCCGGAACTCCGAAACTCCAAAACTCCAAAACTCAAAAATTCCGAAACTCCACTACCCTGAATCTCCAAAACTCCGAAACTCCAAAAGCACAAAAATCCAAAACTCAAAAACTCAAAAACTTCAAAACTCCAAAATTCCAAAACTCCAAAACCCTGAATCTCCAAAACTCCGCAACTCCAAAACTCCGAAAATCCAAAACTCCACAAATCCAGAACTCCGAAAATCGAAAACTTAAAAACTCCAAAACTCCAAAAATCTGAAACTCTAAAATTTCAGAACTCCAAAACTCTAGTAGTCTAAAAGTCTAAAGCTCAAACACTCCGAAACTTCAAAACTACAAAACTACAAAATTCCGAAACATCAAGACCCCGAATCTCCAAACTGCCGAAACTCCAAATCTCCGAAACTCCGAAACTGAAAATCCGGAACTCCAAAACTCCAAAGCTCTAAAACTACAAAATTCCAATAATCCGAAACCCCGCAAGTCCAAAACTCCACAAATCCAAAACTCCGAAACTCGAAAGCTCCAAAAATCCAAAACTCCAAAAATCCAAAACTCCGAAAATCGAAAACTTAGAAACTCCAAAACTCCAAAAATCCGAAACTAAAATTTCAAAACTCCAAAACTCTAAAACTCTAAAACTCCAAAACTCCAAAACTTCAACACTCCGAAACTCCAAAACTACAAAACTACAAAATTCTTAAACTCCAAGACCCTGAATCTCCAAAACGCCAAAACTCCAAATCTCCAAAACTTCAGAACTCCAAAAATCCGAAACTGAAAATCCGGAACTCCAAAACTCCAAAGCTCTAAAACTCCAAAAGTCCGATAATCCGAAACTCCGAAAGTCCAAAACTACAATATTCCGAAACTCCGAAACTCCGAAAATCCAGAACTCCAAAACTCCAAAACTCCAAAGCTCTAAAACTCGAAAAGTCCAATAATCCGAAACTCCGAAAGTCCGGAACTCAAAATCTCCAAAAGTGCAAAAATCCAAAACTCCAAAACTCGAAAGCTCCAAAACTCAAAAGCCCAAAAATCCAAAACTCAAAAATCCAAAACCTAAAAACTCCAAACTCCAAAAATCCGAAACTAAAATTTCAAAACTCCAAAACTCTAAAATCCAAAACTGCAACACCCTGAAACTCCAAAACTACAAAATTCTTAAACTCCAAGACCCCGAATCTCCAAAACGCCGAAACTCCAAAACTCCGAAAATCCAAAACTCCAAAAATCCCAAACTTGAAAACTCCAAAACTGCAAAAATGCGAAACACCAAAATTCGAAACTTCACAACTCCGAATCTCCAAAACTGCGAAACTCCCAAACTCAAAAACTCCGAAACTCCAACACTCCGAAACTCGGAAACTCCAAAACTCCGAACCTCTAAAACTCCACAACTCCAAAACTACAAAATTCTGGAACAACAAAACCCTGAATCTCCAAAAACTCATACCTCCAAAACTTCAAAAATCCAAAACTCCGAAACTCCAAAATTCCGAAAGTGCAAAAATCCAAACCTCCAAAACTCAAAAACTCAAAAACTCCAAAAATCCAAAAATCCAAACCTCAAAAATCCAAAACATAAAAACTGCAAACTCCAAAAATCCGAAACTCAAATTTCAAAACTCCAAAACTCTAAAACTCTAAAACTGTAAAACTCCAAAACTTCAACACTCTGAAACTCCGACACTCCAAAACTCCAAAACTACAAAACTACAAAATTCCGAAACTACAAGACCCTGAATCTCCAAAACGCCGAAACTCCAAATCTCCGATACTCCAAAACTCCAAAACTCCGAAAATCCAAAATGCCGAAACTCCAAAACTCCGAAACTCCGATAATCCGGAACTCTAAAACTCAAAAACTCCAAAGCTCTAAAACTACAAAATTCCAATAATCCGAAACCCCGAAAGTCCAAAACTCCACAAATCCAAAACTCCGAAACTCGAAAGCTCCAAAAATCCAAAACTCCAAAAATCCAAAACTCCGAAAATCGAAAACTTAGAAACTCCAAAACTCCAAAAATCCGAAACTAAAATTTCAAAACTCCAAAACTCTAAAACTCTAAAACTCCAAAACTCCAAAACTTCAACACTCCGAAACTCCAAAACTACAAAACTACAAAATTCTTAAACTCCAAGACCCTGAATCTCCAAAACGCCAAAACTCCAAATCTCCGAAACTTCAGAACTCCAAAAATCCGAAACTGAAAATCCGGAACTCCAAAACTCCAAAGCTCTAAAACTCCAAAAGTCCGATAATCCGAAACTCCGAAAGTCCAAAACTACAATATTCCGAAACTCCGAAACTCCGAAAATCCAGAACTCCAAAACTCCAAAACTCCAAAGCTCTAAAAATCGAAAAGTCCAATAATCCGAAACTCCGAAAGTCCGGAACTCAAAATCTCCAAAAGTGCAAAAATCCAAAACTCCAAAACTCGAAAGCTCCAAAACTCAAAAACACAATAATCCAAAACTCAAAAATCCAAAACCTAAAAACTCCAAACTCCAAAAATCCGAAACTCAAAAATTTCAAAACTACAAAACTCAAACTCTAAAACTCCAAAACTCCAACACTCCGAAACTCCGAAACTACAAAATTCCAAAACTACAAAACTACAAAATTCCGAAACTCCAAGACCCCGAATCTCCAAAATGCCAGAACTCCAAATCTCTGAAACTCCAAAACTCCAAAACTCCGAAACTCAGAAACTCAGGAACTCAGAAACTCCGAACCTCCAAAACTCCAAAACTGAA
Organism: Amblyomma mixtum; assembly: GCF_055824585.1. Classification (NCBI taxonomy): domain Eukaryota; kingdom Metazoa; phylum Arthropoda; class Arachnida; order Ixodida; family Ixodidae; genus Amblyomma; species Amblyomma mixtum. Next base: position 121,279,832 of record NC_143012.1, on the reverse strand, counting down.
ATTCCGAAACTCCAAAACTCCAAACCTCCAAAATTCCGAAACTCCAAAACCCCGAATCTCCAAAACTCGGAAACTCCAAAACTCCGAAACTCCGAAAATCCAGAACTCCAAAACTTCAAAACTCCAAAGCTCTAAAACTCAAAAACTCCAATAATCCGAAACTCCGAAAATCCGAAACTCCAAAAATCCAAAGCTCCGAAACACCAAAACTCCAAACTCCGAAACTCCACACCCTGCATCTCCAAAACTCCGAAACTCCAAAACTCTAAAACTCCAAAACTTCGAAACTCCGAAACTCCAAAACTCCAAAACTCCGAAACTGCAAAACTTCGAAACTCCGAAACTGCGAAACTCCGGAACTCCGAAACTCCAAAACTCCAAAACTCAAAAATTCCGAAACTCCACTACCCTGAATCTCCAAAACTCCGATACTCCAAAACTCCGAAACTCCGAAAATCCAGAACTCCAAAACTCCAAAGCTCTTAAACTCTAAAACTCCAAAACTCCAAAAATCCGAAACTCCGAAAATCCAAAACTCCAAAAATCCAATACTCCACAAATCCAAAACTAGAACACTCCAAAACTGCAAAAATCCGAAACTCCGAAATTCCGAAACTCCACAACCACGAATCTCCAAAACTCCGAAACTCAGGAACTCAGAAACTCCGAACCTCCAAAACTCCAAAACTGAAATTCCGAAACTCCAAAGCCCCGAATCTCCAAAACTCAGAAACTCCAAAACTCCGAAACTCCAAAAATCCAAAACTCGAAAACGCCAAAACTGCAAACATCCAAAACTCCAAAAATCCAAAACTCCGAAAATCGGAAACTTAAAATCCGGAACTCCAAAACTCCAAAGCTCTAAAACTCCAAAAGTCCAATAATCCGAAACTCCGAAAGTCCAAAACTCCAAAAATCCAAAACTCCAAAAATCCAAAACTCGAAAACGCCAAAACTCCAAAAATCCAAAACTCCGAAAATTGAAAACTTAAAAACTCCAAAACTCCAAAAATCCGAAACTAAAATTTCAAAACTCCAAAACTCTAAAACTAAAACTCCAAAACTCCAACACCCCGAAACTCCAAAACTACAAAATTCTTAAACTCCAAGACCCCGAATCTCCAAAACGCCGAAACTCCAAATCTCCGAAACTCCAAAAATCCGAAACTCAAAAAGTGCAAAAATCCAAAACTCCAAAACTCCAAAACGCCGAAACTCCAAATCTCCGAAACTCCAAAATTCCAAAAATCCAAAACTCCAAAAATCCAAAACTCAAAAACTCCAAAACTCTAAAACTCCAAAACTCCACCACCCCGGAACTCCAAAACTACAAAATTCTTAAACTCCAAGACCCCGAATCTCCAAAACGCCGAAACTCCAAGTCACCGAAACACCAAAACTCCAAAAATCCGAAACTGAAAATCCGGAACTCCAAAACTCCAAAACTCCAAAGTTCTAAAACTCCAAAAGTCCAATAATCCGAAACTCCAAAAGTCCAAACTCCAAAAATCCAAAACTCCGAAAATCCAAAACTCCAAAAAATCCAAAACTTGAAAACTCCAAAACTGCAAAAATGCGAAACACCAAAATTCGAAACTTCACAACTCCGAATCTCCAAAACTGCGAAACTTCCAAACTCAAAAACTCTGAAACTCCAACACTCCGAAACTCGGAAACTCCAAAACTCCGAACCTCTAAAACTCCACAACCCCGAATCTCCACAACTCCGAAACTCCAAAAATCCATACCTCCAAAAATCAAAAATTGTAAAACTCGAAAACTCCAATAATCCAAAACTCCGAAACTCCAAAGCTCCAAAACTCCGAAAATCCAGAACTCCAAAACTTCAAAACTCCAAAGCTCCAAAACTCCAATAATCCGAAACTCCAAAACTCCAAAACTCCGAAACTGCAAAACTTCGAAACTCCGAAACTGCGAAACTCCGGAACTCCAAAACTTCGAAACTCCGAAACTCCAAAACTCCAAAACTCCGAAACTGCAAAACTTCGAAACTCCGAAACTGCGAAACTCCGGAACTCCGAAACTCCAAAACTCCAAAACTCAAAAATTCCGAAACTCCACTACCCTGAATCTCCAAAACTCCGAAACTCCAAAACTCCGAAAATCCAAAACTCCACAAATCCAGAACCCCAAAAAATCCAAACCTCGAAAACTCCACAACTCAAAAATTCCGAAACTCCGAAACTCCAACAATCAATACCTCCAAAACTACAGAATTCCGAAACTCCAAAACCCCGAATTTCCAGAACTCAGGAACTGCAATATTCCGAAACTCCAAAACTCCAAAAATTTGAAACTCCGAAACTCCAAAACTCCGAAACTCCAAAATTCCGAAACTCCACAACCCCAAATCTCCAAAACTCCGAAACTCCAAAACTCCGAAACTCCGAAAATCCAGAACTCCACAACTCCAAAACTCCAAAGCTCTTAAACTCTAAAACTCCAAAACTCCAAAAATCCGAAACTCCGAAAATCCAAAACTCCAAAAATCCAATACTCCACAAATCCAAAACTAGAAAACTCCAAAACTGCAAAAATCCGAAACTCCGAAATTCCGAAACTCCACAACCATGAATCTCCAAAACAGCGAAACTCCAAAACTCAAACACTCCGAAACTCCAAAACTCCGAAACTCCAACACTCCAAATCTCCAAAACTGCGAAACTCCCAAACTCAAAAACTACGAAACTCCAACACTCCGAAACTCGGAAACTCCAAAACTCCGAACCTCCAAAACTCAAAAACTCCACAACCCCGAATCTCCACAACTCCGAAACTCCAAAAATCCATACCTCCAAAAATCAAAAATTCTAAAACTCGAAAACTGAAATAATTTGAAACTCCGAAACTCCAAAACTCCAAAACTCTAAAACTCCAAAACTCCAATACTCCACAACTCCAAAACTCCAAAACTCCGAAACTCCAAAACTCCCAAACTACAAAATTCTGGAAGAACAAAACCCTGAATCTCCAAAAATCCATACCTCCAAAACTCCAAAAATCAAAACTCCGAAACTGCAAAACTCCAAAACTCAAAAATTCCGAAACTCCACAACGCTGAACCTCCAAAACTCCGAAACTCCAAAACTTCGAAACTCCGAAACTCCAAAACTCCAAAACTCCGAAACTGCAAAACTCCAAAACTCCGAAACTCCGAAACTCCGGAACTCCGAAACTCCAAAACTCCGAAGCTCCAAAACTCCGAAACTCCAACAATCAATACCTCCAAAACTCCAAAACTACAGAATTCGGAAACTCCAAAACCCCGAATTTCCAAAACTCCGAAACTGCAATATTCCGAAACTCTAAAACTCCAAAAATCAGAAACTCCGAAACTCCAAAACTCCGAAACTGCAAAACACCGAAACTCCAAAAATCCAGAACTCGAAAACTCCAATGCTCTAAAACTCCAAAACTCCAATAATCCGAAACTCCGAAAATCCAAAACTCCAAAAATCCAAAACTCCACAAATCCAAAACTAGAAAACTCCAAACCTGCAAAAATCCGAAACTCCAAAATTCCGAAACTCCACAACCACGAATTTCCAAAACTGCGAAACTCCAAAACTCAATCACTCCGAAACTCTAAAACTCCGAAACTCAGGAACTCAGAAACTCCGAACCTCCAAAACTCCAAAACTGAAATTCCGAAACTCCAAAACTCCAAACCTCCAAAATTCCGAAACTCCAAAACCCCGAATCTCCAAAACTCGGAAACTCCAAAACTCCGAAACTCCGAAAATCCAGAACTCCAAAACTTCAAAACTCCAAAGCTCTAAAACTCCAAAACTCCAATAATCCGAAACTCCGAAAATCCGAAACTCCAAAAATCCAAAGCTCCGAAACACCAAAACTCCAAACTCCGAAACTCCACAACCCTGCATCTCCAAAACTCCGAAACTCCAAAACTCTAAAACTCCAAAACTTCGAAACTCCGAAACTCCAAAACTCCAAAACTCCAAAACTACAAAATTCCGAAACTCCAAGACCCTGAATCTCCAAAACGCCGAAACTCCAAATCTCCGAAACTCCAAAACTCCAAAACTCCGAAACTCCAAAATTCCGAAACTCCAAAACTCCCAAACTCCGATAATCCGGAACTCTAAAACTCAAAAACTCCAAAGCTCTAAAACTCCAAAATTCCAATAATCCGAAACCCTGAAAGTCCAAAACTCCACAAATCCAAAACTCGAAAGCTCCAAAAATCCAAAACTCCAAAAATCCAAAACTCCGAAAATCCAAAACTTAGAAACTCCAAAACTCAAAAAATCCGAAACTAAAATTTCAAAACTCCAAAACTCTAAAACTCTAAAACTCTAAAACTCCAAAACTCCAAAACTTCAACACTCCGAAAATGCAAAACTACAAAACTACAAAATTCTTAAACTCCAAGACCCCGAATCTCCAAAACGCCGAAACTGCAAAACTTCGAAACTTCAGAACTCCAAAAATCCGAAACTGAAAATCCGGAACTCCAAAGCTCTAAAACTCCAAAAGTCCGATAATCCGAAACTCCGAAAGTCCAAAACTACAATATTCCGAAACTCCAAAACTTCAAAACTCCAAAGTTCTAAAACTCCAAAAGTCCAATAATCCGAAACTCCAAAAGTCCAAACTCCAAAAATCCAAAACTCCGAAAATCCAAAACTCCAAAAATCCAAAACTTGAAAACTCCAAAACTGCAAAAATGCGAAACACCAAAATTCGAAACTTCACAACTCCGAATCTCCAAAACTGCGAAACTCCCAAACTCAAAAACTCTGAAACTCCAACACTCCGAAACTCGGAAACTCCAAAACTCCGAACCTCTAAAACTCCACAACCCCGAATCTCCACAACTCCGAAACTCCAAAAATCCATACCTCCAAAAATCAAAAATTGTAAAACTCGAAAACTCCAATAATCCAAAACTCCGAAACTCCAAAGCTCCAAAACTCCGAAAATCCAGAACTCCAAAACTTCAAAACTCCAAAGCTCCAAAACTCCAATAATCCGAAACTCCAAAACTCCAAAACTCCGAAACTGCAAAACTTCGAAACTCCGAAACTGCGAAACTCCGGAACTCCAAAACTTCGAAACTCCGAAACTCCAAAACTCCAAAACTCCGAAACTGCAAAACTTCGAAACTCCGAAACTGCGAAACTCCGGAACTCCGAAACTCCAAAACTCCAAAACTCAAAAATTCCGAAACTCCACTACCCTGAATCTCCAAAACTCCGAAACTCCAAAACTCCGAAAATCCAAAACTCCACAAATCCAGAACCCCAAAAAATCCAAACCTCGAAAACTCCACAACTCAAAAATTCCGAAACTCCGAAACTCCAACAATCAATACCTCCAAAACTACAGAATTCCGAAACTCCAAAACCCCGAATTTCCAGAACTCAGGAACTGCAATATTCCGAAACTCCAAAACTCCAAAAATTTGAAACTCCGAAACTCCAAAACTCCGAAACTCCAAAATTCCGAAACTCCACAACCCCAAATCTCCAAAACTCCGAAACTCCAAAACTCCGAAACTCCGAAAATCCAGAACTCCACAACTCCAAAACTCCAAAGCTCTTAAACTCTAAAACTCCAAAACTCCAAAAATCCGAAACTCCGAAAATCCAAAACTCCAAAAATCCAATACTCCACAAATCCAAAACTAGAAAACTCCAAAACTGCAAAAATCCGAAACTCCGAAATTCCGAAACTCCACAACCATGAATCTCCAAAACAGCGAAACTCCAAAACTCAAACACTCCGAAACTCCAAAACTCCGAAACTCCAACACTCCAAATCTCCAAAACTGCGAAACTCCCAAACTCAAAAACTACGAAACTCCAACACTCCGAAACTCGGAAACTCCAAAACTCCGAACCTCCAAAACTCAAAAACTCCACAACCCCGAATCTGCACAACTCCGAAACTCCAAAAATCCATACCTCCAAAAATCAAAAATTCTAAAACTCGAAAACTGAAATAATTTGAAACTCCGAAACTCCAAAACTCCAAAACTCTAAAACTCCAAAACTCCAATACTCCACAACTCCAAAACTCCAAAACTCCGAAACTCCAAAACTCCCAAACTACAAAATTCTGGAAGAACAAAACCCTGAATCTCCAAAAATCCATACCTCCAAAACTCCAAAAATCAAAACTCCGAAACTACAAAACTCCAAAACTCAAAAATTCCGAAACTCCACAACCCTGAACCTCCAAAACTCCGAAACTCCAAAACTTCGAAACTCCGAAACTCCAAAACTCCAAAACTCCGAAACTGCAAAACTCCAAAACTCCGAAACTCCGAAACTCCGGAACTCCGAAACTCCAAAACTCCGAAGCTCCAAAACTCCGAAACTCCAACAATCAATACCTCCAAAACTCCAAAACTACAGAATTCGGAAACTCCAAAACCCCGAATTTCCAAAACTCCGAAACTGCAATATTCCGAAACTCTAAAACTCCAAAAATCAGAAACTCCGAAACTCCAAAACTCCGAAACTGCAAAACACCGAAACTCCAAAAATCCAGAACTCGAAAACTCCAATGCTCTAAAACTCCAAAACTCCAATAATCCGAAACTCCGAAAATCCAAAACTCCAAAAATCCAAAACTCCACAAATCCAAAACTAGAAAACTCCAAACCTGCAAAAATCCGAAACTCCAAAATTCCGAAACTCCACAACCACGAATTTCCAAAACTGCGAAACTCCAAAACTCAATCACTCCGAAACTCTAAAACTCCGAAACTCAGGAACTCAGAAACTCCGAACCTCCAAAACTCCAAAACTGAAATTCCGAAACTCCAAAACTCCAAACCTCCAAAATTCCGAAACTCCAAAACCCCGAATCTCCAAAACTCGGAAACTCCAAAACTCCGAAACTCCGAAAATCCAGAACTCCAAAACTTCAAAACTCCAAAGCTCTAAAACTCCAAAACTCCAATAATCCGAAACTCCGAAAATCCGAAACTCCAAAAATCCAAAGCTCCGAAACACCAAAACTCCAAACTCCGAAACTCCACAACCCGGCATCTCCAAAACTCCGAAACTCCAAAACTCTAAAACTCCAAAACTTCGAAACTCCGAAACTCCAAAACTCCAAAACTCCAAAACTACAAAATTCCGAAACTCCAAGACCCTGAATCTCCAAAACGCCGAAACTCCAAATCTCCGAAACTCCAAAACTCCAAAACTCCGAAACTCCAAAATTCCGAAACTCCAAAACTCCGAAACTCCGATAATCCGGAACTCTAAAACTCAAAAACTCCAAAGCTCTAAAACTCCAAAATTCCAATAATCCGAAACCCTGAAAGTCCAAAACTCCACAAATCCAAAACTCGAAAGCTCCAAAAATCCAAAACTCCAAAAATCCAAAACTCCGAAAATCCAAAACTTAGAAACTCCAAAACTCAAAAAATCCGAAACTAAAATTTCAAAACTCCAAAACTCTAAAACTCTAAAACTCTAAAACTCCAAAACTCCAAAACTTCAACACTCCGAAAATGCAAAACTACAAAACTACAAAATTCTTAAACTCCAAGACCCCGAATCTCCAAAACGCCGAAACTGCAAAACTTCGAAACTTCAGAACTCCAAAAATCCGAAACTGAAAATCCGGAACTCCAAAGCTCTAAAACTCCAAAAGTCCGATAATCCGAAACTCCGAAAGTCCAAAACTACAATATTCCGAAACTCCAAAACTTCAAAACTCCAAAGTTCTAAAACTCCAAAAGTCCAATAATCCGAAACTCCAAAAGTCCAAACTCCAAAAATCCAAAACTCCGAAAATCCAAAACTCCAAAAATCCAAAACTTGAAAACTCCAAAACTGCAAAAATGCGAAACACCAAAATTCGAAACTTCACAACTCCGAATCTCCAAAACTGCGAAACTCCCAAACTCAAAAACTCTGAAACTCCAACACTCCGAAACTCGGAAACTCCAAAACTCCGAACCTCTAAAACTCCACAACCCCGAATCTCCACAACTCCGAAACTCCAAAAATCCATACCTCCAAAAATCAAAAATTGTAAAACTCGAAAACTCCAATAATCCAAAACTCCGAAACTCCAAAGCTCCAAAACTCCGAAAATCCAGAACTCCAAAACTTCAAAACTCCAAAGCTCCAAAACTCCAATAATCCGAAACTCCAAAACTCCAAAACTCCGAAACTGCAAAACTTCGAAACTCCGAAACTGCGAAACTCCGGAACTCCAAAACTTCGAAACTCCGAAACTCCAAAACTCCAAAACTCCGAAACTGCAAAACTTCGAAACTCCGAAACTGCGAAACTCCGGAACTCCGAAACTCCAAAACTCCAAAACTCAAAAATTCCGAAACTCCACTACCCTGAATCTCCAAAACTCCGAAACTCCAAAACTCCGAAAATCCAAAACTCCACAAATCCAGAACCCCAAAAAATCCAAACCTCGAAAACTCCACAACTCAAAAATTCCGAAACTCCGAAACTCCAACAATCAATACCTCCAAAACTACAGAATTCCGAAACTCCAAAACCCCGAATTTCCAGAACTCAGGAACTGCAATATTCCGAAACTCCAAAACTCCAAAAATTTGAAACTCCGAAACTCCAAAACTCCGAAACTCCAAAATTCCGAAACTCCACAACCCCAAATCTCCAAAACTCCGAAACTCCAAAACTCCGAAACTCCGAAAATCCAGAACTCCACAACTCCAAAACTCCAAAGCTCTTAAACTCTAAAACTCCAAAACTCCAAAAATCCGAAACTCCGAAAATCCAAAACTCCAAAAATCCAATACTCCACAAATCCAAAACTAGAAAACTCCAAAACTGCAAAAATCCGAAACTCCGAAATTCCGAAACTCCACAACCATGAATCTCCAAAACAGCGAAACTCCAAAACTCAAACACTCCGAAACTCCAAAACTCCGAAACTCCAACACTCCAAATCTCCAAAACTGCGAAACTCCCAAACTCAAAAACTACGAAACTCCAACACTCCGAAACTCGGAAACTCCAAAACTCCGAACCTCCAAAACTCAAAAACTCCACAACCCCGAATCTGCACAACTCCGAAACTCCAAAAATCCATACCTCCAAAAATCAAAAATTCTAAAACTCGAAAACTGAAATAATTTGAAACTCCGAAACTCCAAAACTCCAAAACTCTAAAACTCCAAAACTCCAATACTCCACAACTCCAAAACTCCAAAACTCCGAAACTCCAAAACTCCCAAACTACAAAATTCTGGAAGAACAAAACCCTGAATCTCCAAAAATCCATACCTCCAAAACTCCAAAAATCAAAACTCCGAAACTGCAAAACTCCAAAACTCAAAAATTCCGAAACTCCACAACCCTGAACCTCCAAAACTCCGAAACTCCAAAACTTCGAAACTCCGAAACTCCAAAACTCCAAAACTCCGAAACTGCAAAACTCCAAAACTCCGAAACTCCGAAACTCCGGAACTCCGAAACTCCAAAACTCCGAAGCTCCAAAACTCCGAAACTCCAACAATCAATACCTCCAAAACTCCAAAACTACAGAATTCGGAAACTCCAAAACCCCGAATTTCCAAAACTCCGAAACTGCAATATTCCGAAACTCTAAAACTCCAAAAATCAGAAACTCCGAAACTCCAAAACTCCGAAACTGCAAAACACCGAAACTCCAAAAATCCAGAACTCGAAAACTCCAATGCTCTAAAACTCCAAAACTCCAATAATCCGAAACTCCGAAAATCCAAAACTCCAAAAATCCAAAACTCCACAAATCCAAAACTAGAAAACTCCAAACCTGCAAAAATCCGAAACTCCAAAATTCCGAAACTCCACAACCACGAATTTCCAAAACTGCGAAACTCCAAAACTCAATCACTCCGAAACTCTAAAACTCCGAAACTCAGGAACTCAGAAACTCCGAACCTCCAAAACTCCAAAACTGAAATTCCGAAACTCCAAAACTCCAAACCTCCAAAATTCCGAAACTCCAAAACCCCGAATCTCCAAAACTCGGAAACTCCAAAACTCCGAAACTCCGAAAATCCAGAACTCCAAAACTTCAAAACTCCAAAGCTCTAAAACTCCAAAACTCCAATAATCCGAAACTCCGAAAATCCGAAACTCCAAAAATCCAAAGCTCCGAAACACCAAAACTCCAAACTCCGAAACTCCACAACCCTGCATCTCCAAAACTCCGAAACTCCAAAACTCTAAAACTCCAAAACTTCGAAACTCCGAAACTCCAAAACTCCAAAACTCCAAAACTACAAAATTCCGAAACTCCAAGACCCTGAATCTCCAAAACGCCGAAACTCCAAATCTCCGAAACTCCAAAACTCCAAAACTCCGAAACTCCAAAATTCCGAAACTCCAAAACTCCGAAACTCCGATAATCCGGAACTCTAAAACTCAAAAACTCCAAAGCTCTAAAACTCCAAAATTCCAATAATCCGAAACCCTGAAAGTCCAAAACTCCACAAATCCAAAACTCGAAAGCTCCAAAAATCCAAAACTCCAAAAATCCAAAACTCCGAAAATCCAAAACTTAGAAACTCCAAAACTCAAAAAATCCGAAACTAAAATTTCAAAACTCCAAAACTCTAAAACTCTAAAACTCTAAAACTCCAAAACTCCAAAACTTCAACACTCCGAAAATGCAAAACTACAAAACTACAAAATTCTTAAACTCCAAGACCCCGAATCTCCAAAACGCCGAAACTGCAAAACTTCGAAACTTCAGAACTCCAAAAATCCGAAACTGAAAATCCGGAACTCCAAAGCTCTAAAACTCCAAAAGTCCGATAATCCGAAACTCCGAAAGTCCAAAACTACAATATTCCGAAACTCCAAAACTTCAAAACTCCAAAGCTCTAAAACTCGAAAAGTCCAATAATCAGAAACTCCGAAAGTCCGAAACTCAAAGTCTCCAAAAGTGCAAAAATCCAAAACTCCAAAACTCGAAAACTCCAAAACTCAAAAACCCAAAAATCCAAAACTCAAAAATCCAAAACCTAAAAACTCTAAACTCCAAAAATCCGAAACTCAAAAATTTCAAAACTACAAAACTCTAAAACTCCAAAACTCCAACAATCCAAAACTCCGACACTCCAAAACTACAAAACTACAAAATTCCGAAACTCCAAGACCCGAAATCTCCAAAACGCCGGAACTCCAAATCTCTGAAACTCCAAAACTCCAAGATTCCGAAACTCAGAAACTCAGGAACTCAGAAACTCCGAACCTCCAAAACTCCAAAACTGAAATTCCGAAACTCCAAAACTCCAAACCTCCAAAATTCCGAAACTCCAAAACTCCGAATCTCCAAAACTCGGAAACTCCAAAACTACAAAACTACAAAATTCTTAAACTCCAAGACCCTGAATCTCCAAAACGCCAAAACTCCAAATCTCCGAAACTTCAGAACTCCAAAAATCCGAAACTGAAAATCCGGAACTCCAAAACTCCAAAGCTCTAAAACTCCAAAAGTCCGATAATCCGAAACTCCGAAAGTCCAAAACTACAATATTCCGAAACTCCGAAAATCCAGAACTCCAAAACTCCAAAACTCCAAAGCTCTAAAACTCGAAAAGTCCAATAATCCGAAACTCCGAAAGTCCGGAACTCAAAATCTCCAAAAGTGCAAAAATCCAAAACTCCAAAACTCGAAAGCTCCAAAACTCAAAAACCCAAAAATCCTAAACTCAAAAATCCAAAACCTAAAAACTCCAAACTCCAAAAATCCGAAACTAAAATTTCAAAACTCCAAAACTCTAAAATCCAAAACTGCAACACCCCGAAACTCCAAAACTACAAAACTCTTAAACTCCAAGACCCCGAATCTCCAAAACGCCGAAACTCCAAAACTCCGAAAATCCAAAACTCCAAAAATCCCAAACTTGAAAACTCCAAAACTGCAAAAATGCGAAACACCAAAATTCGAAACTTCACAACTCCGAATCTCCAAAACTGCGAAACTCCCAAACTCAAAAACTCCGAAACTCCAACACTCCGAAACTCGGAAACTCCAAAACTCCGAACCTCTAAAACTCCACAACTCCAAAACTACAAAATTCTGGAACAACAAAACCCTGAATCTCCAAAAACTCATACCTCCAAAACTTCAAAAATCCAAAACTCCGAAACTCCAAAATTCCGAAAGTGCAAAAATCCAAACCTCCAAAACTCAAAAACTCAAAAACTCCAAAAATCCAAAAATCCAAAACTCAAAAATCCAAAACATAAAAACTGCAAACTCCAAAAATCCGAAACTCAAATTTCAAAACTCCAAAACTCTAAAACTCTAAAACTGTAAAACTCCAAAACTCCAACACTCCGAAACTCCGACACTCCAAAACTCCAAAACTCCAAAACTACAAAACTACAAAATTCCGAAACTACAAGACCCTGAATCTCCAAAACGCCGAAACTCCAAATCTCCGATACTCCAAAACTCCAAAACTCCGAAAATCCAAAATGCCGAAACTCCAAAACTCCGAAACTCCGATAATCCGGAACTCTAAAACTCAAAAACTCCAAAGCTCTAAAACTACAAAATTCCAATAATCCGAAACCCCGAAAGTCCAAAACTCCACAAATCCAAAACTCCGAAACTCGAAAGCTCCAAAAATCCAAAACTCCAAAAATCCAAAACTCCAAAAATCGAAAACTTAGAAACTCCAAAACTCCAAAAATCCGAAACTAAAATTTCAAAACTCCAAAACTCTAAAACTCTAAAACTCCAAAACTCCAAAACTTCAACACTCCGAAACTCCAAAACTACAAAACTACAAAATTCTTAAACTCCAAGACCCTGAATCTCCAAAACGCCAAAACTCCAAATCTCCGAAACTTCAGAACTCCAAAAATCCGAAACTGAAAATCCGGAACTCCAAAACTCCAAAGCTCTAAAACTCCAAAAGTCCGATAATCCGAAACTCCGAAAGTCCAAAACTACAATATTCCGAAACTCCGAAAATCCAGAACTCCAAAACTCCAAAACTCCAAAGCTCTAAAAATCGAAAAGTCCAATAATCCGAAACTCCGAAAGTCCGGAACTCAAAATCTCCAAAAGTGCAAAAATCCAAAACTCCAAAACTCGAAAGCTCCAAAACTCAAAAACACAATAATCCAAAACTCAAAAATCCAAAACCTAAAAACTCCAAAGTCCAAAAATCCGAAACTCAAAAATTTCAAAACTACAAAACTCAAACTCTAAAACTCCAAAAGTCCGATAATCCGAAACTCCGAAAGTCCAAAACTACAATATTCCGAAACTCCAAAACTTCAAAACTCCAAAGCTCTAAAACTCGAAAAGTCCAATAATCCGAAACTCCGAAAGTCCGAAACTCAAAATCTCCAAAAGTGCAAAAATCCAAAACTCCAAAACTCGAAAACTCCAAAACTCAAAAACCCAAAAATCCAAAACTCAAAAATCCAAAACCTAAAAACTCAAAACTCCAAAAATCCGAAACTCAAAAATTTCAAAACTACAAAACTCTAAAACTCCAAAACTCCAACAATCCGAAACTCCGACACTCCAAAACTACAAAACTACAAAATTCCGAAACTCCAAGACCCGAAATCTCCAAAACGCCGGAACTCCAAATCTCTGAAACTCCAAAACTCCAAAATTCCGAAACTCAGAAACTCAGGAACTCAGAAACTCCGAACCTCCAAAACTCCAAAACTGAAATTCCGAAACTCCAAAACTCCAAACCTCAAAATTCCGAAACTCCAAAACCCCGAATCTCCAAAACTCGGAAACTCCAAAACTCCGAAACTCCGAAAATCCAGAACTCTAAAACTTCAAAACTCCAAAGCTCCAAAACTCCAAAACTCCAATAATCCGCAACTCCGAAAATCTGAAACTCCAAAAATCCAAAACTACGAAACTCCAAAACTCCAAACTCCGAAACTCCACAACCCTGCATCTCCAAAACTCCGAAACTCCAAAACTTCGAAACTGTGAAACTCCAAAACTCCAAAACTCCGAAACTGCAAAACTTCGAAACTCCGAAACTGCGAAACTCCGGAACTCCGAAACTCCAAAACTCCAAAACTCAAAAATTCCGAAACTCCACTACCCTGAATCTCCAAAACTCCGAAACTCCAAAAGCACAAAAATCCAAAACTCAAAAACTCAAAAACTTCAAAACTCCAAAATTCCAAAACTCCAAAACCCTGAGTCTCCAAAACTCCGCAACTCCAAAACTCCGAAAATCCAAAACTCCACAAATCCAGAACTCCGAAAATCGAAAACTTAAAAACTCCAAAACTCCAAAAATCTGAAACTCTAAAATTTCAGAACTCCAAAACTCTAGTAGTCTAAAAGTCTAAAGCTCAAACACTCCGAAACTTCAAAACTACAAAACTACAAAATTCCGAAACATCAAGACCCCGAATCTCCAAACTGCCGAAACTCCAAATCTCCGAAACTCCGAAACTGAAAATCCGGAACTCCAAAACTCCAAAGCTCTAAAACTACAAAATTCCAATAATCCGAAACCCCGCAAGTCCAAAACTCCACAAATCCAAAACTCCGAAACTCGAAAGCTCCAAAAATTCAAAACTCCAAAAATCTAAAACTCCGAAAATCGAAAACTTAGAAACTCCAAAACTCCAAAAATCCGAAACTAAAATTTCAAAACTCCAAAACTCTAAAACTCTAAAACTCCAAAACTCCAAAACTTCAACACTCCGAAACTCCAAAACTACAAAACTACAAAATTCTTAAACTCCAAGACCCTGAATCTCCAAAACGCCAAAACTCCAAATCTCCGAAACTTCAGAACTCCAAAAATCCGAAACTGAAAATCCGGAACTCCAAAACTCCAAAGCTCTAAAACTCCAAAAGTCCGATAATCCGAAACTCCGAAAGTCCAAAACTACAATATTCCGAAACTCCGAAACTCCGAAAATCCAGAACTCCAAAACTCCAAAACTCCAAGCTCTAAAAATCGAAAAGTCCAATAATCCGAAACTCCGAAAGTCCGGAACTCAAAATCTCCAAAAGTGCAAAAATCCAAAACTCCAAAACTCGAAAGCTCCAAAACTCAAAAACACAATAATCCAAAACTCAAAAATCCAAAACCTAAAAACTCCAAACTCCAAAAATCCGAAACTCAAAAATTTCAAAACTACAAAACTCAAACTCTAAAACTCCAAAACTCCAACACTCCGAAACTCCGAAACTACAAAATTCCAAAACTACAAAACTACAAAATTCCGAAACTCCAAGACCCCGAATCTCCAAAATGCCGGAACTCCAAATCTCTGAAACTCCAAAACTCCAAAACTCCGAAACTCAGAAACTCAGAAACTCAGGAACTCAGAAACTCCGAACCTCCAAAACTCCAAAACTGAAATTCCGAAACTCCAAAACTCCAAACCTCCAAAATTCCGAAACTCCAAAACCCCGAATCTCCAAAACTCGGAAACTCCAAAACTCCGAAACTCCGAAAATCCAGAACTCCAAAACTTCAAAACTCCAAAGCTCTAAAACTCAAAAACTCCAATAATCCGAAACTCCGAAAATCCGAAACTCCAAAAATCCAAAGCTCCAAAACACCAAAACTCCAAACTCCGAAACTCCACAACCCTGCATCTCCAAAACTCCGAAACTCCAAAACTCTAAAACTCCAAAACTTCGAAACTCCAAAACTCCAAAACTCCGAAACTGCAAAACTTCGAAACTCCGAAACTGCGAAACTACGGAACTCCGAAACTCCAAAACTCCAAAACTCCAAAACTCAAAAATTCCGAAACTCCACTACCCTGAATCTCCAAAACTCCGAAACCCCAAAACTCCGAAAATCCAAAACTCCACAAATCCAGAACCCCATAAATCCAAACCTCGAAAACTCCACAACTCAAAAATTCCGAAACTCCGAAACTCCAACAATCAATACCTCCAAAACTACAGAATTCCGAAACTCCAAAACCCCGAATTTCCAGAACTCCGAAACTGCAATATTCCGAAACTCCAAAACTCCAAAAATTTGAAACTCCGAAACTCCAAAATTCCGAAACTCCACAACCCCAAATCTCCAAAACTCCGAAACTCCAAAACTCCGAAACTCCGAAAATCCAGAACTCCACAACTCCAAAACTCCAAAACTCCAAAGCTCTAAAACTCCAAAAGTCCAATAATCCGAAACTCCGAAAGTCCAAACTCCAAAAATCCAAAACTCCGAAAATCCAAAACTCCAAAAATCCAAAACTTGAAAACTCCAAAACTGCAAAAATGCGAAACACCAAAATTCGAAACTTCACAACTCCGAATCTCCAAAACTGCAAAAGTGCAAAAATCCAAATCTCCAAAACTCAAAAACTCAAAAACTCCAAAACTCCAAAAATCCAAAAATCCAAAACTCAAAAATCCAAAACATAAAAACTCCAAACTCCAAAAATCCGAAACTCAAAAATTTCAAAACTCCAAACTATAAAACTCTCAAACTCCAAAACTCCAACACTCCGAAACTCCGAAACTCCAAAACTCCAAAACTCAAAAATTCCGAAACTCCACTACCCTGAATCTCCAAAACTCCGCAACTCCAAAACTCCGAAAATCCGAAACTAAAATTTCAAAACTCCAAAACTCTAAAACTCCAAAACTCCACCACCCCGAAACTCCAAAACTACAAAATTCTTAAACTCCAAGACCCCGAATCTCCAAAACGTTGAAACTCCAAGTCACCGAAACTCCAAAACTCCAAAAATCTGAAACTGAAAATCCGGAACTCCAAAACTCCAAAACTCCAAAGCTCTAAAACTCCAAAAGTCCAATAATCCGAAACTCCGAAAGTCGAAACTCCAAAAATCCAAAACTCCGAAAATCCAAAACTCCAAAAATCCAAAACTTGAAAACTCCAAAACTGCAAAAATGCGAAACACCAAAATTCGAAACTTCACAACTCCGAATCTCCAAAACTGCGAAACTCCCAAACTCAAAAACTCTGAAACTCCAACACTCCGAAACTCGGAAACTCCAAAACTCCAAACCTATAAACTCCACAACCCCGAATCTCCACAACTCCATACCTCCAAAAATCAAAAATTGTAAAACTCGAAAACTCCAATAATCCAAAACTCCGAAACTCCAAAGCTCCAAAAGTGCAAAAATCCAAATCTCCAAAACTCAAAAACTCAAAAACTCCAAAACTCCAAAAATCCAAAACTCAAAAATCCAAAACATAAAAACTCCAAACTCCAAAAATCCGAAACTCAAAAATTTCAAAACTCCAAAACTATAAAACTCTAAAACTCCAAAACTCCAAAACTCCAACACTCCGAAACTCCGAAACTCCGACACTCCAAAACTCCAAAACTACAAAACTACAAAATTCCGAAACTCCAAGACCCTGAATCTCGAAAACGCCGAAACTCCAAATCTCCGAAACTCCAAAACTCCAACACTCCGAAACTCCGAAACTACAAAATTCCAAAACTACAAAACTACAAAATTCCGAAACTCCAAGACCCCGAATCTCCAAAATGCCGGAACTCCAAATCTCTGAAACTCCAAAACTCCAAAACTCCGAAACTCAGAAACTCAGAAACTCAGGAACTCAGAAACTCCGAACCTCCAAAACTCCAAAACTGAAATTCCGAAACTCCAAAACTCCAAACCTCCAAAATTCCGAAACTCCAAAACCCCGAATCTCCAAAACTCGGAAACTCCAAAACTCCGAAACTCCGAAAATCCAGAACTCCAAAACTTCAAAACTCCAAAGCTCTAAAACTCAAAAACTCCAATAATCCGAAACTCCGAAAATCCGAAACTCCAAAAATCCAAAGCTCCAAAACACCAAAACTCCAAACTCCGAAACTCCACAACCCTGCATCTCCAAAACTCCGAAACTCCAAAACTCTAAAACTCCAAAACTTCGAAACTCCAAAACTCCAAAACTCCGAAACTGCAAAACTTCGAAACTCCGAAACTGCGAAACTACGGAACTCCGAAACTCCAAAACTCCAAAACTCCAAAACTCAAAAATTCCGAAACTCCACTACCCTGAATCTCCAAAACTCCGAAACCCCAAAACTCCGAAAATCCAAAACTCCACAAATCCAGAACCCCATAAATCCAAACCTCGAAAACTCCACAACTCAAAAATTCCGAAACTCCGAAACTCCAACAATCAATACCTCCAAAACTACAGAATTCCGAAACTCCAAAACCCCGAATTTCCAGAACTCCGAAACTGCAATATTCCGAAACTCCAAAACTCCAAAAATTTGAAACTCCGAAACTCCAAAATTCCGAAACTCCACAACCCCAAATCTCCAAAACTCCGAAACTCCAAAACTCCGAAACTCCGAAAATCCAGAACTCCACAACTCCAAAACTCCAAAACTCCAAAGCTCTAAAACTCCAAAAGTCCAATAATCCGAAACTCCGAAAGTCCAAACTCCAAAAATCCAAAACTCCGAAAATCCAAAACTCCAAAAATCCAAAACTTGAAAACTCCAAAACTGCAAAAATGCGAAACACCAAAATTCGAAACTTCACAACTCCGAATCTCCAAAACTGCAAAAGTGCAAAAATCCAAATCTCCAAAACTCAAAAACTCAAAAACTCCAAAACTCCAAAAATCCAAAAATCCAAAACTCAAAAATCCAAAACATAAAAACTCCAAACTCCAAAAATCCGAAACTCAAAAATTTCAAAACTCCAAACTATAAAACTCTCAAACTCCAAAACTCCAACACTCCGAAACTCCGAAACTCCAAAACTCCAAAACTCAAAAATTCCGAAACTCCACTACCCTGAATCTCCAAAACTCCGCAACTCCAAAACTCCGAAAATCCGAAACTAAAATTTCAAAACTCCAAAACTCTAAAACTCCAAAACTCCACCACCCCGAAACTCCAAAACTACAAAATTCTTAAACTCCAAGACCCCGAATCTCCAAAACGTTGAAACTCCAAGTCACCGAAACTCCAAAACTCCAAAAATCTGAAACTGAAAATCCGGAACTCCAAAACTCCAAAACTCCAAAGCTCTAAAACTCCAAAAGTCCAATAATCCGAAACTCCGAAAGTCGAAACTCCAAAAATCCAAAACTCCGAAAATCCAAAACTCCAAAAATCCTAAACTTGAAAACTCCAAAACTGCAAAAATGCGAAACACCAAAATTCGAAACTTCGCAACTCCGAATCTCCAAAACTGCGAAACTCCCAAACTCAAAAACTCTGAAACTCCAACACTCCGAAACTCGGAAACTCCAAAACTCCAAACCTATAAACTCCACAACCCCGAATCTCCACAACTCCATACCTCCAAAAATCAAAAATTGTAAAACTCGAAAACTCCAATAATCCAAAACTCCGAAACTCCAAAGCTCCAAAAGTGCAAAAATCCAAATCTCCAAAACTCAAAAACTCAAAAACTCCAAAACTCCAAAAATCCAAAACTCAAAAATCCAAAACATAAAAACTCCAAACTCCAAAAATCCGAAACTCAAAAATTTCAAAACTCCAAAACTATAAAACTCTAAAACTCCAAAACTCCAAAACTCCAACACTCCGAAACTCCGAAACTCTGACACTCCAAAACTCCAAAACTACAAAACTACAAAATTCCGAAACTCCAAGACCCTGAATCTCCAAAACGCCGAAACTCCAAATCTCCGAAACTCCAAAACTCCAACACTCCGAAACTCCAAAGCTCTAAAACTCCAAAATTCTAATAATCCGAAACCCCGAAAGTCCAAAACTCCACAAATCGAAAACTCCAAAAATCCAAAACTGCAAAAATCCGTACCTCCAAAATTCCGAAACTCGGAAACTCCAATACTCCAAAACTCCAAAACTGCAAAAATCCAAAACTCCAAAACTCAAAAACTCCGAAACTCCAAAACTCCAAAAATCCAAAATACCAAAACTCCAATGCTCCAAAAATCCAAAACTCCAAAAATCCAAAACTCCGAAAATCGAAAACTTAAAAACTCCAAAACTCCCAAAATCCGAAACTAAAATTTCAAAACTCCAAACCTCTAAAACTCTAAAACTCCAAAACTCCAACACCCCGAAACTCCAAAACTACAAAATTCTTAAACTCCAAGACCCCGAATCTCCAAAACGCCGAAACTCCAAATCTCCGAAACTCAAAAACTCCAAAAATCCGAAACTCAGAAAGTGCAAAAATCCATAACTCAGAAACTCCAAAACTCCGAAACTCCAAAACTACAAATATCCGAAACTCCAAAACTCCACAAATCCAGAACTCCGAAAATCGAAAACTTAAAAACTCCAAAACTCCAAAAATCTGAAACTCCAAAAATCCAAAACTCGAAAACGCCAAAACTGCAAAAATCCAAAACTCCAAAAATCCAAAACTCCGAAAATCGAAAACTTAAAAACTCCAGAACTCCCAAAATCCGAAACTAAAATTTCAAAACTCCTGAACTCTAAAACTAAAACTCCAAAACTCCAACACCCCGAAACTCCAAAACTACAAAATTCTTAAACTCCAAGACCCCGAATCTCCAAAACGCCGAAACTCCAAATCTCCGAAACTCCAAAAATCCGAAACTCAAAAAGTGCAAAAATCCAAAACTCCAAAACTCCAAAACGCCGAAACTCCAAATCTCCGAAACTCCAAAATTCCAAAAATCCAAAACTCCAAATATCCAAAACTCAAAAACTCCAAAACTAAAGAACACTAAAAATCCAAAACTCAAAAATCCAAAACTCCAAAAATCCAAAACTCCGAAAATTGAAAATTTCAAAACTCCAAAACTCTAAACTACAAAACTCCACCACCCCGAAACTCCAAAACTACAAAATTCTTAAACTCCAAGACCCCGAATCTCCAAAACGCCGAAACTCCAAGTCACCGAAACTCCCAAACTCCAAAAATCCGAAACTGAAAATCCGGAACTCCAAAACTCCAAAACTCCAAAGCTCTAAAAGTCCAAAAGTCCAATAATCCGAAACTCCAAAAGTCCAAACTCCTAAAATCCAAAACTCCGAAAATCCAAAACTCCAAAAATCCAAAACTTGAAAACTCCAAAACTGCAAAAATGCGAAACACCAAAATTCGAAACTTCACACTCCGAATCTCCAAAACTGCGAAACTCCCAAACTCAAAAACTCTGAAACTCCAACACTCCGAAACTCGGAAACTCCAAAACTCCGAACCTCTAAAACTCCACAACCCCGAATCTCCACAACTCCGAAACTCCAAAAATCCATACCTCCAAAAATCAAAAATTGTAAAACTCGAAAACTCCAATAATCCAAAACTCCGAAACTCCAAAACTCCAAAAGTGCAAAAATCCAAATCTCCAAAACTCAAAAACTCAAAAACTCCAAAACTCCAAAAATCCAAAAATCTAAAACTCAAAAATCCAAAACATAAAAACTCCAAACTCCAAAAATCCGAAACTCAAAAATTTCAAAACTCCAAAACTATAAAACTCTAAAACTCCAAAACTCCAACACTCCGAAACTCCGAAACTCCGACACTCCAAAACTCCAAAACTACAAAACTACAAAATTCCGAAACTCCAAGACCCTGAATCTCCAAAACGCCGAAACTCCAAATCTCCGAAACTCCAAAAATCCGAAACTCAAAAAGTGCAAAAATCCAAAACTCCAAAATGCCGAAACTCCAAATCTCCGAAACTCCAAAACTCCAAAAATCCAAAACTCCAAAAATCCAAAACTCAAAAACTCCAAAACTAAAAAACTCTAAAAATCCAAAACTCAAAAATCCAAAACTCCAAAAATCCATAACTCCGAAAATTGAAAAGTTAAAAACTCCAAAACTCCGAAAATCCGAAACTAAAATTTCAAAACTCCAAAACTCTAAAACTCCAAAACTCCACCACCCCAAAACTCCAAAACTACAAAATTCTTAAACTCCAAGACCCCGAATCTCCAAAACGTTGAAACTCCAAGTCACCGAAACTCCAAAACTCCAAAAATCCGAAACTGAAAATCCGGAACTCCAAAACTCCAAAACTCCAAAGCTCTAAAACTCCAAAAGTCCAATAATCCGAAACTCCGAAAGTCCAAACTCCAAAAATCCAAAACTCCGAAAATCCAAAACTCCAAAAATCCAAAACTTGAAAACTCCAAAACTGCAAAAATGCGAAACACCAAAATTCGAAACTTCACAACTCCGAATCTCCAAAACTGCGAAACTCCCAAACTCAAAAACTCTGAAACTCCAACACTCCGAAACTCGGAAACTCCAAAACTCCGAACCTATAAACTCCACAACTCCATACCTCCAAAAATCAAAAATTGTAAAACTCGAAAACTCCAATAATCCAAAACTCCGAAACTCCAAAGCTCCAAAAGTGCAAAATCCAAATCTCCAAAACTCAAAAACTCAAAAACTCCAAAACTCCAAAAATCCAAAACTCAAAAATCCAAAACATAAAAACTCCAAACTCCAAAAATCCGAAACTCAAAAATTTCAAAACTCCAAAACTATAAAACTCTAAAACTCCAAAACTCCAAAACTCCAACACTCCGAAACTCCGAAACTCCGACACTCCAAAACTCCAAAACTACAAAACTTCAAAATTCCGAAACTCCAAGACCCTGAATCTCCAAAACGCCGAAACTCCAAATCTCCGAAACTCCAAAACTCCAACACTCCGAAACTCCAAAGCTCTAAAACTCCAAAATTCTAATAATCCGAAACCCCGAAAGTCCAAAACTCCACAAATCGAAAACTCCAAAAATCCAAAACTGCAAAAATCCGTACCTCCAAAATTCCGAAACTCGGAAACTCCAATACTCCAAAACTCCAAAACTGCAAAAATCCAAAACTCCAAAACTCAAAAACTCCGAAACTCCAAAACTCCAAAAATCCAAAATACCAAAACTCCAATGCTCCAAAAATCCAAAACTTTAAAAATCCAAAACTCCGAAAATCGAAAACTTAAAAACTCCAAAACTCCCAAAATCCGAAACTAAAATTTCAAAACTCCAAACCTCTAAAACTCTAAAACTCCAAAACTCCAACACCCCGATACTCCAAAACTACAAAATTCTTAAACTCCAAGACCCCGAATCTCCAAAACGCCGAAACTCCAAATCTCCGAAACTCAAAAACTCCAAAAATCCGAAACTCAGAAAGTGCAAAAATCCATAACTCAGAAACTCCAAAACTCCGAATCTCCAAAACTCCAAATATCCGAAACTCCAAAACTCCACAAATCCAGAACTCCGAAAATCGAAAACTTAAAAACTCCAAAACTCCAAAAATCTGAAACTCCAAAAATCCAAAACTCGAAAACGCCAAAACTGCAAAAATCCAAAACTCCAAAAATCCAAAACTCCGAAAATCGAAAACTTAAAAACTCCAGAACTCCCAAAATCCGAAACTAAAATTTCAAAACTCCAAAACTCTAAAACTAAAACTCCCAAACTCCAACACCCCGAAACTCCAAAACTACAAAATTCTTAAACTCCAAGACCCCGAATCTCCAAATCTCCGAAACTCCAAAACTCCAAAACTCCGAAACTCCAAAATTCCGAAACTCCAAAACTCCGAAACTCCGATAATCCGGAACTCTAAAACTCAAAAACTCCAAAGCTCTAAAACTCCAAAATTCCAATAATCCGAAACCCTGAAAGTCCAAAACTCCACAAATCCAAAACTCGAAAGCTCCAAAAATCCAAAACTCCAAAAATCCAAAACTCCGAAAATCCAAAACTTAGAAACTCCAAAACTCAAAAAATCCGAAACTAAAATTTCAAAACTCCAAAACTCTAAAACTCTAAAACTCTAAAACTCCAAAACTCCAAAACTTCAACACTCCGAAAATGCAAAACTACAAAACTACAAAATTCTTAAACTCCAAGACCCCGAATCTCCAAAACGCCGAAACTGCAAAACTTCGAAACTTCAGAACTCCAAAAATCCGAAACTGAAAATCCGGAACTCCAAAGCTCTAAAACTCCAAAAGTCCGATAATCCGAAACTCCGAAAGTCCAAAACTACAATATTCCGAAACTCCAAAACTTCAAAACTCCAAAGCTCTAAAACTCGAAAAGTCCAATAATCAGAAACTCCGAAAGTACGAAACTCAAAGTCTCCAAAAGTGCAAAAATCCAAAACTCCAAAACTCGAAAACTCCAAAACTCAAAAACCCAAAAATCCAAAACTCAAAAATCCAAAACCTAAAAACTCTAAACTCCAAAAATCCGAAACTCAAAAATTTCAAAACTACAAAACTCTAAAACTCCAAAACTCCAACAATCCAAAACTCCGACACTCCAAAACTACAAAACTACAAAATTCCGAAACTCCAAGACCCGAAATCTCCAAAACGCCGGAACTCCAAATCTCTGAAACTCCAAAACTCCAAGATTCCGAAACTCAGAAACTCAGGAACTCAGAAACTCCGAACCTCCAAAACTCCAAAACTGAAATTCCGAAACTCCAAAACTCCAAACCTCCAAAATTCCGAAACTCCAAAACTCCGAATCTCCAAAACTCGGAAACTCCAAAACTACAAAACTACAAAATTCTTAAACTCCAAGACCCTGAATCTCCAAAACGCCAAAACTCCAAATCTCCGAAACTTCAGAACTCCAAAAATCCGAAACTGAAAATCCGGAACTCCAAAACTCCAAAGCTCTAAAACTCCAAAAGTCCGATAATCCGAAACTCCGAAAGTCCAAAACTACAATATTCCGAAACTCCGAAAATCCAGAACTCCAAAACTCCAAAACTCCAAAGCTCTAAAACTCGAAAAGTCCAATAATCCGAAACTCCGAAAGTCCGGAACTCAAAATCTCCAAAAGTGCAAAAATCCAAAACTCCAAAACTCGAAAGCTCCAAAACTCAAAAACCCAAAAATCCAAAACTCAAAAATCCAAAACCTAAAAACTCCAAAGTCCAAAAATCCGAAACTCAAAAATTTCAAAACTACAAAACTCAAACTCTAAAACTCCAAAAGTCCGATAATCCGAAACTCCGAAAGTCCAAAACTACAATATTCCGAAACTCCAAAACTTCAAAACTCCAAAGCTCTAAAACTCGAAAAGTCCAATAATCCGAAACTCCGAAAGTCCGAAACTCAAAATCTCCAAAAGTGCAAAAATCCAAAACTCCAAAACTCGAAAACTCCAAAACTCAAAAACCCAAAAATCCAAAACTCAAAAATCCAAAACCTAAAAACTCTAAACTCCAAAAATCCGAAACTCAAAAATTTCAAAACTACAAAACTCTAAAACTCCAAAACTCCAACAATCCGAAACTCCGACACTCCAAAACTACAAAACTACAAAATTCCGAAACTCCAAGACCCGAAATCTCCAAAACGCCGGAACTCCAAATCTCTGAAACTCCAAAACTCCAAAATTCCGAAACTCAGAAACTCAGGAACTCAGAAACTCCGAACCTCCAAAACTCCAAAACTGAAATTCCGAAACTCCAAAACTCCAAACCTCCAAAATTCCGAAACTCCAAAACCCCGAATCTCCAAAACTCGGAAACTCCAAAACTCCGAAACTCCGAAAATCCAGAACTCTAAAACTTCAAAACTCCAAAGCTCCAAAACTCCAAAACTCCAATAATCCGCAACTCCGAAAATCTGAAACTCCAAAAATCCAAAACTACGAAACTCCAAAACTCCAAACTCCGAAACTCCACAACCCTGCATCTCCAAAACTCCGAAACTCCAAAACTTCGAAACTGTGAAACTCCAAAACTCCAAAACTCCGAAACTGCAAAACTTCGAAACTCCGAAACTGCGAAACTCCGGAACTCCGAAACTCCAAAACTCCAAAACTCAAAAATTCCGAAACTCCACTACCCTGAATCTCCAAAACTCCGAAACTCCAAAAGCACAAAAATCCAAAACTCAAAAACTCAAAAACTTCAAAACTCCAAAATTCCAAAACTCCAAAACCCTGAATCTCCAAAACTCCGCAACTCCAAAACTCCGAAAATCCAAAACTCCACAAATCCAGAACTCCGAAAATCGAAAACTTAAAAACTCCAAAACTCCAAAAATCTGAAACTCTAAAATTTCAGAACTCCAAAACTCTAGTAGTCTAAAAGTCTAAAGCTCAAACACTCCGAAACTTCAAAACTACAAAACTACAAAATTCCGAAACATCAAGACCCCGAATCTCCAAACTGCCGAAACTCCAAATCTCCGAAACTCCGAAACTGAAAATCCGGAACTCCAAAACTCCAAAGCTCTAAAACTACAAAATTCCAATAATCCGAAACCCCGCAAGTCCAAAACTCCACAAATCCAAAACTCCGAAACTCGAAAGCTCCAAAAATCCAAAACTCCAAAAATCCAAAACTCCGAAAATCGAAAACTTAGAAACTCCAAAACTCCAAAAATCCGAAACTAAAATTTCAAAACTCCAAAACTCTAAAACTCTAAAACTCCAAAACTCCAAAACTTCAACACTCCGAAACTCCAAAACTACAAAACTACAAAATTCTTAAACTCCAAGACCCTGAATCTCCAAAACGCCAAAACTCCAAATCTCCGAAACTTCAGAACTCCAAAAATCCGAAACTGAAAATCCGGAACTCCAAAACTCCAAAGCTCTAAAACTCCAAAAGTCCGATAATCCGAAACTCCGAAAGTCCAAAACTACAATATTCCGAAACTCCGAAACTCCGAAAATCCAGAACTCCAAAACTCCAAAACTCCAAAGCTCTAAAACTCGAAAAGTCCAATAATCCGAAACTCCGAAAGTCCGGAACTCAAAATCTCCAAAAGTGCAAAAATCCAAAACTCCAAAACTCGAAAGCTCCAAAACTCAAAAACCCAAAAATCCAAAACTCAAAAATCCAAAACCTAAAAACTCCAAACTCCAAAAATCCGAAACTAAAATTTCAAAACTCCAAAACTCTAAAATCCAAAACTGCAACACCCTGAAACTCCAAAACTACAAAATTCTTAAACTCCAAGACCCCGAATCTCCAAAACGCCGAAACTCCAAAACTCCGAAAATCCAAAACTCCAAAAATCCCAAACTTGAAAACTCCAAAACTGCAAAAATGCGAAACACCAAAATTCGAAACTTCACAACTCCGAATCTCCAAAACTGCGAAACTCCCAAACTCAAAAACTCCGAAACTCCAACACTCCGAAACTCGGAAACTCCAAAACTCCGAACCTCTAAAACTCCACAACTCCAAAACTACAAAATTCTGGAACAACAAAACCCTGAATCTCCAAAAACTCATACCTCCAAAACTTCAAAAATCCAAAACTCCGAAACTCCAAAATTCCGAAAGTGCAAAAATCCAAACCTCCAAAACTCAAAAACTCAAAAACTCCAAAAATCCAAAAATCCAAACCTCAAAAATCCAAAACATAAAAACTGCAAACTCCAAAAATCCGAAACTCAAATTTCAAAACTCCAAAACTCTAAAACTCTAAAACTGTAAAACTCCAAAACTTCAACACTCTGAAACTCCGACACTCCAAAACTCCAAAACTACAAAACTACAAAATTCCGAAACTACAAGACCCTGAATCTCCAAAACGCCGAAACTCCAAATCTCCGATACTCCAAAACTCCAAAACTCCGAAAATCCAAAATGCCGAAACTCCAAAACTCCGAAACTCCAATAATCCGGAACTCTAAAACTCAAAAACTCCAAAGCTCTAAAACTACAAAATTCCAATAATCCGAAACCCCGAAAGTCCAAAACTCCACAAATCCAAAACTCCGAAACTCGAAAGCTCCAAAAATCCAAAACTCCAAAAATCCAAAACTCCGAAAATCGAAAACTTAGAAACTCCAAAACTCCAAAAATCCGAAACTAAAATTTCAAAACTCCAAAACTCTAAAACTCTAAAACTCCAAAACTCCAAAACTTCAACACTCCGAAACTCCAAAACTACAAAACTACAAAATTCTTAAACTCCAAGACCCTGAATCTCCAAAACGCCAAAACTCCAAATCTCCGAAACTTCAGAACTCCAAAAATCCGAAACTGAAAATCCGGAACTCCAAAACTCCAAAGCTCTAAAACTCCAAAAGTCCGATAATCCGAAACTCCGAAAGTCCAAAACTACAATATTCCGAAACTCCGAAACTCCGAAAATCCAGAACTCCAAAACTCCAAAACTCCAAAGCTCTAAAAATCGAAAAGTCCAATAATCCGAAACTCCGAAAGTCCGGAACTCAAAATCTCCAAAAGTGCAAAAATCCAAAACTCCAAAACTCGAAAGCTCCAAAACTCAAAAACACAATAATCCAAAACTCAAAAATCCAAAACCTAAAAGCTCCAAACTCCAAAAATCCGAAACTCAAAAATTTCAAAACTACAAAACTCAAACTCTAAAACTCCAAAACTCCAACACTCCGAAACTCCGAAACTACAAAATTCCAAAACTACAAAACTACAAAATTCCGAAACTCCAAGACCCCGAATCTCCAAAATGCCGGAACTCCAAATCTCTGAAACTCCAAAACTCCTAAAACTCCGAAACTCAGAAACTCAGGAACTCAGAAACTCCGAACCTCCAAAACTCCAAAACTGAAATTCCGAAACTCCAAAACTCCAAACCTCCAAAATTCCGAAACTCCAAAACCCCGAATCTCCAAAACTCGGAAACTCCAAAACTCCGAAACTCCGAAAATCCAGAACTCCAAAACTTCAAAACTCCAAAGCTCTAAAACTCAAAAACTCCAATAATCCGAAACTCCGAAAATCCGAAACTCCAAAAATCCAAAGCTCCGAAACACCAAAACTCCAAACTCCGAAACTCCACACCCTGCATCTCCAAAACTCCGAAACTCCAAAACTCTAAAACTCCAAAACTTCGAAACTCCGAAACTCCAAAACTCCAAAACTCCGAAACTGCAAAACTTCGAAACTCCGAAACTGCGAAACTCCGGAACTCCGAAACTCCAAAACTCCAAAACTCAAAAATTCCGAAACTCCACTACCCTGAATCTCCAAAACTCCGAAACTCCAAAACTCCGAAACTCCGAAAATCCAGAACTCCAAAACTCCAAAGCTCTTAAACTCTAAAACTCCAAAACTCCAAAAATCCGAAACTCCGAAAATCCAAAACTCCAAAAATCCAATACTCCACAAATCCAAAACTAGAACACTCCAAAACTGCAAAAATCCGAAACTCCGAAATTCCGAAACTCCACAACCACGAATCTCCAAAACTCCGAAACTCAGGAACTCAGAAACTCCGAACCTCCAAAACTCCAAAACTGAAATTCCGAAACTCCAAAGCCCCGAATCTCCAAAACTCAGAAACTCCAAAACTCCGAAACTCCAAAAATCCAAAACTCGAAAACGCCAAAACTGCAAACATCCAAAACTCCAAAAATCCAAAACTCCGAAAATCGGAAACTTAAAATCCGGAACTCCAAAACTCCAAAGCTCTAAAACTCCAAAAGTCCAATAATCCGAAACTCCGAAAGTCCAAAACTCCAAAAATCCAAAACTCCAAAAATCCAAAACTCGAAAACGCCAAAACTCCAAAAATCCAAAACTCCGAAAATTGAAAACTTAAAAACTCCAAAACTCCAAAAATCCGAAACTAAAATTTCAAAACTCCAAAACTCTAAAACTAAAACTCCAAAACTCCAACACCCCGAAACTCCAAAACTACAAAATTCTTAAACTCCAAGACCCCGAATCTCCAAAACGCCGAAACTACAAATCTCCGAAACTCCAAAAATCCGAAACTCAAAAAGTGCAAAAATCCAAAACTCCAAAACTCCAAAACGCCGAAACTCCAAATCTCCGAAACTCCAAAATTCCAAAAATCCAAAACTCCAAAAATCCAAAACTCAAAAACTCCAAAACTCTAAAACTCCAAAACTCCACCACCCCGGAACTCCAAAACTACAAAATTCTTAAACTCCAAGACCCCGAATCTCCAAAACGCCGAAACTCCAAGTCACCGAAACACCAAAACTCCAAAAATCCGAAACTGAAAATCCGGAACTCCAAAACTCCAAAACTCCAAAGTTCTAAAACTCCAAAAGTCCAATAATCCGAAACTCCAAAAGTCCAAACTCCAAAAATCCAAAACTCCGAAAATCCAAAACTCCAAAAATCCAAAACTTGAAAACTCCAAAACTGCAAAAATGCGAAACACCAAAATTCGAAACTTCACAACTCCGAATCTCCAAAACTGCGAAACTCCCAAACTCAAAAACTCTGAAACTCCAACACTCCGAAACTCGGAAACTCCAAAACTCCGAACCTCTAAAACTCCACAACCCCGAATCTCCACAACTCCGAAACTCCAAAAATCCATACCTCCAAAAATCAAAAATTGTAAAACTCGAAAACTCCAATAATCCAAAACTCCGAAACTCCAAAGCTCCAAAACTCCGAAAATCCAGAACTCCAAAACTTCAAAACTCCAAAGCTCCAAAACTCCAATAATCCGAAACTCCAAAACTCCAAAACTCCGAAACTGCAAAACTTCGAAACTCCGAAACTGCGAAACTCCGGAACTCCAAAACTTCGAAACTCCGAAACTCCAAAACTCCAAAACTCCGAAACTGCAAAACTTCGAAACTCCGAAACTCCGAAACTCCGGAACTCCGAAACTCCAAAACTCCAAAACTCAAAAATTCCGAAACTCCACTACCCTGAATCTCCAAAACTCCGAAACTCCAAAACTCCGAAAATCCAAAACTCCACAAATCCAGAACCCCAAAAAATCCAAACCTCGAAAACTCCACAACTCAAAAATTCCGAAACTCCGAAACTCCAACAATCAATACCTCCAAAACTACAGAATTCCGAAACTCCAAAACCCCGAATTTCCAGAACTCAGGAACTGCAATATTCCGAAACTCCAAAACTCCAAAAATTTGAAACTCCGAAACTCCAAAACTCCGAAACTCCAAAATTCCGAAACTCCACAACCCCAAATCTCCAAAACTCCGAAACTCCAAAACTCCGAAACTCCGAAAATCCAGAACTCCACAACTCCAAAACTCCAAAGCTCTTAAACTCTAAAACTCCAAAACTCCAAAAATCCGAAACTCCGAAAATCCAAAACTCCAAAAATCCAATACTCCACAAATCCAAAACTAGAAAACTCCAAAACTGCAAAAATCCGAAACTCCGAAATTCCGAAACTCCACAACCATGAATCTCCAAAACAGCGAAACTCCAAAACTCAAACACTCCGAAACTCCAAAACTCCGAAACTCCAACACTCCAAATCTCCAAAACTGCGAAACTCCCAAACTCAAAAACTACGAAACTCCAACACTCCGAAACTCGGAAACTCCAAAACTCCGAACCTCCAAAACTCAAAAACTCCACAACCCCGAATCTCCACAACTCCGAAACTCCAAAAATCCATACCTCCAAAAATCAAAAATTCTAAAACTCGAAAACTGAAATAATTTGAAACTCCGAAACTCCAAAACTCCAAAACTCTAAAACTCCAAAACTCCAATACTCCACAACTCCAAAACTCCAAAACTCCGAAACTCCAAAACTCCCAAACTACAAAATTCTGGAAGAACAAAACCCTGAATCTCCAAAAATCCATACCTCCAAAACTCCAAAAATCAAAACTCCGAAACTGCAAAACTCCAAAACTCAAAAATTCCGAAACTCCACAACCCTGAACCTCCAAAACTCCGAAACTCCAAAACTTCGAAACTCCGAAACTCCGAAACTCCAAAACTCCAAAACTCCGAAACTGCAAAACTCCAAAACTCCGAAACTCCGAAACTCCGGAACTCCGAAACTCCAAAACTCCGAAGCTCCAAAACTCCGAAACTCCAACAATCAATACCTCCAAAACTCCAAAACTACAGAATTCGGAAACTCCAAAACCCCGAATTTCCAAAACTCCGAAACTGCAATATTCCGAAACTCTAAAACTCCAAAAATCAGAAACTCCGAAACTCCAAAACTCCGAAACTGCAAAACACCGAAACTCCAAAAATCCAGAACTCGAAAACTCCAATGCTCTAAAACTCCAAAACTCCAATAATCCGAAACTCCGAAAATCCAAAACTCCAAAAATCCAAAACTCCACAAATCCAAAACTAGAAAACTCCAAACCTGCAAAAATCCGAAACTCCAAAATTCTGAAACTCCACAACCACGAATTTCCAAAACTGCGAAACTCCAAAACTCAATCACTCCGAAACTCTAAAACTCCGAAACTCAGGAACTCAGAAACTCCGAACCTCCAAAACTCCAAAACTGAAATTCCGAAACTCCAAAACTCCAAACCTCCAAAATTCCGAAACTCCAAAACCCCGAATCTCCAAAACTCGGAAACTCCAAAACTCCGAAACTCCGAAAATCCAGAACTCCAAAACTTCAAAACTCCAAAGCTCTAAAACTCCAAAACTCCAATAATCCGAAACTCCGAAAATCCGAAACTCCAAAAATCCAAAGCTCCGAAACACCAAAACTCCAAACTCCGAAACTCCACAACCCTGCATCTCCAAAACTCCGAAACTCCAAAACTCTAAAACTCCAAAACTTCGAAACTCCGAAACTCCAAAACTCCAAAACTCCAAAACTACAAAATTCCGAAACTCCAAGACCCTGAATCTCCAAAACGCCGAAACTCCAAATCTCCGAAACTCCAAAACTCCAAAACTCCGAAACTCCAAAATTCCGAAACTCCAAAACTCCGAAACTCCGATAATCCGGAACTCTAAAACTCAAAAACTCCAAAGCTCTAAAACTCCAAAATTCCAATAATCCGAAACCCTGAAAGTCCAAAACTCCACAAATCCAAAACTCGAAAGCTCCAAAAATCCAAAACTCCAAAAATCCAAAACTCCGAAAATCCAAAACTTAGAAACTCCAAAACTCAAAAAATCCGAAACTAAAATTTCAAAACTCCAAAACTCTAAAACTCTAAAACTCTAAAACTCCAAAACTCCAAAACTTCAACACTCCGAAAATGCAAAACTACAAAACTACAAAATTCTTAAACTCCAAGACCCCGAATCTCCAAAACGCCGAAACTGCAAAACTTCGAAACTTCAGAACTCCAAAAATCCGAAACTGAAAATCCGGAACTCCAAAGCTCTAAAACTCCAAAAGTCCGATAATCCGAAACTCCGAAAGTCCAAAACTACAATATTCCGAAACTCCAAAACTTCAAAACTCCAAAGCTCTAAAACTCGAAAAGTCCAATAATCAGAAACTCCGAAAGTCCGAAACTCAAAGTCTCCAAAAGTGCAAAAATCCAAAACTCCAAAACTCGAAAACTCCAAAACTCAAAAACCCAAAAATCCAAAACTCAAAAATCCAAAACCTAAAAACTCTAAACTCCAAAAATCCGAAACTCAAAAATTTCAAAACTACAAAACTCTAAAACTCCAAAACTCCAACAATCCAAAACTCCGACACTCCAAAACTAGAAAACTACAAAATTCCGAAACTCCAAGACCCGAAATCTCCAAAACGCCGGAACTCCAAATCTCTGAAACTCCAAAACTCCAAGATTCCGAAACTCAGAAACTCAGGAACTCAGAAACTCCGAACCTCCAAAACTCCAAAACTGAAATTCCGAAACTCCAAAACTCCAAACCTCCAAAATTCCGAAACTCCAAAACTCCGAATCTCCAAAACTCGGAAACTCCAAAACTACAAAACTACAAAATTCTTAAACTCCAAGACCCTGAATCTCCAAAACGCCAAAACTCCAAATCTCCGAAACTTCAGAACTCCAAAAATCCGAAACTGAAAATCCGGAACTCCAAAACTCCAAAGCTCTAAAACTCCAAAAGTCCGATAATCCGAAACTCCGAAAGTCCAAAACTACAATATTCCGAAACTCCGAAAATCCAGAACTCCAAAACTCCAAAACTCCAAAGCTCTAAAACTCGAAAAGTCCAATAATCCGAAACTCCGAAAGTCCGGAACTCAAAATCTCCAAAAGTGCAAAAATCCAAAACTCCAAAACTCGATTGCTCCAAAACTCAAAAACCCAAAAATCCAAAACTCAAAAATCCAAAACCTAAAAACTCCAAACTCCAAAAATCCGAAACTAAAATTTCAAAACTCCAAAACTCTAAAATCCAAAACTGCAACACCCCGAAACTCCAAAACTACAAAATTCTTAAACTCCAAGACCCCGAATCTCCAAAACGCCGAAACTCCAAAACTCCGAAAATCCAAAACTCCAAAAATCCCAAACTTGAAAACTCCAAAACTGCAAAAATGCGAAACACCAAAATTCGAAACTTCACAACTCCGAATCTCCAAAACTGCGAAACTCCCAAACTCAAAAACTCCGAAACTCCAACACTCCAAAACTCGGAAACTCCAAAACTCCGAACCTCTAAAACTCCACAACTCCAAAACTACAAAATTCTGGAACAACAAAACCCTGAATCTCCAAAAACTCATACCTCCAAAACTTCAAAAATCCAAAACTCCGAAACTCCAAAATTCCGAAAGTGCAAAAATCCAAACCTCCAAAACTCAAAAACTCAAAAACTCCAAAAATCCAAAAATCCAAAACTCAAAAATCCAAAACATAAAAACTGCAAACTCCAAAAATCCGAAACTCAAATTTCAAAACTCCAAAACTCTAAAACTCTAAAACTGTAAAACTCCAAAACTCCAACACTCCGAAACTCCGACACTCCAAAACTCCAAAACTACAAAATTACAAAATTCCGAAACTACAAGACCCTGAATCTCCAAAACGCCGAAACTCCAAATCTCCGATACTCCAAAACTCCAAAACTCCGAAACTCCAAAATGCCGAAACTCCAAAACTCCGAAACTCCGATAATCCGGAACTCTAAAACTCAAAAACTCCAAAGCTCTAAAACTACAAAATTCCAATAATCCGAAACCCCGAAAGTCCAAAACTCCACAAATCCAAAACTCCGAAACTCGAAAGCTCCAAAAATCCAAAACTCCAAAAATCCAAAACTCCGAAAATCGAAAACTTAGAAACTCCAAAACTCCAAAAATCCGAAACTAAAATTTCAAAACTCCAAAACTTCAACACTCCGAAACTCCAAAACTACAAAACTACAAAATTCTTAAACTCCAAGACCCTGAATCTCCAAAACGCCAAAACTCCAAATCTCCGAAACTTCAGAACTCCAAAAATCCGAAACTGAAAATCCGGAACTCCAAAACTCCAAAGCTCTAAAACTCCAAAAGTCCGATAATCCGAAACTCCGAAAGTCCAAAACTACAATATTCCGAAACTCCGAAACTCCGAAAATCCAGAACTCCAAAACTCCAAAACTCCAAAGCTCTAAAAATCGAAAAGTCCAATAATCCGAAACTCCGAAAGTCCGGAACTCAAAATCTCCAAAAGTGCAAAAATCCAAAACTCCAAAACTCGAAAGCTCCAAAACTCAAAAACACAATAATCCAAAACTCAAAAATCCAAAACCTAAAAACTCCAAACTCCAAAAATCCGAAACTCAAAAATTTCAAAACTACAAAACTCAAACTCTAAAACTCCAAAAGTCCAACACTCCGAAACTCCGAAACTACAAAATTCCAAAACTACAAAACTACAAAATTCCGAAACTCCAAGACCCCGAATCTCCAAAATGCCGGAACTCCAAATCTCTGAAACTCCAAAACTCCAAAACTCCGAAACTCAGAAACTCAGGAACTCAGAAACTCCAAACCTCCAAAACTCCAAAACTGAAATTCCGAAACTCCAAAACTCCAAACCTCCAAAATTCCGAAACTCCAAAACCCCGAATCTCCAAAACTCGGAAACTCCAAAACTCCGAAACTCCGAAAATCCAGAACTCCAAAACTTCAAAAGTCCAAAGCTCTAAAACTCAAAAACTCCAATAATCCGAAACTCCGAAAATCCGAAACTCCAAAAATCCAAAGCTCCGAAACACCAAAACTCCAAACTCCGAAACTCCACAACCCTGCATCTCCAAAACTCCGAAACTCCAAAACTCTAAAACTCCAAAACTTCGAAACTCCAAAACTCCAAAACTCCAAAACTCCGAAACTCAAAAATTCCGAAACTCCACTACCCTGAATCTCCAAAACTCCGAAACCCCAAAACTCCTAAAATCCAAAACTCCACAAATCCAGAACCCCATAAATCCAAACCTCGAAAACTCCACAACTCAAAAATTCCGAAACTCCGAAACTCCAACAATCAACACCTCCAAAACTACAGAATTCCGAAACTCCAAAACCCCGAATTTCCAGAACTCCGAAACTGCAATATTCCGAAACTCCAAAACTCCAAAAATTTGAAACTCCGAAACTCCAAAACTCCGAAACTCCAAAATTCCGAAACTCCACAACCCCAAATCTCCAAAACTCCGAAACTCCAAAACTCCGAAACTCCGAAAATCCAGAACTCCACAACTCCAAAACTCCAAAACTCCAAAGCTCTAAAACTCCAAAAGTCCAATAATCCGAAACTCCGAAAGTCCAAACTCCAAAAATCCAAAACTCCGAAAATCCAAAACTCCAAAAATCCAAAACTTGAAAACTCCAAAACTGCAAAAATGCGAAACACCAAAATTCGAAACTTCACAACTCCGAATCTCCAAAACTGCGAAACTCCCAAACTCAAAAACTCTGAAACTCCAACACTCCGAAACTCGGAAACTCCAAAACTCCGAACCTCTAAAACTCCACAACCCCGAATCTCCACAACTCCGAAACTCCAAAAATCCAAAAGTGCAAAAATCCAAATCTCCAAAACTCAAAAACTCAAAAACTCCAAAACTCCAAAAATCCAAAAATCCAAAACTCAAAAATCCAAAACATAAAAACTCCAAACTCCAAAAATCCGAAACTCAAAAATTTCAAAACTCCAAAACTATAAAACTCTAAAACTCCGAAACTCCAACACTCCGAAACTCCGACACTCCAAAACTCCAAAACTACAAAACTACAAAATTCCGAAACTCCAAGACCCTGAATCTCCAAAACGCCGAAACTCCAAATCTCCGAAACTCCACAACCCTGCATCTCCAAAACTCCGAAACTCCAAAACTCTAAAACTCCAAAACTTCGAAACTCCGAAACTCCAAAACTCCAAAACTCCGAAACTGCAAAACTTCGAAACTCCGAAACTGCGAAACTCCGGTACTCCGAAACTCCAAAACTCCAAAACTCAAAAATTCCGAAACTCCACTACCCTGAATCTCCAAAACTCTGAAACTCCAAAAGCGCAAAAATCCAAAACTCCAAAACTCAAAAACTTCAAAACTCCAAAATTCCAAAACTCCAAAACCCTGAATCTCCAAAACTCCGCAACTCCAAAACTCCGAAAATCCAAAACTCCACAAATCCAGAACTCCGAAAATCGAAAACTTAAAAACTCCAAAACACCAAAAATCTGAAACTCTAAAATTTCAAAACTCCAAAACTCTAGTAGTCTAAAACTCTAAAGCTCAAACACTCCGAAACTTCAAAACTACAAAACTACAAAATTCCGAAACATCAAGACCCCGAATCTCCAAACTGCCGAAACTCCAAATCTCCGAAACTCCGAAACTGAAAATCCGGAACTCCAAACTCCAAAGCTCTAAAACTCCAAAAGTCCAATAATCCGAAACTCCGAAAGTCCAAAACTCCAAAAATCCAAAACTCGAAAACGCCAAAACTGCAAAAATCCAAAACTCCAAAAATCCAAAACTCCGAAAATCGAAAACTTAAAAACTCCAAAACCCAAAATCCGAAACTAAAATTTCAAAACTCCAAAACTCTAAAACTAAAACTCCAAAACTCCAACACCCCGAAACTCCAAAACTACAAAATTCTTAAACTCCAAGACCCTGAATCTCCAAAACGCCGAAACTCCAAATCTCCGAAACTCCAAAAATCCGAAACTCAAAAAGTGCAAAAATCCAAAACTCCAAAACTCCAAAACGCCGAAACTCCAAATCTCCGAAACTCCAAAAATCCGAAACTCAAAAAGTGCAAAAATCCAAAACTCCAAAACTCAAAATGCCGAAACTCCAAATCTCCGAAACTCCAAAACTCCAAAAATCCAAAACTCCAAAAATCCAAAACTCAAAAACTCCAAAACTAAAAAACTCAAAATCCAAAACTCAAAAATCCAAAACTCCAAAAATCCAAAACTCCGAAAATTGAAAAGTTAAAAACTCCAAAACTCCAAAAATCCGAAACTAAAATTTCAAAACTCCAAAACTCTAAAACTCCAAAACTCCACCACCCCAAAACTCCAAAACTACAAAATTCTTAAACTCCAAGACCCCGAATCTCCAAAACGTTGAAACTCCAAGTCACCGAAACTCCAAAACTCCAAAAATCCGAAACTGAAAATCCGGAACTCCAAAACTCCAAAACTCCAAAGCTCTAAAACTCCAAAAGTCCAATAATCCGAAACTCCGAATGTCCAAACTCCAAAAATCCAAAACTCCGAAAATCCAAAACTCCTAAAATCCAAAACTTGAAAACTCCAAAACTGCAAAAATGCGAAACACCAAAATTCGAAACTTCACAACTCCGAATCTCCAAAACTGCGAAACTCCCAAACTCAAAAACTCTGAAACTCCAACACTCCGAAACTCGGAAACTCCAAAACTCCGAACCTATAAACTCCACAACCCCGAATCTCCACAACTCCATACCTCCAAAAATCAAAAATTGTAAAACTCGAAAACTCCAATAATCCAAAACTCCGAAACTCCAAAGCTCCAAAAGTGCAAAAATCCAAAACTCAAAAACTCAAAAACTCCAAAACTCCAAAAATCCAAAACTCAAAAATCCAAAACATAAAAACTCCAAACTCCAAAAATCCGAAACTCAAAAATTTCAAAACTCCAAAACTATAAAACTCTAAAACTCCAAAACTCCAAATCTCCAACACTCCGAAACTCCGAAACTCCGACACTCCAAAACTACAAAACTACAACACTCCGAAACTCGGAAACTCCAAAACTCCGAACCTCCAAAACTCAAAAACTCCACAACCCCGAATCTCCACAACTCCGAAACTCCAAAAATCCATACCTCCAAAAATCAAAAATTCTAAAACTCGAAAACTCAAATAATTTGAAACTCCGAAACTCCAAAACTCCAAAACTCTAAAACTCCAAAACTCCAGTACTCCACAACTCCAAAACTCCAAAACTCCGAAACTCCAAAACTCCCAAACTACAAAATTCTGGAAGAACAAAACCCTGAATCTCCAAAAATCCATACCTCCAAAACTCCAAAAATCAAAACTCCGAAACTGCAAAACTCCAAAACTCAAAAATTCCGAAACTCCACAACCCTGAACCTCCAAAACTCCGAAACTCCAAAACTTCGAAACTCCGAAACTCCAAAACTCCAAAACTCCGAAACTGCAAAACTCCAAAACTCCAAAACTCCAAAACTCCGAAACTCCGGAACTCCGAAACTCCAAAACTCCGAAGCTCCAAAACTCCGAAACTCCAACAATCAATACCTCCAAAACTCCAAAACTACAGAATTCGGAAACTCCAAAACCCCGAATTTCCAAAACTCCGAAACTGCAATATTCCGAAACTCTAAAACTCCAAAAATCAGAAACTCCGAAACTCCAAAACTCCGAAACTGCAAAACACCGAAACTCCAAAAATCCAGAACTCGAAAACTCCAATGCTCTAAAACTCCAAAACTCCAATAATCCGAAACTCCGAAAATCCAAAACTCCAAAAATCCAAAACTCCACAAATCCAAAACTAGAAAACTCCAAACCTGAAAAAATCCGAAACTCCAAAATTCGGAAACTCCACAACCACGAATTTCCAAAACTGCGAAACTCCAAAACTCAATCACTCCGAAACTCTAAAACTCCGAAACTCAGGAACTCAGAAACTCCGAACCTCCAAAACTCCAAAACTGAAATTCCGAAACTCCAAAACTCCAAACCTCCAAAATTCCGAAACTCCAAAACCCCGAATCTCCAAAACTCGGAAACTCCAAAACTCCGAAACTCCGAAAATCCAGAACTCTAAAACTTCAAAACTCCAAAGCTCCAAAACTCCAAAACTCCAATAATCTGCAACTCCGAAAATCTGAAACTCCAAAAATCCAAAACTACGAAACTCCAAAACTTCGAAACTGTGAAACTCCAAAACTCCAAAACTCCGAAACTGCAAAACTTCGAAACTCCGAAACTGCGAAACTCCGGAACTCCGAAACTCCAAAGCTCAAAAATTCCGAAACTCCACTACCCTGAATCTCCAAAACTCCGAAACTCCAAAAGCACAAAAATCCAAAACTCAAAAACTCAAAAACTTCAAAACTCCAAAATTCCAAAACTCCAAAACCCTGAATCTCCAAAACTCCGCAACTCCAAAACTCCGAAAATCCAAAACTCCACAAATCCAGAACTCCGAAAATCGAAAACTTAAAAACTCCAAAACTCCAAAAATCTGAAACTCTAAAATTTCAGAACTCCAAAACTCTAGTAGTCTAAAAGTCTAAAGCTCAAACACTCCGAAACTTCAAAACTACAAAACTACAAAATTCCGAAACATCAAGACCCCGAATCTCCAAACTGCCGAAACTCCAAATCTCCGAAACTCCGAAACTGAAAATCCGGAACTCCAAAACTCCAAAGCTCTAAAACTACAAAATTCCAATAATCCGAAACCCCGCAAGTCCAAAACTCCACAAATCCAAAACTCCGAAACTCGAAAGCTCCAAAAATCCAAAACTCCAAAAATCCAAAACTCCGAAAATCGAAAACTTAGAAACTCCAAAACTCCAAAAATCCGAAACTAAAATTTCAAAACTCCAAAACTCTAAAACTCTAAAACTCCAAAACTCCAAAACTTCAACACTCCGAAACTCCA
Source organism: Amblyomma mixtum (assembly GCF_055824585.1). NCBI lineage: Eukaryota > Metazoa > Arthropoda > Arachnida > Ixodida > Ixodidae > Amblyomma > Amblyomma mixtum. The sequence continues at coordinate 121,239,117 of NC_143012.1, read as the reverse complement.
AAACTACAAAACTACAAAATTCTTAAACTCCAAGACCCTGAATCTCCAAAACGCCAAAACTCCAAATCTCCGAAACTTCAGAACTCCAAAAATCCGAAACTCCGAAAATCCGGAACTCCAAAACTCCAAAGCTCTAAAACTCCAAAAGTCCGATAATCCGAAACTCCGAAAGTCCAAAACTACAATATTCCGAAACTCCGAAACTCCGAAAATCCAGAACTCCAAAACTCCAAAACTCCAAAGCTCTAAAACTCGAAAAGTCCAATAATCCGAAACTCCGAAAGTCCGGAACTCAAAATCTCCAAAAGTGCAAAAATCCAAAACTCCAAAACTCGAAAGCTCCAAAACTCAAAAACCCAAAAATCCAAAACTCAAAAATCCAAAACCTAAAAACTCCAAACTCCAAAAATCCGAAACTAAAATTTCAAAACTCCAAAACTCTAAAATCCAAAACTGCAACACCCCGAAACTCCAAAACTACAAAATTCTTAAACTCCAAGACCCCGAATCTCCAAAACGCCGAAACTCCAAAACTCCGAAAATCCAAAACTCCAAAAATCCCAAACTTGAAAACTCCAAAACTGCAAAAATGCGAAACACCAAAATTCGAAACTTCACAACTCCGAATCTCCAAAACTGCGAAACTCCCAAACTCAAAAACTCCGAAACTCCAACACTCCGAAACTCGGAAACTCCAAAACTCCGAACCTCTAAAACTCCACAACTCCAAAACTACAAAATTCTGGAACAACAAAACCCTGAATCTCCAAAAACTCATACCTCCAAAACTTCAAAAATCCAAAACTCCGAAACTCCAAAATTCCGAAAGTGCAAAAATCCAAACCTCCAAAACTCAAAAACTCAAAAACTCCAAAAATCCAAAAATCCAAAACTCAAAAATCCAAAACATAAAAACTGCAAACTCCAAAAATCCGAAACTCAAATTTCAAAACTCCAAAACTCTAAAACTCTAAAACTGTAAAACTCCAAAACTCCAACACTCCGAAACTCCGACACTCCAAAACTCCAAAACTACAAAACTACAAAATTCCGAAACTACAAGACCCTGAATCTCCAAAACGCCGAAACTCCAAATCTCCGATACTCCAAAACTCCAAAACTCCGAAAATCCAAAATGCCGAAACTCCAAAACTCCGAAACTCCGATAATCCGGAACTCTAAAACTCAAAAACTCCAAAGCTCTAAAACTACAAAATTCCAATAATCCGAAACCCCGAAAGTCCAAAACTCCACAAATCCAAAACTCCGAAACTCGAAAGCTCCAAAAATCCAAAACTCCAAAAATCCAAAACTCCAAAAATCGAAAACTTAGAAACTCCAAAACTCCAAAAATCCGAAACTAAAATTTCAAAACTCCAAAACTCTAAAACTCTAAAACTCCAAAACTCCAAAACTTCAACACTCCGAAACTCCAAAACTACAAAACTACAAAATTCTTAAACTCCAAGACCCTTAATCTCCAAAACGCCAAAACTCCAAATCTCCGAAACTTCAGAACTCCAAAAATCCGAAACTGAAAATCCGGAACTCCAAAACTCCAAAGCTCTAAAACTCCAAAAGTCCGATAATCCGAAACTCCGAAAGTCCAAAACTACAATATTCCGAAACTCCGAACTCCGAAAATCCAGAACTCCAAAACTCCAAAACTCCAAGCTCTAAAAATCGAAAAGTCCAATAATCCGAAACTCCGAAAGTCCGGAACTCAAAATCTCCAAAAGTGCAAAAATCCAAAACTCCAAAACTCGAAAGCTCCAAAACTCAAAAACACAATAATCCAAAACTCAAAAATCCAAAACCTAAAAACTCCAAACTCCAAAAATCCGAAACTCAAAAATTTCAAAACTACAAAACTCAAACTCTAAAACTCCAAAACTCCAACACTCCGAAACTCCGAAACTACAAAATTCCAAAACTACAAAACTACAAAATTCCGAAACTCCAAGACCCCGAATCTCCAAAATGCCGGAACTCCAAATCTCTGAAACTCCAAAACTCCAAAACTCCGAAACTCAGAAACTCAGAAACTCAGGAACTCAGAAACTCCGAACCTCCAAAACTCCAAAACTGAAATTCCGAAACTCCAAAACTCCAAACCTCCAAAATTCCGAAACTCCAAAACCCCGAATCTCCAAAACTCGGAAACTCCAAAACTCCGAAACTCCGAAAATCCAGAACTCCAAAACTTCAAAACTCCAAAGCTCTAAAACTCAAAAACTCCAATAATCCGAAACTCCGAAAATCCGAAACTCCAAAAATCCAAAGCTCCAAAACACCAAAACTCCAAACTCCGAAACTCCACAACCCTGCATCTCCAAAACTCCGAAACTCCAAAACTCTAAAACTCCAAAACTTCGAAACTCCAAAACTCCAAAACTCCGAAACTGCAAAACTTCGAAACTCCGAAACTGCGAAACTACGGAACTCCGAAACTCCAAAACTCCAAAACTCCAAAACTCAAAAATTCCGAAACTCCACTACCCTGAATCTCCAAAACTCCGAAACCCCAAAACTCCGAAAATCCAAAACTCCACAAATCCAGAACCCCATAAATCCAAACCTCGAAAACTCCACAACTCAAAAATTCCGAAACTCCGAAACTCCAACAATCAATACCTCCAAAACTACAGAATTCCGAAACTCCAAAACCCCGAATTTCCAGAACTCCGAAACTGCAATATTCCGAAACTCCAAAACTCCAAAAATTTGAAACTCCGAAACTCCAAAATTCTGAAACTCCACAACCCCAAATCTCCAAAACTCCGAAACTCCAAAACTCCGAAACTCCGAAAATCCAGAACTCCACAACTCCAAAACTCCAAAACTCCAAAGCTCTAAAACTCCAAAAGTCCAATAATCCGAAACTCCGAAAGTCCAAACTCCAAAAATCCAAAACTCCGAAAATCCAAAACTCCAAAAATCCAAAACTTGAAAACTCCAAAACTGCAAAAATGCGAAACACCAAAATTCGAAACTTCACAACTCCGAATCTCCAAAACTGCAAAAGTGCAAAAATCCAAATCTCCAAAACTCAAAAACTCAAAAACTCCAAAACTCCAAAAATCCAAAAATCCAAAACTCAAAAATCCAAAACATAAAAACTCCAAACTCCAAAAATCCGAAACTCAAAAATTTCAAAACTCCAAACTATAAAACTCTCAAACTCCAAAACTCCAACACTCCGAAACTCCGAAACTCCAAAACTCCAAAACTCAAAAATTCCGAAACTCCACTACCCTGAATCTCCAAAACTCCGCAACTCCAAAACTCCGAAAATCCGAAACTAAAATTTCAAAACTCCAAAACTCTAAAACTCCAAAACTCCACCACCCCGAAACTCCAAAACTACAAAATTCTTAAACTCCAAGACCCCGAATCTCCAAAACGTTGAAACTCCAAGTCACCGAAACTCCAAAACTCCAAAAATCTGAAACTGAAAATCCGGAACTCCAAAACTCCAAAACTCCAAAGCTCTAAAACTCCAAAAGTCCAATAATCCGAAACTCCGAAAGTCGAAACTCCAAAAATCCAAAACTCCGAAAATCCAAAACTCCAAAAATCCAAAACTTGAAAACTCCAAAACTGCAAAAATGCGAAACACCAAAATTCGAAACTTCACAACTCCGAATCTCCAAAACTGCGAAACTCCCAAACTCAAAAACTCTGAAACTCCAACACTCCGAAACTCGGAAACTCCAAAACTCCAAACCTATAAACTCCACAACCCCGAATCTCCACAACTCCATACCTCCAAAAATCAAAAATTGTAAAACTCGAAAACTCCAATAATCCAAAACTCCGAAACTCCAAAGCTCCAAAAGTGCAAAAATCCAAATCTCCAAAACTCAAAAACTCAAAAACTCCAAAACTCCAAAAATCCAAAACTCAAAAATCCAAAACATAAAAACTCCAAACTCCAAAAATCCGAAACTCAAAAATTTCAAAACTCCAAAACTATAAAACTCTAAAACTCCAAAACTCCAAAACTCCAACACTCCGAAACTCCGAAACTCCGACACTCCAAAACTCCAAAACTACAAAACTACAAAATTCCGAAACTCCAAGACCCTGAATCTCCAAAACGCCGAAACTCCAAATCTCCGAAACTCCAAAACTCCAACACTCCGAAACTCCAAAGCTCTAAAACTCCAAAATTCTAATAATCCGAAACCCCGAAAGTCCAAAACTCCACAAATCGAAAACTCCAAAAATCCAAAACTGCAAAAATCCGTACCTCCAAAATTCCGAAACTCGGAAACTCCAATACTCCAAAACTCCAAAACTGCAAAAATCCAAAACTCCAAAACTCAAAAACTCCGAAACTCCAAAACTCCAAAAATCCAAAATACCAAAACTCCAATGCTCCAAAAATCCAAAACTCCAAAAATCCAAAACTCCGAAAATCGAAAACTTAAAAACTCCAAAACTCCCAAAATCCGAAACTAAAATTTCAAAACTCCAAACCTCTAAAACTCTAAAACTCCAAAACTCCAACACCCCGAAACTCCAAAACTACAAAATTCTTAAACTCCAAGACCCCGAATCTCCAAAACGCCGAAACTCCAAATCTCCGAAACTCAAAAACTCCAAAAATCCGAAACTCAGAAAGTGCAAAAATCCATAACTCAGAAACTCCAAAACTCCGAAACTCCAAAACTACAAATATCCGAAACTCCAAAACTCCACAAATCCAGAACTCCGAAAATCGAAAACTTAAAAACTCCAAAACTCCAAAAATCTGAAACTCCAAAAATCCAAAACTCGAAAACGCCAAAACTGCAAAAATCCAAAACTCCAAAAATCCAAAACTCCGAAAATCGAAAACTTAAAAACTCCAGAACTCCCAAAATCCGAAACTAAAATTTCAAAACTCCTGAACTCTAAAACTAAAACTCCAAAACTCCAACACCCCGAAACTCCAAAACTACAAAATTCTTAAACGCCAAGACCCCGAATCTCCAAAACGCCGAAACTCCAAATCTCCGAAACTCCAAAAATCCGAAACTCAAAAAGTGCAAAAATCCAAAACTCCAAAACTCCAAAACGCCGAAACTCCAAATCTCCGAAACTCCAAAATTCCAAAAATCCAAAACTCCAAAAATCCAAAACTCAAAAGCTCCAAAACTAAAAAACTCTAAAAATCCAAAACTCAAAAATCCAAAACTCCAAAAATCCAAAACTCCGAAAATTGAAAATTTCAAAACTCCAAAACTCTAAACTACAAAACTCCACCACCCCGAAACTCCAAAACTACAAAATTCTTAAACTCCAAGACCCCGAATCTCCAAAACGCCGAAACTCCAAGTCACCGAAACTCCCAAACTCCAAAAATCCGAAACTGAAAATCCGGAACTCCAAAACTCCAAAACTCCAAAGCTCTAAAAGTCCAAAAGTCCAATAATCCGAAACTCCAAAAGTCCAAACTCCTAAAATCCAAAACTCCGAAAATCCAAAACTCCAAAAATCCAAAACTTGAAAACTCCAAAACTGCAAAAATGCAAAACACCAAAATTCGAAACTTCACACTCCGAATCTCCAAAACTGCGAAACTCCCAAACTCAAAAACTCAAACTCCAAAACTCCGAAACTCGGAAACTCCAAAACTCCGAACCTCTAAAACTCCACAACCCCGAATCTCCACAACTCCGAAACTCCAAAAATCCATACCTCCAAAAATCAAAAATTGTAAAACTCGAAAACTCCAATAATCCAAAACTCCAAAAGTGCAAAAATCCAAATCTCCAAAACTCAAAAACTCAAAAACTCCAAAACTCCAAAAATCCAAAAATCTAAAACTCAAAAATCCAAAACATAAAAACTCCAAACTCCAAAAATCCGAAACTCAAAAATTTCAAAACTCCAAAACTATAAAACTCTAAAACTCCAAAACTCCAACACTCCGAAACTCCGAAACTCCGACACTCCAAAACTCCAAAACTACAAAACTACAAAATTCCGAAACTCCAAGACCCTGAATCTCCAAAACGCCGAAACTCCAAATCTCCGAAACTCCAAAAATCCGAAACTCAAAAAGTGCAAAAATCCAAAACTCCAAAATGCCGAAACTCCAAATCTCCGAAACTCCAAAACTCCAAAAATCCAAAACTCCAAAAATCCAAAACTCAAAAACTCCAAAACTAAAAAACTCTAAAAATCCAAAACTCAAAAATCCAAAACTCCAAAAATCCATAACTCCGAAAATTGAAAAGTTAAAAACTCCAAAACTCCAAAAATCCGAAACTAAAATTTCAAAACTCCAAAACTCTAAAACTCCAAAACTCCACCACCCCAAAACTCCAAAACTACAAAATTCTTAAACTCCAAGACCCCGAATCTCCAAAACATTGAAACTCCAAGTCACCGAAACTCCAAAACTCCAAAAATCCGAAACTGAAAATCCGGAACTCCAAAACTCCAAAACTCCAAAGCTCTAAAACTCCAAAAGTCCAATAATCCGAAACTCCGAAAGTCCAAACTCCAAAAATCCAAAACTCCGAAAATCCAAAACTCCAAAAATCCAAAACTTGAAAACTCCAAAACTGCAAAAATGCGAAACACCAAAATTCGAAACTTCACAACTCCGAATCTCCAAAACTGCGAAACTCCCAAACTCAAAAACTCTGAAACTCCAACACTCCGAAACTCGGAAACTCCAAAACTCCGAACCTATAAACTCCACAACTCCATACCTCCAAAAATCAAAAATTGTAAAACTCGAAAACTCCAATAATCCAAAACTCCGAAACTCCAAAGCTCCAAAAGTGCAAAATCCAAATCTCCAAAACTCAAAAACTCAAAAACTCCAAAACTCCAAAAATCCAAAACTCAAAAATCCAAAACATAAAAACTCCAAACTCCAAAAATCCGAAACTAAAAAATTTCAAAACTCCAAAACTATAAAACTCTAAAACTCCAAAACTCCAAAACTCCAACACTCCGAAACTCCGAAACTCCGACACTCCAAAACTCCAAAACTACAAAACTACAAAATTCCGAAACTCCAAGACCCTGAATCTCCAAAACGCCGAAACTCCAAATCTCCGAAACTCCAAAACTCCAACACTCCGAAACTCCAAAGCTCTAAAACTCCAAAATTCTAATAATCCGAAACCCCGAAAGTCCAAAACTCCACAAATCGAAAACTCCAAAAATCCAAAACTGCAAAAATCCGTACCTCCAAAATTCCGAAACTCGGAAACTCCAATACTCCAAAACTCCAAAACTGCAAAAATCCAAAACTCCAAAACTCAAAAACTCCGAAACTCCAAAACTCCAAAAATCCAAAATACCAAAACTCCAATGCTCCAAAAATCCAAAACTCCAAAAATCCAAAACTCCGAAAATCGAAAACTTAAAAACTCCAAAACTCCCAAAATCCGAAACTAAAATTTCAAAACTCCAAACCTCTAAAACTCTAAAACTCCAAAACTCCAACACCCCGATACTCCAAAACTACAAAATTCTTAAACTCCAAGACCCCGAATCTCCAAAACGCCGAAACTCCAAATCTCCGAAACTCAAAAACTCCAAAAATCCGAAACTCAGAAAGTGCAAAAATCCATAACTCAGAAACTCCAAAACTCCGAATCTCCAAAACTCCAAATATCCGAAACTCCAAAACTCCACAAATCCAGAACTCCGAAAATCGAAAACTTAAAAACTCCAAAACTCCAAAAATCTGAAACTCCAAAAATCCAAAACTCGAAAACGCCAAAACTGCAAAAATCCAAAACTCCAAAAATCCAAAACTCCGAAAATCGAAAACTTAAAAACTCCAGAACTCCCAAAATCCGAAACTAAAATTTCAAAACTCCAAAACTCTAAAACTAAAACTCCAAAACTCCAACACCCCGAAACTCCAAAACTACAAAATTCTTAAACTCCAAGACCCCGAATCTCCAAAACGCCGAAACTCCAAATCTCCGAAACTCCAAAAATCCGACTCAAAAAGTGCAAAAATCCAAAACTCCAAAACTCCAAAACGCCGAAACTCCAAATCTCCGAAACTCCAAAATTCCAAAAATCCAAAACTCCAAAAATCCAAAACTCAAAAACTCCAAAACTAAAGAACACTAAAAATCCAAAACTCAAAAATCCAAAACTCCAAAAATCCAAAACTCCGAAAATTGAAAATTTCAAAACTCCAAAACTCTAAAACTACAAAACTCCACCACCCCGAAACTCCAAAACTACAAAATTCTTAAACTCCAAGACCCCGAATCTCCAAAACGCCGAAACTCCAAGTCACCGAAACTCCCAAACTCCAAAAATCCGAAACTGAAAATACGGAACTCCAAAACTCCAAAACTCCAAAGCTCTAAAACTCCAAAAGTCCAATAATCCGAAACTCCAAAAGTCCAAACTCCAAAAATCCAAAACTCCGAAAATCCAAAACTCCAAAAATCCAAAACTTGAAAACTCCAAAACTGCAAAAATGCGAAACACCAGAATTCGAAACTTCACAACTCCGAATCTCCAAAACTGCGAAACTCCCAAACTCAAAAACTCTGAAACTCCAACACTCCGAAACTCGGAAACTCCAAAACTCCGAACCTCTAAAACTCCACAACCCCGAATCTCCACAACTCCGAAACTCCAAAAATCAAAAATTGTAAAACTCGAAAACTCCAATAATCCAAAACTCCGAAACTCCAAAACTCCAAAAGTGCAAAAATCCAAATCTCCAAAACTCAAAAACTCAAAAACTCCAAAACTCCAAAAATCCAAAAATCCAAAACTCAAAATTCCAAAACATAAAAACTCCAAACTCCAAAAATCCGAAACTCAAAAATTTCAAAACTCCAAAACTATAAAACTCTAAAACTCCAAAACTCCAACACTCCGAAACTCCGAAACTCCGACACTCCAAAACTCCAAAACTACAAAACTACAAAATTCCGAAACTCCAAGACCCTGAATCTCCAAAACGCCGCAACTCCAAATCTCCGAAACTCCAAAAATCCGAAACTCAAAAAGTGCAAAAATCCAAAACTCCAAAACTCCAAAATGCCGAAACTCCAAATCTCCGAAACTCCAAAACTCCAAAAATCCAAAACTCCAAAAATCCAAAACTCAAAAACTCCAAAACTAAAAAACTCTAAAAATCCAAAACTCAAAAATCCAAAACTCCAAAAATCCAAAACTCCGAAAATTGAAAAGTTAAAAACTCCAAAACTCCAAAAATCCGAAACTAAAATTTCAAAACTCCAAAACTCTAAAACTCCAAAACTCCACCACCCCGAAACTCCAAAACTACAAAATTCTTAAACTCCAAGACCCCGAATCTCCAAAACGTTGAAACTCCAAGTCACCGAAACTCCAAAACTCCAAAAATCCGAAACTGAAAATCCGGAACTCCAAAACTCCAAAACTCCAAAGCTCTAAAACTCCAAAAGTCCAATAATCCGAAACTCCGAAAGTCCAAACTCCAAAAATCCAAAACTCCGAAAATCCAAAACTCCAAAAATCCAAAACTTGAAAACTCCAAAACTGCAAAAATGCGAAACACCAAAATTCGAAACTTCACAACTCCGAATCTCCAAAACTGCGAAACTCCCAAACTCAAAAACTCTGAAACTCCAACACTCCGAAACTCGGAAACTCCAAAACTCCGAACCTATAAACTCCACAACCCCGAATCTCCACAACTCCATACCTCCAAAAATCAAAAATTGTAAAACTCGAAAACTCCAATAATCCAAAACTCCGAAACTCCAAAGCTCCAAAAGTGCAAAAATTCAAATCTCCAAAACTCAAAAACTCAAAAACTCCAAAGCTCCAAAAATCCAAAACTCAAAAATCCAAAACATAAAAACTCCAAACTCCAAAAATCCGAAACTCAAAAATTTCAAAACTCCAAAACTATAAAACTCTAAAACTCCAAAACTCCAAAACTCCAACACTCCGAAACTCCGAAACTCCGACACTCCAAAACTCCAAAACTACAAAACTACAAAATTCCGAAACTCCAAGACCCTGAATCTCCAAAACGCCGAAACTCCAAATCTCCGAAACTCCAAAACTCCAACACTCCGAAACTCGAAAGCTCTAAAACTCCAAAATTCTAATAATCCGAAACCCCGAAAGTCCAAAACTCCACAAATCGAAAACTCCGAAAATCCAAAACTGCAAAAATCCGTACCTCCAAAATTCCGAAACTCGGAAACTCCAATACTCCAAAACTCCAAAACTGCAAAAATCCAAAACTCCAAAACTCAAAAACTCCGAAACTCCAAAACTCCAAAAATCCAAAATACCAAAACTCCAATGCTCCAAAAATCCAAAACTCCAAAAATCCAAAACTCCGAAAATCGAAAACTTAAAAACTCCAAAACTCCCAAAATCCGAAACTAAAATTTCAAAACTCCAAACCTCTAAAACTCTAAAACTCCAAAACTCCAACACCCCGATACTCCAAAACTACAAAATTCTTAAACTCCAAGACCCCGAATCTCCAAAACGCCGAAACTCCAAATCTCCGAAACTCAAAAACTCCAAAAATCCGAAACTCAGAAAGTGCAAAAATCCATAACTCAGAAACTCCAAAACTCCGAAACTCCAAAACTCCAAATATCCGAAACTCCAAAACTCCACAAATCCAGAACTCCGAAAATCGAAAACTTAAAAATTCCAAAACTCCAAAAATCTGAAACTCCAAAAATCCAAAACTCGAAAACGCCAAAACTGCAAAAATCCAAAACTCCAAAAATCCAAAACTCCGAAAATCGAAAACTTAAAAACTCCAGAACTCCCAAAATCCGAAACTAAAATTTCAGAACTCCAAAACTCTAAAACTAAAACTCCAGAACTCCAACACCCCGAAACTCCAAAACTACAAAATTCTTAAACTCCAAGACCCCGAATCTCCAAAACGCCGAAACTCCAAATCTCCGAAACTCCAAAAATCCGAAACTCAAAAAGTGCAAAAATCCAAAACTCCAAAACTCCAAAACGCCGAAACTCCAAATCTCCGAAACTCCAAAATTCCAAAAATCCAAAACTCCAAAAATCCAAAACTCAAAAACTCCAAAACTAAAAAACTCTAAAAATCCAAAACTCAAAAATCCAAAACTCCAAAAATCCAAAACTCCGAAAATTGAAAATTTCAAAACTCCAAAACTCTAAAACTACAAAACTCCACCATCCCGAAACTCCAAAACTACAAAATTCTTAAACTCCAAGACCCCGAATCTCCAAAACGCCGAAAAACTCCAAGTCACCGAAACTCCCAAACTCCAAAAATCCGAAACTGAAAATACGGAACTCCAAAACTCCAAAACTCCAAAGCTATAAAACTCCAAAAGTCCAATAATCCGAAACTCCAAAAGTCCAAACTCCAAAAATCCAAAACTCCGAAAATCCAAAACTCCAAAAATCCAAAACTTGAAAACTCCAAAACTGCAAAAATGCGAAACACCAAAATTCGAAACTTCACAACTCCGAATCTCCAAAACTGCGAAACTCCCAAACTCCAACACTCCGAAACTCGGAAACTCCAAAACTCCGAACCTCTAAAACTCCACAACCCTGAATCTCCACAACTCCGAAACTCCAAAAATCCATACCTCCAAAAATCAAAAATTGTAAAACTCGAAAACTCCAATAATCCAAAACTCCGAAACTCCAAAACTCCAAAAGTGCAAAAATCCAAATCTCCAAAACTCAAAAACTCAAAAACTCAAAAACTCCAAAAATCCAAAAATCCAAAACTCAAAATTCCAAAACATAAAAACTCCGAACTCCAAAAATCCGAAACTCAAAAATTTCAAAGCTCCAAAACTATAAAACTCTAAAACTCCAAAACTCCAACACTCCGAAACTCCGAAACTCCGACACTCCAAAACTACAAAACTACAAAACTACAAAATTCCGAAACTCCAAGACCCTGAATCTCCAAAACGCCGAAACTCCAAATCTCCGAAACTCCACAACCCTGCATCTCCAAAACTCCGAAACTCCAAAACTCTAAAACTCCAAAACTTCGAAACTCCGAAACTCAAAAACTCCAAAACTCCGAAACTGCAAAACTTCGAAACTCCGAAACTGCGAAACTCCGGTACTCCGAAACTCCAAAACTCCAAAACTAAAAAATTCCGAAACTCCACTACCCTGAATCTCCAAAACTCTGAAACTCCAAAAGCGCAAAAATCCAAAACTCCAAAACTCAAAAACTTCAAAACTCCAAAATTCCAAAACTCCAAAACCCTGAATCTCCAAAACTCCGCAACTCCAAAACTCCGAAAATCCAAAACTCCACAAATCCAGAACTCCGAAAATCGAAAACTTAAAAACTCCAAAACTCCAAAAATCTGAAACTCTAAAATTTCAAAACTCCAAAACTCTAGTAGTCTAAAACTCTAAAGCTCAAACACTCCGAAACTTCAAAACTACAAAATTCTTAAACTCCAAGACCCCGAATCTCCAAAACGTCGAAACTCCAAATCACCGAAACTCCAAAACTCCAAAAATCCGAATCTGAAAATCCATAACTCCAAAACTCCAAAACTCTAAAGCTCTAAGACTCCAAAAGTCCAATAATCCGAAACTCCGAAAGTCCAAACTCCAAAAATCCAAAACTCCGAAAATCCAAAACTCCAAAAATCCAAAACTTGACAACTCCAAAACTGCAAAAATGCGAAACACCAAAATTGGAAACTTCACAACTCCGAATCTCCAAAACTGCGAAACTCCCAAACTCAAAAACTCCGAAACTCCAACCCTCCGAAACTCGGAAACTCCATAACTCCGAACCTCTAAAACTCCGAAACTCCAAAAATCCATACCTCCAAAAATCAAAAATTGTAAAACTCGAGAACTCCAATAATCCAAAACTCCGAAACTCCAAAACTCCAAAAGTGCAAAAATCCAAAACTCCAAAACTCAAAAACTCAAAACTCCAAAAATCCAAAAATCCAGAACTCAAAAATCCAAAACATAAAAACTCCAAACTCCAAAAAATCCGGAACTCAAAAATTTCAAAACTCCAAAACTCTAAAACTCTAAAACTCCAAAACTCCAACACTCCGAAACTCCGACACTCCAAAACTCCAAAACTACAAAACTACAAAATTCCGAAACTCCAAGACCCTGAATCTCCAAAACGCCGAAACTCCAAATCTCCGAAACTCCAAAACTCCAAAAATCCAAAACTCCGAAAATCGAAAACTTAAAAACTCCAAAACTCCCAAAATCCGAAACTAAAATTTCAAAACTCCAAAACTCTAAAACTAAAACTCCAAAACTCCAACACCCCGAAACTCCAAAACTAAAAAATTCTTAAACTCCAAGACCCCGAATCTCCAAAACGCCGAAACTCCAAATCTCCGAAACTCCAAAAATCCGAAACTCAAAAAGTGCAAAAATCCAAAACTCCAAAACTCCAAAACGCCGAAACTCCAAATCTCCGAAACTCCAAAACTCCAAAAATCCAAAACTCAAAAAATCCAAAACTCAAAAACTCCAAAACTAAAAAACTCTAAAAATCCAAAACTCAAAAATCCAAAACTCCGAAAATTGAAAATTTCAAAACTCCAAAACTCTAAAACTCCAAAACTCCACCACCCCGAAACTCCAAAACTACAAAATTCTTAAACTCCAAGACCCCGAATCTCCAAAACGCCGAAACTCCAAGTCACCGAAACTCCAAAACTCCAAAAATCCGAAACTGAAAATCCGGAACTCCAAAACTCCAAAACTCCAAAGCTCTAAAACTCCAAAAGTCCAATAATCCGAAACTCCAAAAGTCCAAACTCCAAAAATCCAAAACTCCGAAAATCCAAAACTCCAAAAATCCAAAACTTGAAAACTCCAAAACTGCAAAAATGCGAAACACCAAAATTCGAAACTTCACAACTCCGAATCTCCAAAACTGCGAAACTCCCAAACCCAAAAACTCTGAAACTCCAACACTCCGAAACTCGGAAACTCCAAAACTCCGAACCTCTAAAACTCCACAACCCCGAATCTCCACAACTCCGAAACTCCAAAAATCCAAAACTCCGAAACTCCAAAACTCCAAAAGTGCAAAAATCCAAATCTCCAAAACTCAAAAACTCAAAAACTCCAAAAATCCAAAAATCCAAAAATCCAAAACTCAAAAATTCAAAACATAAAAACTCCAAACTCCAAAAATCCGAAACTCAAAAATTTCAAAACTCCAAAACTCTAAAACTCCAAAACTCCACCACCCCGAAACTCCAAAACTACAAAATTCTTAAACTCCAAGACCCCGAATCTCCAAAACGTTGAAACTCCAAGTCACCGAAACTCCAAAACTCCAAAAATCCGAAACTGAAAATCCGGAACTCCAAAACTCCAAAACTCCAAAGCTCTAAAACTCCAAAAGTCCAATAATCCGAAACTCCGAAAGTCCAAACTCCAAAAATCCAAAACTCCGAAAATCCAAAACTCCAAAAATCCAAAACTTGAAAACTCCAAAACTGCAAAAATGCGAAACACCAAAATTCGAAACTTCACAACTCCGAATCTCTAAAACTGCGAAACTCCCAAACTCAAAAACTCTGAAACTCCAACACTCCGAAACTCGGAAACTCCAAAACTCCGAACCTATAAACTCCACAACCCCGAATCTCCACAACTCCATACCTCCAAAAATCAAAAATTGTAAAACTCGAAAACTCCAAAAATCCAAAACTCCGAAACTCCAAAGCTCCAAAAGTGCAAAAATCCAAATCTCCAAAACTCAAAAACTCAAAAACTCCAAAACTCCAAAACTCCAAAAATCCAAAACTCAAAAATCCAAAACATAAAAACTCCAAACTCCAAAAATCCGAAACTCAAAAATTTCAAAACTCCAAAACTATAAAACTCTAAAACTCCAAAACTCCAAAACTCCAACACTCCGAAACTCCGAAACTCCGACACTCCAAAACTACAAAACTACAAAATTCCGAAACTCCAAGACCCTGAATCTCCAAAACGCCGAAACTCCAAATCTCCGAAACTCCAAAACTCCAACACTCCGAAACTCCAAAGCTCTAAAACTCCAAAATTCTAATAATCCGAAACCCCGAAAGTCCAAAACTCCACAAATCGAAAACTCCAAAAATCCAAAACTGCAAAAATCCGTACCTCCAAAATTCCGAAACTCGGAAACTCCAATACTCCAAAACTCCAAAACTGCAAAAATCCAAAACTCCAAAACTCAAAAACTCCGAAACTCCAAAACTCCAAAAATCCAAAATGCCAAAACTCCAATGCTCCAAAAATCCAAAACTCCAAAAATCCAAAACTCCGAAAATCGAAAACTTAAAAACTCCAGAACTCCCAAAATCCGAAACTAAAATTTCAAAACTCCAAACCTCCAAAACTCTAAAACTCCAAAACTCCAACACCCCGAAACTCCAAAACTACAAAATTCTTAAACTCCAAGACCCCGAATCTCCAAAACGCCGAAACTCCAAATCTCCGAAACTCAAAAACTCCAAAAATCCGAAACTCAGAAAGTGCAAAAATCCATAACTCAGAAACTCCAAAACTCCGAAACTCCAAAACTCCAAATATCCGAAACTCCAAAACTCCACAAATCCAGAACTCCGAAAATCGAAAACTTAAAAACTCCACAACTCCAAAAATCTGAAACTCCAAAAATCCAAAACTCGAAAACGCCAAAACTGCAAAAATCCAAAACTCCAAAAATCCAAAACTCCGAAAATCGAAAACTTAAAAACTCCAGAACTCCCAAAATCCGAAACTAAAATTTCAAAACTCCAAAACTCTAAAACTAAAACTCCAAAACTCCAACACCCCGAAACTCCAAAACTACAAAATTCTTAAACTCCAAGACCCCGAATCTCCAAAACGCCGAAACTCCAAATCTCCGAAACTCCAAAATTCCAAAAATCCAAAACTCCAAAAATCCAAAACTCAAAAACTCCAAAACTAAAAAACTCTAAAAATTCAAAACTCAAAAATCCAAAACTCTAAAAATCCAAAACTCCGAAAATTGAAAATTTCAAAACTCCAAAACTCTAAAACTACAAAACTCCACCACCCCGAAACTCCAAAACTACAAAATTCTTAAACTCCAAGACCCCGAATCTCCAAAACGCCAAAACTCCAAGTCACCGAAACTCCCAAACTCCAAAAATCCGAAACTGAAAATACGGAACTCCAAAACTCCAAAACTCCAAAGCTCTAAAACTCCAAAAGTCCAATAATCCGAAACTCCAAAAGTCCAAACTCCAAAAATCCAAAACTCCGAAAATCCAAAACTCCAAAAATCCAAAACTTGAAAACTCCAAAACTGCAAAAATGCGAAACTCCCAAACTCAAAAACTCTGAAACTCCAACACTCCGAAACTCGGAAACTCCAAAACTCCGAACCTCTAAAACTCCACAACCCCGAATCTCCACAACTCCGAAACTCCAAAAATCCATACCTCCAAAAATCAAAAATTGTAAAACTCGAAAACTCCAATAATCCAAAACTCCGAAACTCCAAAACTCCAAAAGTGCAAAAATCCAAATCTCCAAAACTCAAAAACTCAAAAACTTAAAAACTCCAAAAATCCAAAAATCCAAAACTCAAAATTCCAAAACATAAAAACTCCAAACTCCAAAAATCCGAAACTCAAAAATTTCAAAACTCCAAAACTATAAAACTCTAAAACTCCAAAACTCCAACACTCCGAAACTCCGAAACTCCGACACTCCAAAACTCCAAAACTACAAAACTACAAAATTCCGAAACTCCAAGACCCTGAATCTCCAAAACGCCGAAACTCCAAATCTCCGAAACTCCACAACCCTGCATCTCCAAAACTCCGAAACTCCAAAACTCTAAAACTCCAAAACTTCGAAACTCCGAAACTCAAAAACTCAAAAACTCCGAAACTGCAAAACTTCGAAACTCCGAAACTGCGAAACTCCGGTACTCCGAAACTCCAAAACTCCAAAACTAAAAAATTCCGAAACTCCACTACCCTGAATCTCCAAAACTCTGAAACTCCAAAAGCGCAAAAATCCAAAACTCCAAAACTCAAAAACTTCAAAACTCCAAAATTCCAAAACTCCAAAACCCTGAATCTCCAAAACTCCGCAACTCCAAAACTCCGAAAATCCAAAACTCCACAAATCCAGAACTCCGAAAATCGAAAACTTAAAAACTCCAAAACTCCAAAAATCTGAAACTCTAAAATTTCAAAACTCCAAAACTCTAGTAGTCTAAAACTCTAAAGCTCAAACACTCCGAAACTTCAAAACTACAAAATTACAAAATTCCGAAACATCAAGACCCCGAATCTCCAAACTGCCGAAACTCCAAATCTCCGAAACTCCGAAACTGAAAATCCGGAACTCCAAAACTCCAAAGCTCTAAAACTCCAAAAGTCCAATAATCCGAAACTCCGAAAGTCCAAAACTCCAAAAATCCAAAACTCGAAAACGCCAAAACTGCAAAAATCCAAAACTCCAAAAATCCAAAACTCCGAAAATCGAAAACTTAAAAACTCCAAAACCCAAAATCCGAAACTAAAATTTCAAAACTCCAAAACTCTAAAACTAATACTCCAAAACTCCAACACCCCGAAACTCCAAAAGTACAAAATTCTTAAACTCCAAGACCCCGAATCTCCAAAACGCCGAAACTCGAAATCTCCGAAACTCCAAAAATCCAAAACTCAAAAAGTGCAAAAATCCAAAACTCCAAAACTCCAAAACGCCGAAACTCCAAATCTCCGAAACTCCAAAAATCCGAAACTCAAAAAGCGCAAAAATCCAAAACTCCAAAACTCCAAAATGCCGAAACTCCAAATCTCCGAAACTCCAAAACTCCAAAAATCCAAAACTCCAAAAATCCAAAACTCAAAAACTCCAAAACTAAAAAACTCTAAAAATCCAAAACTCAAAAATCCAAAACTCCAAAAATCCAAAACTCCGAAAATTGAAAAGTTAAAAACTCCAAAACTCCAAAAATCCGAAACTAAAATTTCAAAACTCCAAAACTCTAAAACTTCAAAACTCCACCACCCCGAAACTCCAAAACTACAAAATTCTTAAACTCCAAGACCCCGAATCTCCAAAACGTTGAAACTCCAAATCACCGAAACTCCAAAACTCCAAAAATCCGAAACTGAAAATCCGGAACTCCAAAACTCCAATACTCCAAAGCTCTAAAACTCCAAAAGTCCAATAATCCGAAACTCCGAAAGTCCAAACTCCAAAAATCCAAAACTCCGAAAATCCAAAACTCCAAAAATCCAAAACTTGAAAACTCCAAAACTGCAAAAATGCGAAACACCAAAATTCGAAACTTCACAACTCCGAATCTCCAAAACTGCGAAACTCCCAAACTCAAAAACTCTGAAACTCCAACACTCCGAAACTCGGAAACTCCAAAACTCCGAACCTATAAACTCCACAACCCCGAATCTCCACAACTCCATACCTCCAAAAATCAAAAATTGTAAAACTCGAAAACTCCAATAATCCAAAACTCCGAAACTCCAAAGCTCCAAAAGTGCAAAAATCCAAATCTCCAAAACCAAAAACTCAAAAACTCCAAAACTCCAAAAATCCAAAACTCAAAAATCCAAAACATAAAAACTCCAAACTCCAAAAATCCGAAACTCAAAAATTTCAAAACTCCAAAACTATAAAACTCTAAAACTCCAAAACTCCAAAACTCCAACACTCCGAAACTCTGAAACTCCGACACTCCAAAACTCCAAAACTACAAAACTACAAAATTCCGAAACTCCAAGACCCTGAATCTCCAAAACGCCGAAACTCCAAATCTCCGAAACTCCAAAACTCCAACACTCCGAAACTCCAAAGCTCTAAAACTCCAAAATTCTAATAATCCGAAACCCCGAAAGTCCAAAACTCCACAAATCGAAAACTCCAAAAATCCAAAACTGCAAAAATCCGTACCTCCAAAATTCCGAAACTCGGAAACTCCAATACTCCAAAACTCCCAAACTGCAAAAATCCAAAACTCCAAAACTCAAAAACTCCGAAACTCCAAAACTCCAAAAATCCAAAATGCCAAAACTCCAATGCTCCAAAAATCTGAAACTCTAAAATTTCAGAACTCCAAAACTCTAGTAGTCTAAAACTCTAAAGCTCAAACACTCCGAAACTTCAAAACTACAAAACTACAAAATTCCGAAACACAAGACCCCGAATCTCCAAACTGCCGAAACTCCAAATCTCCGAAACTCTGAAACTGAAAATCCGGAACTCCAAAACTCCAAAGCTCTAAAACTCCAAAAGTCCAATAATCCGAAACTCCGAAAGTCCAAAACTCCAAAAATCCAAAACTCCAAAAATCCAAAACTCGAAAACGCCAAAACTGCAAAAATCCAAAACTCCGAAAATCGAAAACTTAAAAACTCCAAAACTCCCAAAATCCGAAACTAAAATTTCAAAACTCCAAAACTCTAAAACTAAAACTCCAAAACTCCAACACCCCGAAACTCCAAAACTACAAAATTCTTAAACTCCAAGACCCCGAATCTCCAAAACGCCGAAACTCCAAATCTCCGAAACTCCAAAAATCCGAAACTCAAAAAGTGCAAAAATCCAAAACTCCAAAACTCCAAAACGCCGAAACTCCAAATCTCCGAAACTCCAAAAATCCGAAACTCAAAAAGTGCAAAAATCCAAAACTCCAAAACTCCAAAACGCCGAAACTCCAAATCTCCGAAACTCAGAAACTCCAAAACTCCGAAACTCCAAAACTCCAAATATCCGAAACTCCAAAACTACAATATTCCGAAACTCCGAAACTCCAAAACTCCACAAATCCAGAACTCCGAAAATCGAAAACTTAAAAACTCCAAAACTCCAAAAATCTGAAACTCTAAAATTTCAAAACTCCAAAACTCTAGTAGTCTAAAACTCTAAAGCTCAAACACTCCGAAACTTCAAAACTACAAAACTACAAAATTCGGAAACATCAAGACCCCGAATCTCCAAACTGCCGAAACTCCAAATCTCCGAAACTCCGAAACTGAAAATCCGGAACTCCAAAACTCCAAAGCTCTAAAACTCCAAAAGTCCAATAATCCGAAACTCCGAAAGTCCAAAACTCTAAAAATCCACAACTCCAAAAATCCAAAACTCGAAAACGCCAAAACTGCAAAAATCCAAAACTCCAAAAATCCAAAACTCCGAAAATCGAAAACTTAAGAACTCCAAAACTCCCAAAATCCGAAACTAAAATTTCAAAACTCCAAAACTCTAAAACTAAAACTCCAAAACTCGAACACCCCGAAACTCCAAAACTACAAAATTCTTAAATTCCAAGACCCCGAATCTCCAAAACGCCGAAACTCCAAATCTCCGAAACTCCAAAAATCCGAAACTCAAAAAGTGCAAAAATCCAAAACTCCAAAACTCCAAAACGCCGAAACTCCAAATCTCTGAAACTCCAAAATTCCAAAAATCCAAAACTCCAAAAATCCAAAACTCAAAAACTCCAAAACTAAAAAACTCTAAAAATCCAAAACTCAAAAATCCAAAACTCCAAAAATCCAAAACTCCGAAAATTGAAAATTTCAAAACTCCAAAACTCTAAAACTCCAAAACTCCACCACCCCGAAACTCCAAAACTACAAAATTCTTAAACTCCAAGACCCCGAATCTCCAAAACGTCGAAACTCCAAATCACCGAAACTCCAAAACTCCAAAAATCCGAATCTGAAAATCCATAACTCCAAAACTCCAAAACTCTAAAGCTCGAAGACTCCAAAAGTCCAATAATCCGAAACTCCGAAAGTCCAAACTCCAAAAATCCAAAACTCCGAAAATCCAAAACTCCAAAAATCCAAAACTTGACAACTCCAAAACTGCAAAAATGCGAAACACCAAAATTGGAAACTTCACAACTCCGAATCTCCAAAACTGCGAAACTCCCAAACTCAAAAACTCCGAAACTCCAACCCTCCGAAACTCGGAAACTCCATAACTCCGAACCTCTAAAACTCCGAAACTCCAAAAATCCATACCTCCAAAAATCAAAAATTGTAAAACTCGAAAACTCCAATAATCCAAAACTCCGAAACTCCAAAACTCCAAAAGTGCAAAAATCCAAAACTCCAAAACTCAAAAACTCAAAACTCCAAAAATCCAAAAATCCAGAACTCAAAAATCCAAAACATAAAAACTCCAAACTCCAAAAAATCCGGAACTCAAAAATTTCAAAACTCCAAAACTCTAAAACTCTAAAACTCTAAAACTCCAAAACTCCAACACTCCGAAACTCCGACACTCCAAAACTCCAAAACTACAAAACTACAAAATTCCGAAACTCCAAGACCCTGAATCTCCAAAACGCCGAAACTCCAAATCTCCGAAACTCCAAAACTCCAAAAATCCAAAACTCCGAAAATCGAAAACTTAAAAACTCCAAAACTCCCAAAATCCGAAACTAAAATTTCAAAACTCCAAAACTCTAAAACTAAAACTCCAAAACTCCAACACCCCGAAACTCCAAAACTAAAAAATTCTTAAACTCCAAGACCCCGAATCTCCAAAACGCCGAAACTCCAAATCTCCGAAACTCCAAAAATCCGAAACTCAAAAAGTGCAAAAATCCAAAACTCCAAAACTCCAAAACGCCGAAACTCCAAATCTCCGAAACTCCAAAACTCCAAAAATCCAAAACTCAAAAAATCCAAAACTCAAAAACTCCAAAACTAAAAAACTCTAAAAATCCAAAACTCCGAAAATTGAAAATTTCAAAACTCCAAAACTCTAAAACTCCAAAACTCCACCACCCCGAAACTCCAAAACTACAAAATTCTTAAACTCCAAGACCCCGAATCTCCAAAACGCCGAAACTCCAAGTCACCGAAACTCCAAAACTCCAAAAATCCGAAACTGAAAATCCGGAACTCCAAAACTCCAAAACTCCAAAGCTCTAAAACTCCAAAAGTCCAATAATCCGAAACTCCAAAAGTCCAAACTCCAAAAATCCAAAACTCCGAAAATCCAAAACTCCAAAAATCCAAAACTTGAAAACTCCAAAACTGCAAAAATGCGAAACACCAAAATTCGAAACTTCACAACTCCGAATCTCCAAAACTGCGAAACTCCCAAACCCAAAAACTCTGAAACTCCAACACTCCGAAACTCGGAAACTCCAAAACTCCGAACCTCTAAAACTCCACAACCCCGAATCTCCACAACTCCGAAACTCCAAAAATCCATACCTTCAAAAATCAAAAATTGTAAAACTCGAAAACTCCAATAATCCAAAACTCCGAAACTCCAAAACTCCAAAAGTGCAAAAATCCAAATCTCCAAAACTCAAAAACTCAAAAACTCCAAAAATCCAAAAATCCAAAACTCAAAAATCCAAAACATAAAAACTCCAAACTCCAAAAATCCGAAACTCAAAAATTTCAAAACTCCAAAACTCTAAAACTCCAAAACTCCACCACCCCGAAACTCCAAAACTACAAAATTCTTAAACTCCAAGACCCCGAATCTCCAAAACGTTGAAACTCCAAGTCACCGAAACTCCAAAACTCCAAAAATCCGAAACTGAAAATCCGGAACTCCAAAACTCCAAAACTCCAAAGCTCTAAAACTCCAAAAGTCCAATAATCCGAAACTCCGAAAGTCCAAACTCCAAAAATCCAAAACTCCGAAAATCCAAAACTCCAAAAATCCAAAACTTGAAAACTCCAAAACTGCAAAAATGCGAAACACCAAAATTCGAAACTTCACAACTCCGAATCTCTAAAACTGCGAAACTCCCAAACTCAAAAACTCTGAAACTCCAACACTCCGAAACTCGGAAACTCCAAAACTCCGAACCTATAAACTCCACAACCCCGAATCTCCACAACTCCATACCTCCAAAAATCAAAAATTGTAAAACTCGAAAACTCCAAAAATCCAAAACTCCGAAACTCCAAAGCTCCAAAAGTGCAAAAATCCAAATCTCCAAAACTCAAAAACTCAAAAACTCCAAAACTCCAAAACTCCAAAAATCCAAAACTCAAAAATCCAAAACAAAAACTCCAAACTCCAAAAATCCGAAACTCAAAAATTTCAAAACTCCAAAACTATAAAACTCTAAAACTCCAAAACTCCAAAACTCCAACACTCCGAAACTCCGAAACTCCGACACTCCAAAACTACAAAACTACAAAATTCCGAAACTCCAAGACCCTGAATCTCCAAAACGCCGAAACTCCAAATCTCCGAAACTCCAAAACTCCAACACTCCGAAACTCCAAAGCTCTAAAACTCCAAAATTCTAATAATCCGAAACCCCTAAAGTCCAAAACTCCACAAATCGAAAACTCCAAAAATCCAAAACTGCAAAAATCCGTACCTCCAAAATTCCGAAACTCGGAAACTCCAATACTCCAAAACTCCAAAACTGCAAAAATCCAAAACTCCAAAACTCAAAAACTCCGAAACTCCAAAACTCCAAAAATCCAAAATGCCAAAACTCCAATGCTCCAAAAATCCAAAACTCCAAAAATCCAAAACTCCGAAAATCGAAAACTTAAAAACTCCAGAACTCCCAAAATCCGAAACTAAAATTTCAAAACTCCAAACCTCTAAAACTCTAAAACTCCAAAACTCCAACACCCCGAAACTCCAAAACTACAAAATTCTTAAACTCCAAGACCCCGAATCTCCAAAACGCCGAAACTCCAAATCTCCGAAACTCAAAAACTCCAAAAATCCGAAACTCAGAAAGTGCAAAAATCCATAACTCAGAAACTCCAAAACTCCGAAACTCCAAAACTCCAAATATCCGAAACTCCAAAACTCCACAAATCCAGAACTCCGAAAATCGAAAACTTAAAAACTCCACAACTCCAAAAATCTGAAACTCCAAAAATCCAAAACTCGAAAATGCCAAAACTGCAAAAATCCAAAACTCCAAAAATCCAAAACTCCGAAAATCGAAAACTTAAAAACTCCAGAACTCCCAAAATCCGAAACTAAAATTTCAAAACTCCAAAACTCTAAAACTAAAACTCCAAAACTCCAACACCCCGAAACTCCAAAACTACAAAATTCTTAAACTCCAAGACCCCGAATCTCCAAAACGCCGAAACTCCAAATCTCCGAAACTCCAAAAATCCGAAACTCAAAAAGTGCAAAAATCCAAAACTCCAAAACTCCAAAACGCCGAAACTCCAAATCTCCGAAACTCCAAAATTCCAAAAATCCAAAACTCCAAAAATCCAAAACTCAAAAACTCCAAAACTAAAAAACTCTAAAAATCCAAAACTCAAAAATCCAAAACTCCAAAAATCCAAAACTCCGAAAATTGAAAATTTCAAAACTACAAAACTCCACCACCCCGAAACTCCAAAACTACAAAATTCTTAAACTCCAAGACCCCGAATCTCCAAAACGCCAAAACTCCAAGTCACCGAAACTCCCAAACTCCAAAAATCCGAAACTGAAAATACGGAACTCCAAAACTCCAAAACTCCAAAGCTCTAAAACTCCAAAAGTCCAATAATCCGAAACTCCAAAAGTCCAAACTCCAAAAATCCAAAACTCCGAAAATCCAAAACTCCAAAAATCCAAAACTTGAAAACTCCAAAACTGCAAAAATGCGAAACTCCCAAACTCAAAAACTCTGAAACTCCAACACTCGGAAACTCCAAAACTCCGAACCTCTAAAACTCCACAACCCCGAATCTCCACAACTCCGAAACTCCAAAAATCCATACCTCCAAAAATCAAAAATTGTAAAACTCGAAAACTCCAATAATCCAAAACTCCGAAACTCCAAAACTCCAAAAGTGCAAAAATCCAAATCTCCAAAACTCAAAAACTCAAAAACTCAAAAACTCCAAAAATCCAAAACTCAAAATTCCAAAACATAAAAACTCCAAACTCCAAAAATCCGAAACTCAAAAATTTCAAAACTCCAAAACTATAAAACTCTAAAACTCCAAAACTCCAACACTCCGAAACTCCGAAACTCCGACACTCCAAAACTCCAAAACTACAAAACTACAAAATTCCGAAACTCCAAGACCCTGAATCTCCAAAACGCCGAAACTCCAAATCTCCGAAACTCCACAACCCTGCATCTCCAAAACTCCGAAACTCCAAAACTCTAAAACTCCAAAACTTCGAAACTCCGAAACTCAAAAACTCCAAAACTCCGAAACTGCAAAACTTCGAAACTCCGAAACTGCGAAACTCCGGTACTCCGAAACTCCAAAACTCCAAAACTAAAAAATTCCGAAACTCCACTACCCTGAATCTCCAAAACTCTGAAACTCCAAAAGCGCAAAAATCCAAAACTCCAAAACTCAAAAACTTCAAAACTCCAAAATTCCAAAACTCCAAAACCCTGAATCTCCAAAACTCCGCAACTCCAAAACTCCGAAAATCCAAAACTCCACAAATCCAGAACTCCGAAAATCGAAAACTTAAAAACTCCAAAACTCCAAAAATCTGAAACTCTAAAATTTCAAAACTCCAAAACTCTAGTAGTCTAAAACTCTAAAGCTCAAACACTCCGAAACTTCAAAACTACAAAATTACAAAATTCCGAAACATCAAGACCCCGAATCTCCAAACTGCCGAAACTCCAAATCTCCGAAACTCCGAAACTGAAAATCCGGAACTCCAAAACTCCAAAGCTCTAAAACTCCAAAAGTCCAATAATCCGAAACTCCGAAAGTCCAAAACTCCAAAAATCCAAAACTCGAAAACGCCAAAACTGCAAAAATCCAAAACTCCAAAAATCCAAAACTCCGAAAATCGAAAACTTAAAAACTCCAAAACCCAAAATCCGAAACTAAAATTTCAAAACTCCAAAACTCTAAAACTAAAACTCCAAAACTCCAACACCCCGAAACTCCAAAAGTACAAAATTCTTAAACTCCAAGACCCCGAATCTCCAAAACGCCGAAACTCCAAATCTCCGAAACTCCAAAAATCCGAAACTCAAAAAGTGCAAAAATCCAAAACTCCAAAACTCCAAAACGCCGAAACTCCAAATCTCCGAAACTCCAAAAATCCGAAACTCAAAAAGCGCAAAAATCCAAAACTCCAAAACTCCAAAATGCCGAAACTCCAAATCTCCGAAACTCCAAAACTCCAAAAATCCAAAACTCCAAAAATCCAAAACTCAAAAACTCCAAAACTAAAAAACTCTAAAAATCCAAAACTCAAAAATCCAAAACTCCAAAAATCCAAAACTCCGAAAATTGAAAAGTTAAAAACTCCAAAACTCCAAAAATCCGAAACTAAAATTTCAAAACTCCAAAACTCTAAAACTTCAAAACTCCACCACCCCGAAACTCCAAAACTACAAAATTCTTAAACTCCAAGACCCCGAATCTCCAAAACGTTGAAACTCCAAATCACCGAAACTCCAAAACTCCAAAAATCCGAAACTGAAAATCCGGAACTCCAAAACTCCAATACTCCAAAGCTCTAAAACTCCAAAAGTCCAATATCCGAAACTCCGAAAGTCCAAACTCCAAAAATCCAAAACTCCGAAAATCCAAAACTCCAAAAATCCAAAACTTGAAAACTCCAAAACTGCAAAAATGCGAAACACCAAAATTCGAAACTTCACAACTCCGAATCTCCAAAACTGCGAAACTCCCAAACTCAAAAACTCTGAAACTCCAACACTCCGAAACTCGGAAACTCCAAAACTCCGAACCTATAAACTCCACAACCCCGAATCTCCACAACTCCATACCTCCAAAAATCAAAAATTGTAAAACTCGAAAACTCCAATAATCCAAAACTCCGAAACTCCAAAGCTCCAAAAGTGCAAAAATCCAAATCTCCAAAACCAAAAACTCAAAAACTCCAAAACTCCAAAAATCCAAAACTCAAAAATCCAAAACATAAAAACTCCAAACTCCAAAAATCCGAAACTCAAAAATTTCAAAACTCCAAAACTATAAAACTCTAAAACTCCAAAACTCCAAAACTCCAACACTCCGAAACTCTGAAACTCCGACACTCCAAAACTCCAAAACTACAAAACTACAAAATTCCGAAACTCCAAGACCCTGAATCTCCAAAACGCCAAAACTCCAAATCTCCGAAACTCCAAAACTCCAACACTCCGAAACTCCAAAGCTCTAAAACTCCAAAATTCTAATAATCCGAAACCCCGAAAGTCCAAAACTCCACAAATCGAAAACTCCAAAAATCCAAAACTGCAAAAATCCGTACCTCCAAAATTCCGAAACTCGGAAACTCCAATACTCCAAAACTCCCAAACTGCAAAAATCCAAAACTCCAAAACTCAAAAACTCCGAAACTCCAAAACTCCAAAAATCCAAAATGCCAAAACTCCAATGCTCCAAAATTCTGAAACTCTAAAATTTCAGAACTCCAAAACTCTAGTAGTCTAAAACTCTAAAGCTCAAACACTCCGAAACTTCAAAACTACAAAACTACAAAATTCCGAAACACAAGACCCCGAATCTCCAAACTGCCGAAACTCCAAATCTCCGAAACTCTGAAACTGAAAATCCGGAACTCCAAAACTCCAAAGCTCTAAAACTCCAAAAGTCCAATAATCCGAAACTCCGAAAGTCCAAAACTCCAAAAATCCAAAACTCCAAAAATCCAAAACTCGAAAACGCCAAAACTGCAAAAATCCAAAACTCCGAAAATCGAAAACTTAAAAACTCCAAAACTCCCAAAATCCGAAACTAAAATTTCAAAACTCCAAAACTCTAAAACTAAAACTCCAAAACTCCAACACCCCGAAACTCCAAAACTACAAAATTCTTAAACTCCAAGACCCCGAATCTCCAAAACGCCGAAACTCCAAATCTCCGAAACTCCAAAAATCCGAAACTCAAAAAGTGCAAAAATCCAAAACTCCAAAACTCCAAAACGCCGAAACTCCAAATCTCCGAAACTCAGAAACTCCAAAACTCCGAAACTCCAAAACTCCAAATATCCGAAACTCCAAAACTACAATATTCCGAAACTCCGAAACTCCAAAACTCCACAAATCCAGAACTCCGAAAATCGAAAACTTAAAAACTCCAAAACTCCAAAAATCTGAAACTCTAAAATTTCAAAACTCCAAAACTCTAGTAGTCTAAAACTCTAAAGCTCAAACACTCCGAAACTTCAAAACTACAAAACTACAAAATTCGGAAACATCAAGACCCCGAATCTCCAAACTGCCGAAACTCCAAATCTCCGAAACTCCGAAACTGAAAATCCGGAACTCCAAAACTCCAAAGCTCTAAAACTCCAAAAGTCCAATAATCCGAAACTCCGAAAGTCCAAAACTCTAAAAATCCACAACTCCAAAAATCCAAAACTCGAAAACGCCAAAACTGCAAAAATCCAAAACTCCAAAAATCCAAAACTCCGAAAATCGAAAACTTAAGAACTCCAAAACTCCCAAAATCCGAAACTAAAATTTCAAAACTCCAAAACTCTAAAACTAAAACTCCAAAACTCCAACACCCCGAAACTCCAAAACTACAAAATTCTTAAATTCCAAGACCCCGAATCTCCAAAACGCCGAAACTCCAAATCTCCGAAACTCCAAAAATCCGAAACTCAAAAAGTGCAAAAATCCAAAACTCCAAAACTCCAAAACGCCGAAACTCCAAATCTCTGAAACTCCAAAATTCCAAAAATCCAAAACTCCAAAAATCCAAAACTCAAAAACTCCAAAACTAAAAAACTCTAAAAATCCAAAACTCAAAAATCCAAAACTCCAAAAATCCAAAACTCCGAAAATTGAAAATTTCAAAACTCCAAAACTCTAAAACTCCAAAACTCCACCACCCCGAAACTCCAAAACTACAAAATTCTTAAACTCCAAGACCCCGAATCTCCAAAATGCCGAAACTCCAAGTCACCGAAACTCCAAAACTCCAAAAAATCCGTAACTGAAAATCCGGAACTCAAAACTCCAAAACTCCAAAGCTCTAAAACTCCAAAAGTCCAATAATCCGAAACTCCAAAAGTCCAAACTCCAAAAATCCAAAACTCCGAAAATCCAAAACTCCAAAAATCCAAAACTTGAAAACTCCAAAACAGCAAAAATGCGAAACACCAAAATTCGAAATTTCACAACTCCGAATCTCCAAAACTGCGAAACTCCCAAACTCAAAAACTCTGAAACTCCAACACTCCGAAACTCGGAAACTCCAAAACTCCGAACCTCGAAAACTCCACAACCCCGAATCTCCACAACTCCGAAACTCCAAAAATCCATACCTCCAAAAATCAAAAATTGTAAAACTCGAAAACTCCAATAATCCAAAACTCCGAAACACCAAAACTCCAAAAGTGCAAAAATCCAAATCTCCAAAACTCAAAAACTCAAGAACTCCAAAACTCCAAAAATCCAAAAATCCAAAACATAAAAACTCCAAACTCCAAAAATCCGAAACTCAAAAATTTCAAAACTCCAAAACTATAAAACTCTTAAACTCCAAAACTCCAACACTCTGAAACTCCGACACTCCAAAACTCCAAAACTACAAAACTACAAAATTCCGAAACTCCAAGACCCTGAATCTCCAAAACGCCGAAACTCCAAATCTCCGAAACTCCACAACCCTGCATCTCCAAAACTCCGAAACTCCAAAACTCTAAAACTCCAAAACTTCGAAACTCCGAAACTCCAAAACTCCAAAACTCCGAAACTGCAAAACTTCGAAACTCCGAAACTGCGAAACTCCGGTACTCCGAAACTCCAAAACTCCAAAACTCAAAAATTCCGAAACTCCACTACCCTGAATCTCCAAAACTCCGAAACTCCAAAAGCGCAAAAATCCAAAACTCCAAAACTCAAAAACTTCAAAACTCCAAAATTGC
The DNA here is from genome assembly GCF_055824585.1 of Amblyomma mixtum. Lineage (NCBI taxonomy): Eukaryota > Metazoa > Arthropoda > Arachnida > Ixodida > Ixodidae > Amblyomma > Amblyomma mixtum. Next base: position 121,209,318 of record NC_143012.1, on the reverse strand, counting down.
AAAACTCCAAAACCCTGAATCTCTAAAACTCCGCAACTCCAAAACTCCGAAAATCCAAAACTCAAAAATCCAAAACATAAAAACTCCAAACTCCAAAAATCCGAAACTCAAAAATTTCAAAACTCCAAAACTATAAAACTCTTAAACTCCAAAACTCCAACACTCTGAAACTCCGACACTCCAAAACTCCAAAACTACAAAACTACAAAACTACAAAATTCCGAAACTCCAAGACCCTGAATCTCCAAAACGCCGAAACTCCAAATCTCCGAAACTCCACAACCCTGCATCTCCAAAACTCCGAAACTCCAAAACTCTAAAACTCCAAAACTTCGAAACTCCGAAACTCCAAAACTCCAAAACTCCGAAACTGCAAAACTTCGAAACTCCGAAACTGCGAAACTCCGGTACTCCGAAACTCCAAAACTCCAAAACTCAAAAATTCCGAAACTCCACTACCCTGAATCTCCAAAACTCCGAAACTCCAAAAGCGCAAAAATCCAAAACTCCAAAACTCAAAAACTTCAAAACTCCAAAATTGCAAAACTCCAAAACCCTGAATCTCCAAAACTCCGCAACTCCAAAACTCCGAAAATCCAAAACTCCACAAATCCAGAACTCCGAAAATCGAAAACTTAAAAACTCCAAAACTCCAAAAATCTGAAACTCTAAAATTTCAAAACTCCAAAACTCTAGTAGTCTAAAACTCTAAAGCTCAAACACTCCGAAACTTCAAAACTACAAAACTACAAAATTCCGAAACATCAAGACCCCAAATCTCCAAACTGCCGAAACTCCAAATCTCCGAAACTCCGAAACTGAAAATCCGGAACTCCAAAACTCCAAAGCTCTAAAACTCCAAAAGTCCCATAATCCGAAACTCCGAAAGTCCAAAACTCCAAAAATCCAAAACTCCAAAAATCCAAAACTCGAAAACGCCAAAACTGCAAAAATCCAAAACTCCAAAAATCCAAAACTCCGAAAATCGAAAACATAAAAACTCCAAAACTCCCAAAATCCGAAACTAAAATTTCAAAACTCCAAAACTCTAAAACTAAAACTCCAAAACTCCAACACCCCGAAACTCCAAAACTACAAAATTCTTAAACTCCAAGACCCCGAATCTCCAAAACGCCGAAACTCCAAATCTCCGAAACTCCAAAAATCCGAAACTCAAAAAGTGCAAAAATCCAAAACTCCAAAACTCCAAAACGCCGAAACTCCAAATCTCCAAAACTCCAAAAATCCGAAACTCAAAAAGTGCAAAAATCCAAAACTCCAAAACTCCAAAGCGCCGAAACTCCAAATCTCCGAAACTCCAAACCTCCAAAAATCCAAAACTCCAAAAATCCAAAACTCAAAAACTCCAAAACTAAAAAACTCTAAAAATCCAAAACTCAAAAATCCAAAACTCCGAAAATTGAAAAGTTAAAAACTCCAAAACTCCAAAAATCCGAAACTAAAATTTCAAAACTCCAAAACTCTAAAACTCCAAAACTCCACCACCCCGAAACTCCAAAACTACAAAATTCTTAAACTCCAAGACCCCGAATCTCCAAAACGTTGAAACTCCAAGTCACCGAAACTCCAAAACTCCAAAAATCCGAAACTGAAAATCCGGAACTCCAAAACTCCAAAACTCCAAAGCTCCAAAACTCCAAAATTCCAAAGCTCCACAACCCCGAATCTCCAAAACTCCGAAACTCCAAAACTCCAAAACTCCGAAAATCCAGAACTTCAAAACTCCAAAATTCCGAAGCTCCTCAACCCCGAAACTCCAAAACTCCGAAACTCCAAAACTCCGAAACTCCGAAAATCCAGAACTCCAAAACTCCAAAGCTCTAAAACTCGAAAAGTGCAATAATCCGAAACTCCGAAAGTCCGAAACTCAAAAACTCCAAAAGTGCAAAAATCCAAAACTCCAAAACTTAAAAACTCCAAACTCCAAAAATCCGAAACTGCAAAACTCCAAAATTCCGAAACTCCAAAACTCCGAAACTCCGATAATCCAGAACTCCAAAACTCCAAAGTTCTCAAACTCGAAAAGTCCAATAATCCGAAACTCCGAAAGTCCGAAACTCAAAAACTCCAAAAGTGCAGAAATCCAAAACTCCAAAACTTAAAAACTCCAAACTCCAAAAATCCGAAACTGCAAAACTCCAAAATTCCGAAACTCCAAAACTCCGAAACTCCAAATCTCTGAAACTCCAAAACTCCAAAAATCTGAAACTCCAAATCTCCAAAAATCCAGAACTGAAAATTCGAAACTCCAAAACTCCGAAACTGCAAAACTCCAAATCTCCGAAACTCCAAAACTCCAAAAATCCGAAACTGAAAATCTGGAACTCCAAAACTCCAAAACTCCAAAGCTCTAAAACTCCAAAAGTCCAATAATCCGAAACTCCGAAGGTCCAAAACTACAATATTCCGAAACTCCGAAACTCCAAAACTCCAAAATTCCAAAAATCTGAAACTCCAAAACTCAAAAAATCCAAAACTCCAAAAATCCAGAACTGAAAATTCGAAACTCGAAAACTCCGAAACTGCAAAACTCCAAAATTCCGAAACTCCAAAACTCCGAAACTCCGATAATCCGGAAGTCTAAAACTCCAAAAATCCAAAACTCCAAACCTCCAAAACTCAAAAACTCCAAAACTCCAAAAATCCAAAACACCAAAACTCCAATGCTACAAAAATCCAAAACTCCAAAACTCAAAACCTCCAAATCTCAAAAATCCAAAAATCCAAAACTCAAAAATCCAAAACTTAAAAACTCCAAACTCCAAAAATCCGAAACTCAAAAATTTCAAAACTACAAAACTAAAAACTCTAAAACTCCAAAACTCCAAAACTCCGAAACTCCGACACTCCAAAACTACAAAACTACAAAATTCCGAAACTCCAAGACCCCGAATCTCCAAAACGCCGGAACTCCAAATCTCTGAAACTCCAAAACTCCAAAAATCTGAAACTCCAAAAGTGCAAAAATCCAAAACTCTAAAACTCCAAAACTCCGAAACTCCAAAACTCCAAATATCCGAAACTCCAAAACTACAATATTCCGAAACTCCAAAACTCCAAAATTCCGAAGCTCCACTACCCCGAATCTCCAAAACTCCGAAACTCCAAAACTCCGAAATTCCGAAAATCCAGAACTCCAAACCTCCAAAACTCCAAAGCTCTAAAACTCGAAAAGTCCAATAATCCGAAACTCCGAAAGTCCAAAACTCCGAAAATCCAAAACTCCAAAAATCCAGAACTGAAAATTCGAAACTCCAAAACTCCGAAACTGCAAAACTCCAAAATTCCGAAACTCCAAAACTCCGAAACTCCGATAATCCGGAAGTCTAAAACTCCAAAAATCCAAAACTCCAAACCTCCAAAACTCAAAAACTCCAAAACTCCAAAAATCCAAAACACCAAAACTCCAATGCTCCAAAAATCCAAAACTCCAAAAATCCAAAACTCCGAAAATCGAAAAGTTAAAAACTCCAAAACTCCAAAAATCCGAAACTAAAATTTCAAAACTCCAAAACTCTAAAACACTAAAGCTCCAAAACTCCAACACCCCGAAACTCCAAAACTACAAAATTCTTAAACTCCAAGACCCCGAATCTCCAAAACGCCGAAACTCCAAATCTCAAAAATCCAAAAATCCAAAACTCAAAAATCCAAAACTTAAAAACTCCAAACTCCAAAAATCCGATACTCAAAAATTTCAAAACTACAAAACTCTAAAACTCCAACACTCCGAAACTCCGACACTCCAAAACTCCAAAACTACAAAACTACAAAATTCCGAAACTCCAAGACCCCGAATCTCCAAAACGCCGGAACTCCAAATCTCTGAAACTCCAAAACTCCAAAAATCTGAAACTCAAAAATTTCAATCTACAAAACTCTAAAAATCTAAAACTCCAAAACTCCAACACTCCGAAACTCCGACACTTCAAAACTACAAAACTACAAAATTCCGAAACTCCAAGACCCCGAATCTCCAAAACGCCGGAACTCCAAATCTCTGAAACTCCAAAACTCCAAAAATCTGAAACTCCAAAAGTGCAAAAATCCAAAACTCCAAAACTCCAAAACTCCGAAACTCCAATACTCCAAATATCCGAAACTCCAAAACTACAATAATCCGAAACTCCGAAACTCCAAAACTCCAAAATTCCGAAGCTCCACAACCCCGAATCTCTAAAACTCCGAAACTCCAAAACTCCGAAACTCCGAAAATCCAGAACTCCAAACCTCCAAAACTCCAAAGCTCTAAAACTCGAAAAGTTCAATAATCCGAAACTCCGAAAGTCCAAAACTCCAAAAATCCGAAACTCCAAACATCAAAAACTCAAAAACTCCAAAACTCCAAAAATCCAAAACACCAAAACTCCAATGCTCCAAAAATCCAACACTCCAAAAATCCAAAACTCCGAAAATCCGAAACTAAAATTTCAAAACTCCAAAACTCTAAAACTCTAAAACTCCAAAACTCCAACACCCCGAAACTCCAAAACTCCAAAAATCCGAAACTGAAAATCCGCAACTCCAAAACTCCAAAACTCCAAAGCTCTAAAACTCCAAAAGTCCAATAATCCGAAACTCCGAAAGTCAACTCCAAAAATCCAAAACGCCGAAATTCCAAATCTCCGAAACTCCAAAACTCCAAAAATCCGAAACTCTGAGAATTCAATACTCCAAAACACCAAAACTCCGAAACTCCGATAATTTAGAACTCCAAAACTCCAAAACTCCAAAACTCTAAAACTCCAAAACTCCAACACTCCGAAACTCCGACACTCCGACACTCCAAAACTCCAAAACTACAAAACTCCAAAAATCCGAAACTCTGAAAATTCGAAACTCTACAACTCCAAAACTCCAAAACTCCAAAACTCCGAAACTCCGAAACTCCCAAACTCAAAAATTCCGAAACTCCACAACCCTGACTCTCCAAACTCCGAAACTTCAAAACTCCAAAACTCCGAACCTCCAAAACTCCAAAACTCCACAACCCCGAATCTCCACAACTCCGAAACTCCGAAACTCCAAAACTCCAAAACTCCAAAACTCCATAACTCCAAAACTGCAAAAGTTCAAAAATCCAAAACTCAAAAACTCAAAAACTCAAAAACTCAAAAACTCCAAAACTCTATAACTCCAAAACTCCAACACTCCAAAACTCCGACACTCCAAAACTACAAAACTACAAAATTCCGAAACTCCAAGACCCCGAATCTTTAAAACGCCGAAACTCCAAATCTCCGAAACTCCAAAACTCCAAAAATCCGAAACTGAAAATTCGAAACTCCAAAACTCAAAAATTCCGAAACTCCACAACCCTGAACCTCCAAAACTCCGAAACCCCGAAACTCCAGAACTCCAAAACTCCCGAGACTGCAAAACTCCAAAACTCCGAAACTCCGAAACTCCGAAACTCCAAAACTCCAAAACTCCAAAACTCCGATATTGCAAAACTCCAAAACTCCGAAACTCCGAAACTCCGGAACTCCGAAACTCCAAAACTCAAAAATTCCGAAACTCCACAACCCTGACTCTCCAAAACTCCGAAACTTCAAAACTCCGAAACTCCAACACTCCAAAACTCCAAAACTCCGAACCTCCAAAACTCCAAAACTCCACAACCCCGAATCTCCACAACTCCGAAACTCCAAAAATCCATACCTCCAAAAATCAAAAATTCTAAAACTCGAAAACTCCATTAATTCGAAACTCCGAAACTCCGACACTCCAAAACTACAAAATTCTGGAACAACAAAACCCTGAATATCCAAAAATCCATACCTCCAAAACTCCAAAAATCCAAAACTCCGAAACTCCGAAACTCCAAAACTCCAGAAGTGCAAAAATCCAAAACTCAAAAACTCCATAACTCCAAAAATCCAAAACTCAAAAATCCAAAACTTAAAAACTCCAAACTCCAAAAATACGAAACTCAAAAATTTCAAACTCCAAAACTCTAAAACTCTAAAACTCCAAAGCTCCAACACTCCGAAACTCCGACACTCCAAAACTCCAAAACTACAAAACTACAAAATTCCGAAACTCCAAGACCCCGAATCTCCAAAACGCCGAAATTCCAAATCTCCGAAACTCCAAAACTCCAAAAATCCGAAACTCTGAAAATTCGATACTCCAAAACACCAAAACTCCGAAACTCCGATAATTTAGAACTCCAAAACTCCAAAACTCCAAAACTCTAAAACTCCAAAACTCCAACACTCCGAAACTCCGACACTCCAAAACTCCAAAACTACAAAACTCCAAAAATCCGAAACTCTGAAAATTCGAAACTCTAAAACTCCAAAACTCCAAAACTCCAAAACTCCGAAACTCCGAAACTCCTAAACTCAAAAATTCCGAAACTCCACAACCCTGAACCTCGAAAACTCTGAAACTCCAAAACTCAGAAACTCCAAAACTCCAAAACTCCGATACTGCAAAATTCCAAAACTCCGAAACTCCGAAACTCCGGAACTCCGAAACTCCAAAACTCCAAAAATCCGAAACTCTGAAAATTCAATACTCCAAAACACCAAAACTCCGAAACTCCGATAATTTAGAACTCCAAAACTCCAAAACTCCAAAACTCTAAACCTCCAAAACTCCAACACTCCGAAACTCCGAAACTCCGACACTCCAAAACTCCAAAACTACAAAACTACAAAATTCCGAAACTCCAAGACCCCGAATCTCCAAAACGCCAAAACTCCAAATCTCCGAAACTCCAAAACTCCAAAAATCCGAAACTCTGAAAATTCGAAACTTTAAAACTCCAAAACTCCAAAACTCCAAAACTCCAAAACTCCGAAACTCACAAACTCAAAAATTCCGAAACTCCACAACCCTGAACCTCGAAAACTCTGAAACTCCAAAACTCCGAAACTCCGAAACTCCAAAATTCCAAAACTCCGATACTGCAATACCCCCAAAACTCCGAAACTCCGAAACTCCGGAACTCCGAAACTCCAAAATTCCAAAACTCAAAAATTCCGAAACTCCACAACCCTGACTCTCCAAAACTCCGAAACTTCAAAACTCCGAAACTCCAAAACTCCAAAACTCCAAAATTCTGGAACAACAAAACCCTGAATATCCAAAAATCCATACCTCCAAAACTCCAAAAATCCAAAACTCCGAAACTTCAAAACTCCGAAACTCCAAAGCTCCAAAACTCCAAAACTCCGAACCTCCAAAACTCCAAAACTCCACAACCCCGAATCTCTACAACTCCGAGACTCCAAAAATCCATACCTCCAAAAATCAAAAATTCTAAAACTCGAAAACTCCATAAATTTGAAACTCCGAAACTCCGACACTCCAAAACTCCAAAACTACAAAATTCTGGAACAACAAAACCCTGAATATCCAAAAATCCATACCTCCAAAACTCCAAAAATCCAAAACTCCGAAACTTCGAAACTCCAAAACTCCAAAAGTGCAAAAATCCAAAACTCCAAAACTCAAAAATTCCGAAACTCCACAACCCCGAACCTCCAAAACTCTGAAACTCCAGAACTCCGAAACTCCGAAACTCCGAAACTCCAAAACTCCAAAACTCCATAACTCCAAAACTCCAAAAGTGCAAAAATCCAAAACTCAAAAACTCAAAAACTCAAAAACTCTAAAACTCCAAAACTCCAACACTCCAAAACTCCGACACTCCAAAACTCCAAAACTACAAAATTCCGAAACTCCAAGACCCCGAATCTCCAAAACGCCGAAATTCCAAATCTCCGAAACTCCAAAAATCCGAAACTCTGAGAATTCAATACTCCAAAACACCAAAACTCCGAAACTCCGATAATTTAGAACTCCAAAACTCCAAAACTCCAAAACTCTAAAACTCCAAAACTCCAACACTCCGAAACTCCGACACTCCGACACTCCAAAACTCCAAAACTACAAAACTCCAAAAATCCGAAACTCTGAAAATTCGAAACTCTACAACTCCAAAACTCCAAAACTCCAAAACTCCGAAACTCCGAAACTCCCAAACTCAAAAATTCCGAAACTCCACAACCCTGACTCTCCAAACTCCGAAACTTCAAAACTCCAAAACTCCGAACCTCCAAAACTCCAAAACTCCACAACCCCGAATCTCCACAACTCCGAAACTCCGAAACTCCAAAACTCCAAAACTCCAAAACTCCATAACTCCAAAACTGCAAAAGTTCAAAAATCCAAAACTCAAAAACTCAAAAACTCAAAAACTCCAAAACTCTATAACTCCAAAACTCCAACACTCCAAAACTCCGACACTCCAAAACTACAAAACTACAAAATTCCGAAACTCCAAGACCCCGAATCTTTAAAACGCCGAAACTCCAAATCTCCGAAACTCCAAAACTCCAAAAATCCGAAACTGAAAATTCGAAACTCCAAAACTCAAAAATTCCGAAACTCCACAACCCTGAACCTCCAAAACTCCGAAACCCCGAAACTCCAGAACTCCAAAACTCCCGAGACTGCAAAACTCCAAAACTCCGAAACTCCGAAACTCCGAAACTCCAAAACTCCAAAACTCCGATACTGCAAAACTCCAAAACTCCGAAACTCCGAAACTCCGGAACTCCGAAACTCCAAAACTCAAAAATTCCGAAACTCCACAACCCTGACTCTCCAAAACTCCGAAACTTCAAAACTCCGAAACTCCAACACTCCAAAACTCCAAAACTCCGAACCTCCAAAACTCCAAAACTCCACAACCCCAAATCTCCACAACTCCGAAACTCCAAAAATCCATACCTCCAAAAATCAAAAATTCTAAAACTCGAAAACTCCATTAATTCGAAACTCCGAAACTCCGACACTCCAAAACTACAAAATTCTGGAACAACAAAACCCTGAATATCCAAAAATCCATACCTCCAAAACTCCAAAAATCCAAAACTCCGAAACTCCGAAACTCCAAAACTCCAGAAGTGCAAAAATCCAAAACTCAAAAACTCCATAACTCCAAAAATCCAAAACTCAAAAATCCAAAACTTAAAAACTCCAAACTCCAAAAATACGAAACTCAAAAATTTCAAACTCCAAAACTCTAAAACTCTAAAACTCCAAAGCTCCAACACTCCGAAACTCCGACACTCCAAAACTCCAAAACTACAAAACTACAAAATTCCGAAACTCCAAGACCCCGAATCTCCAAAACGCCGAAATTCCAAATCTCCGAAACTCCAAAACTCCAAAAATCCGAAACTCTGAAAATTCGAAACTCTAAAACACCAAAACTCCAAAACTCCAAAACTCCGAAACTCCCAAACTCAAAAATTCCGAAACTCCACAACCCTGAACCTCGAAAACTCTGAAACTCCAAAACTCCGAAACTCCAAAACTCCAAAACTCCGATACTGCAAAACTCCGACACTCCAAAACTCCAAAACTACAAAACTACAAAATTCCGAAACTCCAAGACCCCGAATCTCCAAAACGCCGAAATTCCAAATCTCCGAAACTCCAAAACTCCAAAAATCCGAAACTCTGAAAATTCGATACTCCAAAACACCAAAACTCCGAAACTCCGATAATTTAGAACTCCAAAACTCCAAAACTCCAAAACTCTAAAACTCCAAAACTCCAACACTCCGAAACTCCGACACTCCAAAACTCCAAAACTACAAAACTCCAAAAATCCGAAACTCCAAGACCCCGAATCTCCAAAACGCCAAAACTCCAAATCTCCGAAACTCCAAAACTCCAAAAATCCGAAACTCTGAAAATTCGAAACTTTAAAACTCCAAAACTCCAAAACTCCAAAACTCCGAAACTCCCAAACTCAAAAATTCCGAAACTCCACAACCCTGAACCTCGAAAACTCTGAAACTCCAAAACTCCGAAACTCCGAAACTCCAAAATTCCAAAACTCCGATACTGCAAAACCCCCAAAACTCCGAAACTCCGAAACTCCGGAACTCCGAAACTCCAAAATTCCAAAACTCAAAAATTCCGAAACTCCACAACCCTGACTCTCCAAAACTCCGAAACTTCAAAACTCCGAAACTCCAAAACTCCAAAACTCCAAAATTCTGGAACAACAAAACCCTGAATATCCAAAAATCCATACCTCCAAAACTCCAAAAATCCAAAACTCCGAAACTTCAAAACTCCGAAACTCCAAAGCTCCAAAACTCCAAAACTCCGAACCTCCAAAACTCCAAAACTCCACAACCCCGAATCTCTACAACTCCGAGACTCCAAAAATCCATACCTCCAAAAATCAAAAATTCTAAAACTCGAAAACTCCATAAATTTGAAACTCCGAAACTCCGACACTCCAAAACTCCAAAACTACAAAATTCTGGAACAACAAAACCCTGAATATCCAAAAATCCATACCTCCAAAACTCCAAAAATCCAAAACTCCGAAACTTCGAAACTCCAAAACTCCAAAAGTGCAAAAATCCAAAACTCCAAAACTCAAAAATTCCGAAACTCCACAACCCCGAACCTCCAAAACTCTGAAACTCCAGAACTCCGAAACTCCGAAACTCCGAAACTCCAAAACTCCAAAACTCCATAACTCCAAAACTCCAAAAGTGCAAAAATCCAAAACTCAAAAACTCAAAAACTCAAAAACTCAAAAACTCTAAAACTCCAAAACTCCAACACTCCAAAACTCCGACACTCCAAAACTCCAAAACTACAAAATTCCGAAACTCCAAGACCCCGAATCTCCAAAACGCCGAAATTCCAAATCTCCGAAACTCCAAAAATCCGAAACTCTGAGAATTCAATACTCCAAAACACCAAAACTCCGAAACTCCGATAATTTAGAACTCCAAAACTCCAAAACTCCAAAACTCTAAAACTCCAAAACTCCAACACTCCGAAACTCCGACACTCCGACACTCCAAAACTCCAAAACTACAAAACTCCAAAAATCCGAAACTCTGAAAATTCGAAACTCTACAACTCCAAAACTCCAAAACTCCAAAACTCCGAAACTCCGAAACTCCCAAACTCAAAAATTCCGAAACTCCACAACCCTGACTCTCCAAACTCCGAAACTTCAAAACTCCAAAACTCCGAACCTCCAAAACTCCAAAACTCCACAACCCCGAATCTCCACAACTCCGAAACTCCGAAACTCCAAAACTCCAAAACTCCAAAACTCCAAAACTCCATAACTCCAAAACTGCAAAAGTTCAAAAATCCAAAACTCAAAAACTCAAAAACTCAAAAACTCCAAAACTCTATAACTCAAAAACTCCAACACTCCAAAACTCCGACACTCCAAAACTACAAAACTACAAAATTCCGAAACTCCAAGACCCCGAATCTTTAAAACGCCGAAACTCCAAATCTCCGAAACTCCAAAACTCCAAAAATCCGAAACTGAAAATTCGAAACTCCAAAACTCAAAAATTCCGAAACTCCACAACCCTGAACCTCCAAAACTCCGAAACCCCGAAACTCCAGAACTCCAAAACTCCCGAGACTGCAAAACTCCAAAACTCCGAAACTCCGAAACTCCGAAACTCCAAAACTCCAAAACTCCGATACTGCAAAACTCCAAAACTCCGAAACTCCGAAACTCCGGAACTCCGAAACTCCAAAACTCAAAAATTCCGAAACTCCACAACCCTGACTTTCCAAAACTCCGAAACTTCAAAACTCCGAAACTCCAACACTCCAAAACTCCAAAACTCCGAACCTCCAAAACTCCAAAACTCCACAACCCCAAATCTCCACAACTCCGAAACTCCAAAAATCCATACCTCCAAAAATCAAAAATTCTAAAACTCGAAAACTCCATTAATTCGAAACTCCGAAACTCCGACACTCCAAAACTACAAAATTCTGGAACAACAAAACCCTGAATATCCAAAAATCCATACCTCCAAAACTCCAAAAATCCAAAACTCCGAAACTCCGAAACAACAAAACTCCAGAAGTGCAAAAATCCAAAACTCAAAAACTCCATAACTCCAAAAATCCAAAACTCAAAAATCCAAAACTTAAAAACTCCAAACTCCAAAAATACGAAACTCAAAAATTTCAAACTCCAAAACTCTAAAACTCTAAAACTCCAAAGCTCCAACACTCCGAAACTCCGACACTCCAAAACTCCAAAACTACAAAACTACAAAATTCCGAAACTCCAAGACCCCGAATCTCCAAAACGCCGAAATTCCAAATCTCCGAAACTCCAAAACTCCAAAAATCCGAAACTCTGAAAATTCGAAACTCTAAAACTCCAAAACTCCAAAACTCCAAAACTCCGAAACTCCCAAACTCAAAAATTCCGAAACTCCACAACCCTGAACCTCGAAAACTCTGAAACTCCAAAACTCCGAAACTCCAAAACTCCAAAACTCCGATACTGCAAAACTCCGACACTCCAAAACTCCAAAACTACAAAATTCCGAAACTCCAAGACCCCGAATCTCCAAAACGCCGAAATTCCAAATCTCCGAAACTCCAAAACTCCAAAAATCCGAAACTCTGAAAATTCGATACTCCAAAACACCAAAACTCCGAAACTCCGATAATTTAGAACTCCAAAACTCCAAAACTCCAAAACTCTAAAACTCCAAAACTCCAACACTCCGAAACTCCGACACTCCAAAACTCCAAAACTACAAAACTCCAAAAATCCGAAACTCCAAGACCCCGAATCTCCAAAACGCCAAAACTCCAAATCTCCGAAACTCCAAAACTCCAAAAATCCGAAACTCTGAAAATTCGAAACTTTAAAACTCCAAAACTCCAAAACTCCAAAACTCCGAAACTCCCAAACTCAAAAATTCCGAAACTCCACAACCCTGAACCTCGAAAACTCTGAAACTCCAAAACTCCGAAACTCCGAAACTCCAAAATTCCAAAACTCCGATACTGCAAAACCCCCAAAACTCCGAAACTCCGAAACTCCGGAACTCCGAAACTCCAAAATTCCAAAACTCAAAAATTCCGAAACTCCACAACCCTGACTCTCCAAAACTCCGAAACTTCAAAACTCCGAAACTCCAAAACTCCAAAACTCCAAAATTCTGGAACAAAACCCTGAATATCCAAAAATCCATACCTCCAAAACTCCAAAAATCCAAAACTCCGAAACTTCAAAACTCCGAAACTCCAAAGCTCCAAAACTCCAAAACTCCGAACCTCCAAAACTCCAAAACTCCACAACCCCGAATCTCTACAACTCCGAGACTCCAAAAATCCATACCTCCAAAAATCAAAAATTCTAAAACTCGAAAACTCCATAAATTTGAAACTCCGAAACTCCGACACTCCAAAACTCCAAAACTACAAAATTCTGGAACAACAAAACCCTGAATATCCAAAAATCCATACCTCCAAAACTCCAAAAATCCAAAACTCCGAAACTTCGAAACTCCAAAACTCCAAAAGTGCAAAAATCCAAAACTCCAAAACTCAAAAATTCCGAAACTCCACAACCCCGAACCTCCAAAACTCTGAAACTCCAGAACTCCGAAACTCCGAAACTCCGAAACTCCAAAACTCCAAAACTCCATAACTCCAAAACTCCAAAAGTGCAAAAATCCAAAACTCAAAAACTCAAAAACTCAAAAACTCTAAAACTCCAAAACTCCAACACTCCAAAACTCCGACACTCCAAAACTCCAAAACTACAAAATTCCGAAACTCCAAGACCCCGAATCTCCAAAACGCCGAAATTCCAAATCTCCGAAACTCCAAAAATCCGAAACTCTGAGAATTCAATACTCCAAAACACCAAAACTCCGAAACTCCGATAATTTAGAACTCCAAAACTCCAAAACTCCAAAACTCTAAAACTCCAAAACTCCAACACTCCGAAACTCCGACACTCCGACACTCCAAAACTCCAAAACTACAAAACTCCAAAAATCCGAAACTCTGAAAATTCGAAACTCTACAACTCCAAAACTCCAAAACTCCAAAACTCCGAAACTCCGAAACTCCGAAACTCCCAAACTCAAAAATTCCGAAACTCCACAACCCTGACTCTCCAAACTCCGAAACTTCAAAACTCCAAAACTCCGAACCTCCAAAACTCCAAAACTCCACAACCCCGAATCTCCACAACTCCGAAACTCCGAAACTCCAAAACTCCAAAACTCCAAAACTCCAAAACTCCATAACTCCAAAACTGCAAAAGTTCAAAAATCCAAAACTCAAAAACTCAAAAACTCAAAAACTCTATAACTCCAAAACTCCAACACTCCAAAACTCCGACACTCCAAAACTACAAAACTACAAAATTCCGAAACTCCAAGACCCCGAATCTTTAAAACGCCGAAACTCCAAATCTCCGAAACTCCAAAACTCCAAAAATCCGAAACTGAAAATTTGAAACTCCAAAACTCAAAAATTCCGAAACTCCACAACCCTGAACCTCCAAAACTCCGAAACCCCGAAACTCCAGAACTCCAAAACTCCCGAGACTGCAAAACTCCAAAACTCCGAAACTCCGAAACTCCGAAACTCCAAAACTCCAAAACTCCGATACTGCAAAACTCCAAAACTCCGAAACTCCGAAACTCCGGAACTCCGAAACTCCAAAACTCAAAAATTCCGAAACTCCACAACCCTGACTCTCCAAAACTCCGAAACTTCAAAACTCCGAAACTCCAACACTCCAAAACTCCAAAACTCCCAAACTCAAAAATTCCGAAACTCCACAACCCTGAACCTCGAAAACTCTGAAACTCCAAAACTCCGAAACTCCAAAACTCCAAAACTCCGATACTGCAAAACTCCGACACTCCAAAACTCCAAAACTACAAAACTACAAAATTCCGAAACTCCAAGACCCCGAATCTCCAAAACGCCGAAATTCCAAATCTCCGAAACTCCAAAACTCCAAAAATCCGAAACTCTGAAAATTCGATACTCCAAAACACCAAAACTCCGAAACTCCGATAATTTAGAACTCCAAAACTCCAAAACTCTAAAACTCCAAAACTCCAACACTCCGAAACTCCGACACTCCAAAACTCCAAAACTACAAAACTCCAAAAATCCGAAACTCTGAAAATTCGAAACTCTAAAACTCCAAAACTCCAAAACTCCAAAACTCCGAAACTCCGAAACTCCTAAACTCAAAAATTCCGAAACTCCACAACCCTGAACCTCGAAAACTCTGAAACTCCAAAACTCAGAAACTCCAAAACTCCAAAACTCCGATACTGCAAAATTCCAAAACTCCGAAACTCCGAAACTCCGGAACTCCGAAACTCCAAAACTCCAAAACTCAAAAATTCCGAAACTCCACAACACTGACTCCAAAACTCCGAAACTTCAAAACTCCGAAACTCCAAAACTCCAAAACTCCAAAACTCCGAACCTCCAAAACTCCAAAACTCCACAACCCCGAATCTCCACAACTCCGAAACTCCGAAACTCCAAAACTCCAAAACTCCATAACTCCAAAACTGCAAAAGTTCAAAAATCCAAAACTCAAAAACTCAAAAACTCAAAAACTCCAACACTCCAAAACTCCGACACTCCAAAACTCCAAAACTACAAAATTCCGAAACTCCAAGACCCCGAATCTCCAAAACGCCGAAATTCCAAATCTCCGAAACTCCAAAACTCCAAAAATCCGAAACTCTGAAAATTCAATACTCCAAAACACCAAAACTCCGAAACTCCGATAATTTAGAACTCCAAAACTCCAAAACTCCAAAACTCTAAAACTCCAAAACTCCAACACTCCGAAATTCCGACACTCCGACACTCCAAAACTCCAAAACTACAAAACTTCAAAAATCCGAAACTCTGAAAATTCGAAACTCTACAACTCCAAAACTCCAAAACTCCAAAACTCCGAAACTCCGAAACTCCCAAACTCAAAAATTCCGAAACTCCACAACCCTGACTCTCCAAAACTCCGAAACTTCAAAACTCCAAAACTCCGAACCTCCAAAACTCCAAAACTCCACAACCCCGAATCTCCACAACTCCGAAACTCCGAAACTCCGAAACTCCAAAACTCCAAAACTCCAAAACTCCATAACTCCAAAACTGCAAAAGTTCAAAAACTCAAAAACTCAAAAACTCCAAAACTCTATAACTCCAAAACTCCAACACTCAAAACTCCGACACTCCAAAACTACAAAACTACAAAATTCCGAAACTCCAAGACCCCGAATCTTTAAAACGCCGAAACTCCAAATCTCCGAAACTCCAAAACTCCAAAAATCCGAAACTGAAAATTCGAAACTCCAAAACTCAAAAATTCCGAAACTCCACAACCCTGAACCTCCAAAACTCCGAAACCCCGAAACTCCAGAACTCCAAAACTCCCGAGACTGCAAAACTCCAAAACTCCGACACTCCGAAACTCCGAAACTCCAAAACTCCAAAACTCCGATACTGCAAAACTCCGAAACTCCGAAACTCCGGAACTCCGAAACTCCAAAACTCAAAAATTCCGTAACTCCACAACCCTGACTCTCCAAAACTCCGAAACTTCAAAACTCCGAAACTCCAACACTCCAAAACTCCAAAACTCCGAACCTCCAAAACTCCAAAACTCCACAACCCCGAATCTCCACAACTCCGAAACTCCAAAAATCCATACCTCTAAAAATCAAAAATTCTAAAACTCGAAAACTCCATTAATTCGAAACTCCGAAACTCCGACACTCCAAAACTACAAAATTCTGGAACAACAAAACCCTGAATATCCAAAAATCCATACCTCCAAAACTCCAAAAATCCAAAACTCCGAAACTCCGAAACTCCAAAACTCCAAAAGTGCAAAAATCCAAAACTCAAAAACTCCATAACTCCAAAAATCCAAAACTCAAAAATCCAAAACTTAAAAACTCCAAACTCCAAAAATACGAAACTCAAAAATTTCAAACTCCAAAACTCTAAAACTCTAAAACTCCAAAGCTCCAACACTCCGAAACTCCGACACTCCAAAACTCCAAAACTACAAAACTACAAAATTCCGAAACTCCAAGACCCCGAATCTCCAAAACGCCGAAATTCCAAATCTCCGAAACTCCAAAACTCCAAAAATCCGAAACTCTGAAAATTCGATACTCCAAAACACCAAAACTCCGAAACTCCGATAATTTAGAACTCCAAAACTCCAAAACTCTAAAACTCCAAAACTCCAACACTCCGAAACTCCGACACTCCAAAACTCCAAAACTACAAAACTACAAAATTCCGAAACTCCAGAGACCCCGAATCTCCAAAACGCCAAAACTCCAAATCTCCGAAACTCCAGAACTCCAAAAATCCGAAACTCTGAAAATTCGAAACTCTAGAACTCCAAAACTCCAAAACTCCAAAACTCCGAAACTCCAAAACTCCGATACTGCAAAACTCCGACACTCCAAAACTCCAAAACTACAAAACTACAAAATTCCGAAACTCCAAGACCCCGAATCTCCAAAACGCCGAAATTCCAAATCTCCGAAACTCCAAAACTCCAAAAATCCGAAACTCTGAAAATTCGATACTCCAAAACACCAAAACTCCGAAACTCCGATAATTTAGAACTCCAAAACTCCAAAACTCTAAATACAAAACTCCAAAAATCCGAAACTCTGAAAATTCGAAACTCTAAAACTCCAAAACTCCAAAACTCCAAAACTCCGAAACTCCGAAACTCAAAAATTCCGAAACTCCACAACCCTGAACCTCGAAAACTCTGAAACTCCAAAACTCAGAAACTCCAAAACTCCAAAACTCCGATACTGCAAAACTCCAAAACTCCGAAACTCCGAAACTCCGGAACTCCGAAACTCCAAAACTCCAAAACTCAAAAATTCCGAAACTCCACAACACTGACTCCAAAACTGCAAAAGTTCAAAAATCCAAAACTCAAAAACTCAAAAACTCAAAAACTCAAAAACTCAAAAACTCCAAAACTCTATAACTCCAAAACTCCAACACTCCAAAACTCCGACACTCCAAAACTACAAAACTACAATATTCCGAAACTCCAAGACCCCGAATCTTTAAAACGCCGAAACTCCAAATCTCCGAAACTCCAAAACTCCAAAAATCCGAAACTGAAAATTCGAAACTCCAAAACTCAAAAATTCCGAAACTCCACAACCCTGAACCTCCAAAACTCCGAAACTCCGAAACTCCAGAACTCCAAAACTCCCGAGACTGCAAAACTCCAAAACTCCGAAACTCCGAAACTCCGAAACTCCGGAACTCCGAAACTCCAAAACTCCAAAACTCAAAAATTCCGAAACTCCACAACCCTGACTCTCCAAAACTCCGAAACTTCGAAACTCCGAAACTCCAACACTCCAAAACTCCAAAACTCCGAACCTCCAACACTCCAAAACTGCACAACCCCGAATCTCCACAACTCCGAAACTCCAAAAATCCATACCTCCAAAAATCAAAAATTCTAAAACTCGAAAACTCCATTAATTCGAAACTCCGAAACTCCGACACTCCAAAACTCCAAAACTACAAAATTCTGGGACAACAAAACCCTGAATATCCAAAAATCCATACCTCCAAAACTCCAAAAATCCAAAACTCCGAAACTCCGAAACTCCAAAACTCCAAAAGTGCAAAAATCCAAAACTCCAAAACTCAAAAACTCCAAAACTCCAAAAATCCAAAACTCAAAAATCCAAAACTTAAAAACTCCAAACTCCAAAAATACGAAACTCAAAAATTTCAAACTCCAAAACTCTAAAACTCTAAAACTCCAAAACTCCAACACTCCGAAACTCCACACTCCAAAACTCCAAAACTCCAAAACTACAAAATTCCGAAACTCGAAGACCCCGAATCTCCAAAACGCCGAAATTCCAAATCTCCGAAACTCCAAAACTCCAAAAATCCGAAACTCTGAAAATTCGATACTCCAAAACACCAAAACTCCGAAACTCCGATAATTTAGAACTCCAAAACTCCAAAACTCCAAAACTCCAACACTCCGAAACTCCGACACTCCAAAACTCCAAAACTACAAAACTACAAAATTCCGAAACTCCAAGACCCCGAATCTCCAAAACGCCAAAACTCCAAATCTCCGAAACTCCAAAACTACAAAAATCCGAAACTCTGAAAATTCGAAGCTCTAAAACTCCAAAACTCCAAAACTCCAAAACTCCGAAACTCCGGAACTCCCAAACTCAAAAATTCCGAAACTCCACAACCCTGAACCTCGAAAACTCTGAAACTCCAAAACTCCGAAACTCCAAAACTCCAAAACTCCGATACTGCAAAACTCCAAAACTCCGAAACTCCGAAACTCCGGAACTCCGAAACTCCGAAACTCCAAAACTCCAAAACTCAAAAATTCCGAAACTCCACAACCCTGACTCTCCAAAACTCCGAACCTCCAAAACTCCGACACTCCAAAACTACAAAACTACAAAATTCCGAAACTCCAAGACCCCGAATCTTTAAAACGCCGAAACTCCAAATCTCCGAAACTCCAAAACTCCAAAAATCCGAAACTGAAAATTCGAAACTCCAAAACTCAAAAATTCCGAAACTCCACAACCCTGAACCTCCAAAACTCCGAAACCCCGAAACTCCAGAACTCCAAAACTCCCGAGACTGCAAAACTCCAAAACTCCGAAACTCCGAAACTCCGAAACTCCAAAACTCCAAAACTCCGATACTGCAAAACTCCAAAACTCCGAAACTCCGAAACTCCGGAACTCCGAAACTCCAAAACTCAAAAATTCCGAAACTCCACAACCCTGACTTTCCAAAACTCCGAAACTTCAAAACTCCGAAACTCCAACACTCCAAAACTCCAAAACTCCGAACCTCCAAAACTCCAAAACTCCACAACCCCAAATCTCCACAACTCCGAAACTCCAAAAATCCATACCTCCAAAAATCAAAAATTCTAAAACTCGAAAACTCCATTAATTCGAAACTCCGAAACTCCGACACTCCAAAACTACAAAATTCTGGAACAACAAAACCCTGAATATCCAAAAATCCATACCTCCAAAACTCCAAAAATCCAAAACTCCGAAACTCCAAAACTCCAAAACTCCAAAACTCCAAAACTCCAAAACTCCAAAAGTGCAAAAATCCAAAACTCCAAAACTCAAAAATTCCGAAACTCCACAACCCCGAACCTCCAAAACTCTGAAACTCCAGAACTCCGAAACTCCGAAACTCCGAAACTCCAAAACTCCAAAACTCCATAACTCCAAAACTCCAAAAGTGCAAAAATCCAAAACTCAAAAACTCAAAAACTCAAAAACTCTAAAACTCCAAAACTCCAACACTCCAAAACTCCGACACTCCAAAACTCCAAAACTACAAAATTCCGAAACTCCAAGACCCCGAATCTCCAAAACGCCGAAATTCCAAATCTCCGAAACTCCAAAAATCCGAAACTCTGAGAATTCAATACTCCAAAACACCAAAACTCCGAAACTCCGATAATTTAGAACTCCAAAACTCCAAAACTCCAAAACTCTAAAACTCCAAAACTCCAACACTCCGAAACTCCGACACTCCGACACTCCAAAACTCCAAAACTACAAAACTCCAAAAATCCGAAACTCTGAAAATTCGAAACTCTACAACTCCAAAACTCCAAAACTCCAAAACTCCGAAACTCCGAAACTCCCAAACTCAAAAATTCCGAAACTCCACAACCCTGACTCTCCAAACTCCGAAACTTCAAAACTCCAAAACTCCGAACCTCCAAAACTCCAAAACTCCACAACCCCGAATCTCCACAACTCCGAAACTCCGAAACTCCAAAACTCCAAAACTCCAAAACTCCAAAACTCCATAACTCCAAAACTGCAAAAGTTCAAAAATCCAAAACTCAAAAACTCAAAAACTCAAAAACTCTATAACTCCAAAACTCCAACACTCCAAAACTCCGACACTCCAAAACTACAAAACTACAAAATTCCGAAACTCCAAGACCCCGAATCTTTAAAACGCCGAAACTCCAAATCTCCGAAACTCCAAAACTCCAAAAATCCGAAACTGAAAATTTGAAACTCCAAAACTCAAAAATTCCGAAACTCCACAACCCTGAACCTCCAAAACTCCGAAACCCCGAAACTCCAGAACTCCAAAACTCCCGAGACTGCAAAACTCCAAAACTCCGAAACTCCGAAACTCCGAAACTCCAAAACTCCAAAACTCCGATACTGCAAAACTCCAAAACTCCGAAACTCCGAAACTCCGAACCTCCAAAACTCCAAAACTCCACAACCCCGAATCTCCACAACTCCGAAACTCCAAAAATCCATACCTCCAAAAATCAAAAATTCTAAAACTCGAAAACTCCATTAATTCGAAACTCCGAAACTCCGACACTCCAAAACTACAAAATTCAGGAACAACAAAACCCTGAATATCCAAAAATCCATACCTCCAAAACTCCAAAAATCCAAAACTCCGAAACTCCGAAACTCCAAAACTCCAGAAGTGCAAAAATCCAAAACTCAAAAACTCCATAACTCCAAAAATCCAAAACTCAAAAATCCAAAACTTAAAAACTCCAAACTCCAAAAATACGAAACTCAAAAATTTCAAACTCCAAAACTCTAAAACTCTAAAACTCCAAAGCTCCAACACTCCGAAACTCCGACACTCCAAAACTCCAAAACTACAAAACTACAAAATTCCGAAACTCCAAGACCCCGAATCTCCAAAACGCCGAAATTCCAAATCTCCGAAACTCCAAAACTCCAAAAATCCGAAACTCTGAAAATTCGAAACTCTAAAACTCCAAAACTCCAAAACTCCGAAACTCCCAAACTCAAAAATTCCGAAACTCCACAACCCTGAACCTCGAAAACTCTGAAACTCCAAAACTCCGAAACTCCAAAACTCCAAAACTCCGATACTGCAAAACTCCGACACTCCAAAACTCCAAAACTACAAAACTACAAAATTCCGAAACTCCAAGACCCCGAATCTCCAAAACGCCGAAATTCCAAATCTCCGAAACTCCAAAACTCCAAAAATCCGAAACTCTGAAAATTCGATACTCCAAAACACCAAAACTCCGAAACTCCGATAATTTAGAACTCCAAAACTCCAAAACTCCAAAACTCTAAAACTCCAAAACTCCAACACTCCGAAACTCCGACACTCCAAAACTCCAAAACTACAAAACTCCAAAAATCCGAAACTCTGAAAATTCGAAACTCTAAAACTCCAAAACTCCAAAACTCCAAAACTCCGAAACTCCGAAACTCCTAAACTCAAAAATTCCGAAACTCCACAACCCTGAACCTCGAAAACTCTGAAACTCCAAAACTCAGAAACTCCAAAACTCCAAAACTCCGATACTGCAAAATTCCAAAACTCCGAAACTCCGAAACTCCGGAACTCCGAAACTCCAAAACTCCAAAACTCAAAAATTCCGAAACTCCACAACACTGACTCCAAAACTCCGAAACTTCAAAACTCCGAAACTCCAAAACTCCAAAACTCCAAAACTCCGAACCTCCAAAACTCCAAAACTCCACAACCCCGAATCTCCACAACTCCGAAACTCCGAAACTCCAAAACTCCAAAACTCCATAACTCCAAAACTGCAAAAGTTCAAAAATCCAAAACTCAAAAACTCAAAAACTCAAAAACTCAAAAACTCAAAAACTCCAACACTCCAAAACTCCGACACTCCAAAACTCCAAAACTACAAAATTCCGAAACTCCAAGACCCCGAATCTCCAAAACGCCGAAATTCCAAATCTCCGAAACTCCAAAACTCCAAAAATCCGAAACTCTGAAAATTCAATACTCCAAAACACCAAAACTCCGAAACTCCGATAATTTAGAACTCCAAAACTCCAAAACTCCAAAACTCTAAAACTCCAAAACTCCAACACTCCGAAATTCCGACACTCCGACACTCCAAATCTCCAAAACTACAAAACTCCAAAAATCCGAAACTCTGAAAATTCGAAACTCTACAACTCCAAAACTCCAAAACTCCAAAACTCCGAAACTCCGAAACTCCCAAACTCAAAAATTCCGAAACTCCACAACCCTGACTCTCCAAAACTCCGAAACTTCAAAACTCCAAAACTCCGAACCTCCAAAACTCCAAAACTCCACAACCCCGAATCTCCACAACTCCGAAACTCCGAAACTCCGAAACTCCAAAACTCCAAAACTCCAAAACTCCATAACTCCAAAACTGCAAAAGTTCAAAAATCCAAAACTCAAAAACTCAAAAACTCTATAACTCCAAAACTCCAACACTCCAAAACTCCGACACTCCAAAACTACAAAACTACAAAATTCCCAAAACTCCTAGACCCCGAATCTTTAAAACGCCGAAACTCCAAATCTCCGAAACTCCAAAACTCCAAAAATCCGAAACTGAAAATTCGAAACTCCAAAACTCAAAAATTCCGAAACTCCACATCCCTGAACCTCCAAAACTCCGAAACCCCGAAACTCCAGAACTCCAAAACTCCCGAGACTGCAAAACTCCAAAACTCCGACACTCCGAAACTCCGAAACTCCAAAACTCCAAAACTCCGATACTGCAAAACTCCGAAACTCCGAAACTCCGGAACTCCGAAACTCCAAAACTCAAAAATTCCGTAACTCCACAACCCTGACTCTCCAAAACTCCGAAACTTCAAAACTCCGAAACTCCAACACTCCAAAACTCCAAAACTCCGAACCTCCAAAACTCCAAAACTCCACAACCCCGAATCTCCACAACTCCGAAACTCCAAAAATCCATACCTCTAAAAATCAAAAATTCTAAAACTCGAAAACTCCATTAATTCGAAACTCCGAAACTCCGACACTCCAAAACTACAAAATTCTGGAACAACAAAACCCTGAATATCCAAAAATCCATACCTCCAAAACTCCAAAAATCCAAAACTCCGAAACTCCGAAACTCCAAAACTCCAAAAGTGCAAAAATCCAAAACTCAAAAACTCCATAACTCCAAAAATCCAAAACTCAAAAATCCAAAACTTAAAAACTCCAAACTCCAAAAATACGAAACTCAAAAATTTCAAACTCCAAAACTCTAAAACTCTAAAACTCCAAAGCTCCAACACTCCGAAACTCCGACACTCCAAAACTCCAAAACTACAAAACTACAAAATTCCGAAACTCCAAGACCCCGAATCTCCAAAACGCCGAAATTCCAAATCTCCGAAACTCCAAAACTCCAAAAATCCGAAACTCTGAAAATTCGATACTCCAAAACACCAAAACTCCGAAACTCCGATAATTTAGAACTCCAAAACTCCAAAACTCTAAAACTCCAAAACTCCAACACTCCGAAACTCCGACACTCCAAAACTCCAAAACTACAAAACTACAAAATTCCGAAACTCCAGAGACCCCGAATCTCCAAAACGCCAAAACTCCAAATCTCCGAAACTCCAGAACTCCAAAAATCCGAAACTCTGAAAATTCGAAACTCTAGAACTCCAAAACTCCAAAACTCCAAAACTCCGAAACTCCAAAACTCCGATACTGCAAAACTCCGACACTCCAAAACTCCAAAACTACAAAACTACAAAATTCCGAGACTCCAAGACCCCGAATCTCCAAAACGCCGAAATTCCAAATCTCCGAAACTCCAAAACTCCAAAAATCCGAAACTCTGAAAATTCGATACTCCAAAACACCAAAACTCCGAAACTCCGATAATTTAGAACTCCAAAACTCCAAAACTCTAAATACAAAACTCCAAAAATCCGAAACTCTGAAAATTCGAAACTCTAAAACTCCAAAACTCCAAAACTCCAAAACTCCGAAACTCCGAAACTCAAAAATTCCGAAACTCCACAACCCTGAACCTCGAAAACTCTGAAACTCCAAAACTCAGAAACTCCAAAACTCCAAAACTCCGATACTGCAAAACTCCAAAACTCCGAAACTCCGAAACTCCGGAACTCCGAAACTCCAAAACTCCAAAACTCAAAAATTCCGAAACTCCACAACACTGACTCCAAAACTGCAAAAGTTCAAAAATCCAAAACTCAAAAACTCAAAAACTCAAAAACTCAAAAACTCAAAAACTCCAAAACTCTATAACTCCAAAACTCCAACACTCCAAAACTCCGACACTCCAAAACTACAAAACTACAATATTCCGAAACTCCAAGACCCCGAATCTTTAAAACGCCGAAACTCCAAATCTCCGAAACTCCAAAACTCCAAAAATCCGAAACTGAAAATTCGAAACTCCAAAACTCAAAAATTCCGAAACTCCACAACCCTGAACCTCCAAAACTCCGAAACTCCGAAACTCCAGAACTCCAAAACTCCCGAGACTGCAAAACTCCAAAACTCCGAAACTCCGAAACTCCGAAACTCCGGAACTCCGAAACTCCAAAACTCCAAAACTCAAAAATTCCGAAACTCCACAACCCTGACTCTCCAAAACTCCGAAACTTCGAAACTCCGAAACTCCAACACTCCAAAACTCCAAAACTCCGAACCTCCAAAACTCCAAAACTGCACAACCCCGAATCTCCACAACTCCGAAACTCCAAAAATCCATACCTCCAAAAATCAAAAATTCTAAAACTCGAAAACTCCATTAATTCGAAACTCCGAAACTCCGACACTCCAAAACTCCAAAACTACAAAATTCTGGGACAACAAAACCCTGAATATCCAAAAATCCATACCTCCAAAACTCCAAAAATCCAAAACTCCGAAACTCCGAAACTCCAAAACTCCAAAAGTGCAAAAATCCAAAACTCCAAAACTCAAAAACTCCAAAACTCCAAAAATCCAAAACTCAAAAATCCAAAACTTAAAAACTCCAAACTCCAAAAATACGAAACTCAAAAATTTCAAACTCCAAAACTCTAAAACTCTAAAACTCCAAAACTCCAACACTCCGAAACTCCACACTCCAAAACTCCAAAACTCCAAAACTACAAAATTCCGAAACTCCAAGACCCCGAATCTCCAAAACGCCGAAATTCCAAATCTCCGAAGCTCCAAAACTCCAAAAATCCGAAACTCTGAAAATTCGATACTCCAAAACACCAAAACTCCGAAACTCCGATAATTTAGAACTCCAAAACTCCAAAACTCCAAAACTCCAACACTCCGAAACTCCGACACTCCAAAACTCCAAAACTACAAAACTACAAAATTCCGAAACTCCAAGACCCCGAATCTCCAAAACGCCAAAACTCCAAATCTCCGAAACTCCAAAACTACAAAAATCCGAAACTCTGAAAATTCGAAGCTCTAAAACTCCAAAACTCCAAAACTCCAAAACTCCGAAACTCCGGAACTCCCAAACTCAAAAATTCCGAAACTCCACAACCCTGAACCTCGAAAACTCTGAAACTCCAAAACTCCGAAACTCCAAAACTCCAAAACTCCGATACTGCAAAACTCCAACACTCCGAAACTCCGAAACTCCGGAACTCCGAAACTCCGAAACTCCAAAACTCCAAAACTCAAAAATTCCGAAACTCCACAACCCTGACTCTCCAAAACTCCGAACCTCCAAAACTCCAAAACTCCACAACCCCGAATCTCCACAACTCCGAAACTCCAAAACTCCAAAACTCCATAACTCCAAAACTGCAAAAGTTCAAAAATCCAAAACTCAAAAACTCAAAAACTCAAAAACTCCAAAACTCTATAACTCCAAAACTCCAACACTCCAAAACTCCGACACTCCAAAACTACAAAACTACAAAATTCCGAAACTCCAAGACCCCGAATCTTTAAAGCGCCGAAACTCCAAATCTCCGAAACTCCAAAACTCCAAAAATCCGAAACTCTGAAAATTCGAAACTCCAAAACTCAAAAATTCCGAAACTCCACAACCCTGAACCTCCAAAACTCTGAAACTCCGAAACTCCGAAACTCCAAAACTCCAAAACTCCAAACCTCCATAACTCCAAAACTCCAAAAGTGCAAAAATCCAAAACTCAAAAACTCAAACTCCAAAACTCCAAAACTCTAAAACACCAAAACTCCAACACTCCGAAACTCCGACACTCCAAAACTACAAAACTACAAAATTCCGAAACTCCACAACCCTGACTCTCCAAAACTCCGAAACTTCAAAACTCCGAAACTCCAAAACTCCAAAATTCTGGAACAACAAAACCCTGAATATCCAAAAATCCATACCTCCAAAACTCCAAAAATCCAAAACTCCGAAACTCCAAAACTCCAAAAGTGCAAAAATCCAAAACTCCAAAACTCAAAAACTCCAAAACTCCAAAAATCCAAAAATCCGAAACTCAAAAATTTCAAACTCGAAAACTGTAAAACTCTAAAACTCCAAAACTCCAACACTCCGAAACTCCGACACTCCAAAACTCCGGAACTCCGAAACTCCGAAACTCCAAAACTCCAAAATTCCGAAACTCCACAACCCTGACTCTCCAAAACTCCGAAACTTCAAAACTCCGAAACTCCAAAACTCCAACATTCTGGAACAACAAAACCCTGAATATCCAAAAATCCATACCTCCAAAACTCCAAAAATCTAAAACTCCGAAACTCCAAAACTCCAAAAGTGCAAAAATCCAAAACTCCAAAACTCAAAAACTCCAAAAATCCAAAAATCCGAAACTCAAAAATTTCAAACTCGAAAACTGTAAAACTCTAAAACTCCAAAACTCCAACACTCCGAAACCCCGACACTCCAAAACTCCGAAACTCCGAAACTCCAAAACTCCAAAACTCCGATACTGCAAAACTCCAAAACTCCGAAACTCCGAAACTCCAAAACTCCAAAACTCCAAAACTACAAAACTACAAAATTCCGAAACTCCAAGACCCCGAATCTCCAAAACGCCGAAATTCCAAATCTCCGAAACTCCAAAACTCCAAAAATCCGAAACTCTGAAAATTCGATACTCCAAAACACCAAAACTCCGAAACTCCGATAATTTAGAACTCCAAAACTCCAAAACACCAAAACTCTAAAACTCCAAAACTCCAACACTCCGAAACTCCGACACTCCAAAACTCCAAAACTACAAAACTACAAAATTCCGAAACTCCAAGACCACGAATCTCCAAAACGCCAAAACTCCAAAACTCCAAAACTCCAACACTCCGAAACTCCGACACTCCAAAACTCCAAAACTCCAAAATTCCGAAACTCCAAGACTCCGAGTCTCCAAAACGCCGAAATTGCAAATCTCCGAAACTCCAAAACTCCAAAAATCCGAAACTCTGAAAATTCGATACTCCAAAACTCCAAAACTCCGAAACTCCGATAATTTAGAACTCCAAAACTTCAAAACTCCAAAACTCTAAACCTCCAAAACTCCAACACTCCGAAACTCCGACACTCCAAAACTCCAAAACTACAAAACTACAAAATTCCGAAACTCCAAGACCCCGAATCTCCAAAACGCCAAAACTCCAAATCTCCGAAACTCCAAAACTCCAAAAATCCGAAACTCTGAAAATTCGAAACTCTAAAACTCCAAAACTCCAAAACTCCAAAACTCCGAAACTCCCAAACTCAAAAATTCCGAAACTCCACAACCCTGAACCTCGAAAACTCTGAAACTCCAAAACTCCGAAACTCCAAAATTCCAAAACTCCGATACTGCAAAACCCCCAAAACTCCGAAACTCCGAAACTCCGGAACTCCGGAACTCCGAAACTCCAAAATTCCAAAACTCAAAAATTCCGAAACTCCACAACCCTGACTCTCCAAAACTCCGAAACTTCAAAACTCCGAAACTCCAAAACTCCAAAACTCCAAAATTCTGGAACAACAAAACCCTGAATATCCAAAAATCCATACCTCCAAAACTCCAAAAATCCAAAACTCCGAAACTTCAAAACTCCGAAACTCCAAAGCTCCAAAACTCCAAAACTCCGAACCTCCAAAACTCCAAAACTCCACAACCCCGAATCTCCACAACTCCGAGACTCCAAAAATCCATACCTCCAAAAATCAAAAATTCTAAAACTCGAAAACTCCATAAATTTGAAACTCCGAAACTCCGACACTCCAAAACTCCAAAACTACAAAATTCTGGAACAACAAAACCCTGAATATCCAAAAATCCATACCTCCAAAACTCCAAAAATCCAAAACTCCGAAACTTCGAAACTCCAAAACTCCAAAAGTGCAAAAATCCAAAACTCCAAAACTCAAAAATTCCGAAACTCCACAACCCCGAACCTCCAAAACTCTGAAACTCCAGAACTCCGAAACTCCGAAACTCCGAAACTCCAAAACTCCAAAACTCCATAACTCCAAAACTCCAAAAGTGCAAAAATCCAAAACTCAAAAACTCAAAAACTCAAAAACTCTAAAACTCCAAAACTCCAACACTCCAAAACTCCGACACTCCAAAACTCCAAAACTACAAAATTCCGAAACTCCAAGACCCCGAATCTCCAAAACGCCGAAATTCCAAATCTCCGAAACTCCAAAAATCCGAAACTCTGAGAATTCAATACTCCAAAACACCAAAACTCCGAAACTCCGATAATTTAGAACTCCAAAACTCCAAAACTCCAAAACTCTAAAACTCCAAAACTCCAACACTCCGAAACTCCGACACTCCGACACTCCAAAACTCCAAAACTACAAAACTCCAAAAATCCGAAACTCTGAAAATTCGAAACTCTACAACTCCAAAACTCCAAAACTCCAAAACTCCGAAACTCCGAAACTCCGAAACTCCCAAACTCAAAAATTCCGAAACTCCACAACCCTGACTCTCCAAACTCCGAAACTTCAAAACTCCAAAACTCCGAACCTCCAAAACTCCAAAACTCCACAACCCCGAATCTCCACAACTCCGAAACTCCGAAACTCCAAAACTCCAAAACTCCAAAACTCCAAAACTCCATAACTCCAAAACTGCAAAAGTTCAAAAATCCAAAACTCAAAAACTCAAAAACTCAAAAACTCTATAACTCCAAAACTCCAACACTCCAAAACTCCGACACTCCAAAACTACAAAACTACAAAATTCCGAAACTCCAAGACCCCGAATCTTTAAAACGCCGAAACTCCAAATCTCCGAAACTCCAAAACTCCAAAAATCCGAAACTGAAAATTCGAAACTCCAAAACTCAAAAATTCCGAAACTCCACAACCCTGAACCTCCAAAACTCCGAAACCCCGAAACTCCAGAACTCCAAAACTCCCGAGACTGCAAAACTCCAAAACTCCGAAACTCCGAAACTCCGAAACTCCGAAACTCCAAAACTCCAAAACTCCGATACTGCAAAACTCCAAAACTCCGAAACTCCGAAACTCCGGAACTCCGAAACTCCAAAACTCAAAAATTCCGAAACTCCACAACCCTGACTCTCCAAAACTCCGAAACTTCAAAACTCCGAAACTCCAACACTCCAAAACTCCAAAACTCCGAACCTCCAAAACTCCAAAACTCCACAACCCCGAATCTCCACAACTCCGAAACTCCAAAAATCCATACCTCCAAAAATCAAAAATTCTAAAACTCGAAAACTCCATTAATTCGAAACTCCGAAACTCCGACACTCCAAAACTACAAAATTCTGGAACAACAAAACCCTGAATATCCAAAAATCCATACCTCCAAAACTCCAAAAATCCAAAACTCCGAAACTCCGAAACTCCAAAACTCCAGAAGTGCAAAAATCCAAAACTCAAAAACTCCATAACTCCAAAAATCCAAAACTCAAAAATTTCAAACTCCAAAACTCTAAAACTCTAAAACTCCAAAGCTCCAACACTCCGAAACTCCGACACTCCAAAACTCCAAAACTACAAAACTACAAAATTCCGAAACTCCAAGACCCCGAATCTCCAAAACGCCGAAATTCCAAATCTCCGAAACTCCAAAACTCCAAAAATCCGAAACTCTGAAAATTCGAAACTCTAAAACTCCAAAACTCCAAAACTCCAAAACTCCGAAACTCCCAAACTCAAAAATTCCGAAACTCCACAACCCTGAACCTCGAAAACTCTGAAACTCCAAAACTCCGAAACTCCAAAACTCCAAAACTCCGATACTGCAAAACTCCGACACTCCAAAACTCCAAAACTACAAAACTACAAAATTCCGAAACTCCAAGACCCCGAATCTCCAAAACGCCGAAATTCCAAATCTCCGAAACTCCAAAACTCCAAAAATCCGAAACTCTGAAAATTCGATACTCCAAAACACCAAAACTCCGAAACTCCGATAATTTAGAACTCCAAAACTCCAAAACTCTAAAACTCCAAAACTCCAACACTCCGAAACTCCGACACTCCAAAACTCCAAAACTACAAAACTCCAAAAATCCGAAACTCTGAAAATTCGAAACTCTAAAACTCCAAAACTCCAAAACTCCAAAACTCCGAAACTCCTAAACTCAAAAATTCCGAAACTCCACAACCCTGAACCTCGAAAACTCTGAAACTCCAAAACTCAGAAACTCCAAAACTCCAAAACTCCGATACTGCAAAATTCCAAAACTCCGAAACTCCGAAACTCCGGAACTCCGAAACTCCAAAACTCCAAAACTCAAAAATTCCGAAACTCCACAACACTGACTCCAAAACTCCGAAACTTCAAAACTCCGAAACTCCAAAACTCCAAAACTCCAAAACTCCGAACCTCCAAAACTCCAAAACTCCACAACCCCGAATCTCCACAACTCCGAAACTCCGAAACTCCAAAACTCCAAAACTCCATAACTCCAAAACTGCAAAAGTTCAAAAATCCAAAACTCAAAAACTCAAAAACTCAAAAACTCAAAAACTCAAAAACTCCAACACTCCAAAACTCCGACACTCCAAAACTCCAAAACTACAAAATTCCGAAACTCCAAGACCCCGAATCTCCAAAACGCCGAAATTCCAAATCTCCGAAACTCCAAAACTCCAAAAATCTGAAACTCCAAAACTCCAACACTCCGAAATTCCGACACTCCGACACTCCAAAACTCCAAAAGTGCAAAAATCCAATACTCAAAAACTCAAAAACTCAAAAACTCCAAAACTCTAAAACTCCACAACTCCGAAACTCCGAAACTCCGAAACTCCAAAACTCCAAAACTCCAAAACTCCATAACTCCAAAACTGCAAAAGTTCAAAAATCCAAAACTCAATAACTCAAAAACTCAAAAACTCAAAAACTCTATAACTCCAAAACTCCAACACTCCAAAACTCCAACACTCCAAAACTACAAAACTACAAAATTCCGAAACTCCAAGACCCCGAATCTTTAAAACGCCGAAACTCCAAATCTCCGAAACTCCAAAACTCCAAAAATCCGAAACTGAAAATTCGAAACTCCAAAACTCAAAAATTCCGAAACTCCACAACCCTGAACCTCCAAAACTCCGAAACCCCGAAACTCCAGAACTCCAAAACTCCCGAGACTGCAAAACTCCAAAACTCCGAAACTCCGAAACTCCGAAACTCCAAAACTCCAAAACTCCGATACTGCAAAACTCCAAAACTCCGAAACTCCGAAACTCCGGAACTCCGAAACTCCAAAACTCAAAAATTCCGAAACTCCACAACCCTGACTCTCCAAAACTCCGAAACTTCAAAACTCCGAAACTCCAACACTCCAAAACTCCAAAACTCCGAACCTCCAAAACTCCAAAACTCCACAACCCCGAATCTCCACAACTCCGAAACTCCAAAAATCCATACCTCCAAAAATCAAAAATTCTAAAACTCGAAAACTCCATTAATTCGAAACTCCGAAACTCCGACACTCCAAAACTACAAAATTCTGGAACAACAAAACCCTGAATATCCAAAAATCCATACCTCCAAAACTCCAAAAATCCAAAACTCCGAAACTCCGAAACTCCAAAACTCCAGAAGTGCAAAAATCCAAAACTCAAAAACTCCATAACTCCAAAAATCCAAAACTCAAAAATTTCAAACTCCAAAACTCTAAAACTCTAAAACTCCAAAGCTCCAACACTCCGAAACTCCGACACTCCAAAACTCCAAAACTACAAAACTACAAAATTCCGAAACTCCAAGACCCCGAATCTCCAAAACGCCGAAATTCCAAATCTCCGAAACTCCAAAACTCCAAAAATCCGAAACTCTGAAAATTCGAAACTCTAAAACTCCAAAACTCCAAAACTCCAAAACTCCGAAACTCCCAAACTCAAAAATTCCGAAACTCCACAACCCTGAACCTCGAAAACTCTGAAACTCCAAAACTCCGAAACTCCAAAACTCCAAAACTCCGATACTGCAAAACTCCGACACTCCAAAACTCCAAAACTACAAAACTACAAAATTCCGAAACTCCAAGACCCCGAATCTCCAAAACGCCGAAATTCCAAATCTCCGAAACTCCAAAACTCCAAAAATCCGAAACTCTGAAAATTCGATACTCCAAAACACCAAAACTCCGAAACTCCGATAATTTAGAACTCCAAAACTCCAAAACTCCAAAACTCTAAAACTCCAAAACTCCAACACTCCGAAACTCCGACACTCCAAAACTCCAAAACTACAAAACTCCAAAAATCCGAAACTCTGAAAATTCGAAACTCTAAAACTCCAAAACTCCAAAACTCCAAAACTCCGAAACTCCTAAACTCAAAAATTCCGAAACTCCACAACCCTGAACCTCGAAAACTCTGAAACTCCAAAACTCAGAAACTCCAAAACTCCAAAACTCCGATACTGCAAAATTCCAAAACTCCGAAACTCCGAAACTCCGGAACTCCGAAACTCCAAAACTCCAAAACTCAAAAATTCCGAAACTCCACAACACTGACTCCAAAACTCCGAAACTTCAAAACTCCGAAACTCCAAAACTCCAAAACTCCAAAACTCCGAACCTCCAAAACTCCAAAACTCCACAACCCCAAATCTCCACAACTCCGAAACTCCGAAACTCCAAAACTCCATAACTCCAAAACTGCAAAAGTTCAAAAATCCAAAACTCAAAAACTCAAAAACTCAAAAACTCAAAAACTCAAAAACTCAAAAACTCCAACACTCCAAAACTCCGACACTCCAAAACTCCAAAACTACAAAATTCCGAAACTCCAAGACCCCGAATCTCCAAAACGCCGAAATTCCAAATCTCCGAAACTCCAAAACTCCAAAAATCTGAAACTCTGAAAATTCAATACTCCAAAACACCAAAACTCCGAAACTCCGATAATTTAGAACTCCAAAACTCCAAAACTCCAAAACTCTAAAACTCCAAAACTCCAACACTCCGAAATTCCGACACTCCGACACTCCAAAACTCCAAAAGTGCAAAAATCCAATACTCAAAAACTCAAAAACTCAAAAACTCCAAAACTCTAAAACTCCACAACTCCGAAACTCCGAAACTCCGAAACTCCAAAACTCCAAAACTCCAAAACTCCATAACTCCAAAACTGCAAAAGTTCAAAAATCCAAAACTCAAAAACTCAAAAACTCAAAAACTCAAAAACTCTATAACTCCAAAACTCCAACACTCCAAAACTCCGACACTCCAAAACTACAAAACTACAAAATTCCGAAACTCCAAGACCCCGAATCTTTAAAACGCCGAAACTCCAAATCTCCGAAACTCCAAAACTCCAAAAATCCGAAACTGAAAATTCGAAACTCCAAAACTCAAAAATTCCGAAACTCCACAACCCTGAACCTCCAAAACTCCGAAACCCCGAAACTCCAGAACTCCAAAACTCCCGAGACTGCAAAACTCCAAAACTCCGAAACTCCGAAACTCCGAAACTCCAAAACTCCAAAACTCCGATACTGCAAAACTCCAAAACTCCGAAACTCCGAAACTCCGGAACTCCGAAACTCCAAAACTCAAAAATTCCGAAACTCCACAACCCTGACTCTCCAAAACTCCGAAACTTCAAAACTCCGAAACTCCAACACTCCAAAACTCCAAAACTCCGAACCTCCAAAACTCCAAAACTCCACAACCCCGAATCTCCACAACTCCGAAACTCCAAAAATCCATACCTCCAAAAATCAAAAATTCTAAAACTCGAAAACTCCATTAATTCGAAACTCCGAAACTCCGACACTCCAAAACTACTAAAATTCTGGAACAACAAAACCCTGAATATCCAAAAACCCATACCTCCAAAACTCCAAAAATCCAAAACTCCGAAACTCCGAAACTCCAAAACTCCAAAAGTGCAAAAATCCAAAACTCAAAAACTCCATAACTCCAAAAATCCAAAACTCAAAAATCCAAAACTCTAAAACTCCAAAGCTCCAACACTCCGAAACTCCGACACTCCAAAACTCCAAAACTACAAAACTACAAAATTCCGAAACTCCAAGACCCCGAATCTCCAAAACGCCGAAATTCCAAATCTCCGAAACTCCAAAACTCCAAAAATCCGAAACTCTGAAAATTCGATACTCCAAAACACCAAAACTCCGAAACTCCGATAATTTAGAACTCCAAAACTCCAAAACTCTAAAACTCCAAAACTCCAACACTCCGAAACTCCGACACTCCAAAACTCCAAAACTACAAAACTACAAAATTCCGAAACTCCAGAGACCCCGAATCTCCAAAACGCCAAAACTCCAAATCTCCGAAACTCCAAAACTCCAAAAATCCGAAACTCTGAAAATTCGAAACTCTAAAACTCCAAAACTCCAAAACTCCAAAACTCCCAAACTCCCAAACTCAAAAATTCCGAAACTCCACAACCCTGAACCTCGAAAACTCTGAAACTCCAAAACTCCGATACTGCAAAACTCCGACACTCCAAAACTCCAAAACTACAAAACTACAAAATTCCGAAACTCCAAGACCCCGAATCTCCAAAACGCCGAAATTCCAAATCTCCGAAACTCCAAAACTCCAAAAATCCGAAACTCTGAAAATTCGATACTCCAAAACACCAAAACTCCGAAACTCCGATAAATTAGAACTCCAAAACTCCAAAACTCTAAAACTACAAAACTCCAAAAATCCGAAACTCTGAAAATTCGAAACTCTAAAACTCCAAAACTCCAAAACTCCAAAACTCCGAAACTCCGAAACTCCTAAACTCAAAAATTCCGAAACTCCACAACCCTGAAACCTCGAAAACTCTGAAACTCCAAATCTCCGAAACTCCAAAACTCCAAAAATCCGAAACTGAAAATTCGAAACTCCAAAACTCAAAAATTCCGAAACTCCACAACCCTGAACCTCCAAAACTCCTGAACCCCGAAACTCCAGAACTCCAAAACTCCCGAGACTGCAAAACTCCAATACTCCGAAACTCCGAAACTCCGAAACTCCAAAACTCCAAAACTCCGATACTGCAAAACTCCAAAACTCCGAACCTCCAAAACTCCAAAACTCCACAACCCCGAATCTCCACAACTCCGAAACTCCAAAAATCCATACCTCCAAAAATCAAAAATTCTAAAACTCGAAAACTCCATTAATTCGAAACTCCGAAACTCCGATAATTTAGAACTCCAAAAATCCAAAACTCAAAAACTCCATAACTCCAAAAATCCAAAACTCAAAAATCCAAAACTTAAAAACTCCAAACTCCAAAAATACGAAACTCAAAAATTTCAAACTCCAAAACTCTAAAACTACAAAACTACAAAATTCCGAAACTCCAAGACCCCGAATGTCCAAAACGCCGAAATTCCAAATCTCCGAAACTCCAAAACTCCAAAAATCCGAAACTCTGAAAATTCGATACTCCAAAACACCAAAACTCCGAAACTCCGATAATTTAGAACTCCAAAACTCCAAAACTCTAAAACTCCAAAACTCCAACACTCCGAAACTCCGACACTCCAAAACTCCAAAACTACAAAACTACAAAATTCCGAAACTCCAGAGACCCCGAATCTCCAAAACGCCAAAACTCCAAATCTCCGAAACTCCAAAACTCCAAAAATCCGAAACTCTGAAAATTCGAAACTCTAAAACTCCAAAACTCCAAAACTCCAAAACTCCAAAACTCCAAAACTCCAAAACTCAAAAATTCCGAAACTCCACAACCCTGAACCTCGAAAACTCTGAAACTCCAAAACTCCGAAACTCCGATACTGCAAAACTCCGACACTCCAAAACTCCAAAACTACAAAACTACAAAATTCCGAAACTCCAAGACCCCGAATCTCCAAAACGCCGAAATTCCAAATCTCCGAAACTCCAAAACTCCAAAAATCCGAAACTGAAAATTCGATACTCCAAAACACCAAAACTCCGAAACTCCGATAATTTAGAACTCCAAAACTCCAAAACTCCAAAACTCTAAAACTCCAAAACTCCAACACTCCGAAACTCCGACACTCCAAAACTACAAAACTCCAAAAATCCGAAACTCTGAAAATTCGAAACTCTAAAACTCCAAAACTCCGAAACTCCGAATCTCCTAAACTCAAAAATTCCGAAACTCCACAACCCTGAACCTCGAAAACTCTGAAACTCCAAAATTCAGAAACTCCAAAACTCCAAAACTCCGATACTGCAAAACTCCAAAACTCCGAAACTCCGAAACTCCGGAACTCCGAAACTCCAAAACTCCAAAACTCAAAAATTCCGAAACTCCACAACACTGACTCCAAAACTCCGAAACTTCAAAACTCCGAAACTCGAAAACTCCAAAACTCCAAAACTCCGAACCTCCAAAACTCCAAAACTCCACAACCCCGAATCTCCACAACTCCGAAACTCCGAAACTCCAAAACTCCAAAACTCCATAACTCCAAAACTGCAAAAGTTCAAAAATCCAAAACTCAAAAACTCAAAAACTCTATAACTCCAAAACTCCAACACTCCAAAACTCCGACACTCCAAAACTACAAAACTACAAAATTCCGAAACTCCAAGACCCCGAATCTTTAAAACGCCGAAACTCCAAATCTCCGAAACTCCAAAACTCCAAAAATCCGAAACTGAAAATTCGAAACTCCAAAACTCAAAAATTCCGAAACTCCACAACCCTGAACCTCCAAAACTCTGAAACTCCGAAACTCCAGAACTCCAAAACTCCCGAGACTGCAAAACTCCAAAACTCCGAAACTCCAGAACTCCAAAACTCCCGAGACTGCAAAACTCCAAAACTCCGAAACTCCGAAACTCCAAAACTCCAAAACTCCGATACTGCAAAACTCCAAAACTCCGAAACTCCGGAACTCCGAAACTCCAAAACTCCAAAACTCAAAAATTCCGAACCTCCACAACCCTGACTCTCCAAAACTCCGAAACTTCAAAACTCCGAAACTCCAACACTCCAAAACGCCAAAACTCCGAACCTCCAAAACTCCAAAACTGCACAACCCCGAATCTCCACAACTCCGAAACTCCAAAAATCCATACCTCCAAAAATCAAAAATTCTAAAACTCGAAAACTCCATTAATTCGAAACTCCGAAACTCCGACACTCCAAAACTCCAAAACTACAAAATTCTGGGACAACAAAACCCTGAATATCCAAAAATCCATACCTCCAAAACTCCAAAAATCCAAAACTCCGAAACTCCGAAACTCCAAAACTCCAAAAGTGCAAAAATCCAAAACTCCAAAACTCAAGAACTCCAAAACTCCAAAAATCCAAAACTCAAAAATCCAAAACTTAAAAACTCCAAACTCCAAAAATACGAAACTCAAAAATTTCAAACTCCAAAACTCTAAAACTCTAAAACTCCAAAACTCCAACACTCCGAAACTCCGACACTCCAAAACTCCAAAACTCCAAAAATACAAAATTCCGAAACTCCAAGACCCCGAATCTCCAAAACGCCGAAATTCCAAATCTCCGAAACTCCAAAACTCCAAAAATCCGAAACTCTGAAAATTCGATACTCCAAAACACCAAAACTCCGAAACTCCGATAATTTAGAACTCCAAAACTCCAAAACTCCAAAACTCTAAAACTCCAAAACTCCAACACTCCGAAACTCCGACACTCCAAAACTCCAAAACTCCACAACCCCGAATCTCCACAACTCCGAAACTCCAAAACTCCAAAACTCCAAAACTCCAAAACTCCATAACTCCAAAACTGCAAAAGTTCAAAAATCCAAAACTCAAAAACTCAAAAACTCAAAAACTCAAAAACTCAAAAACTCCAAAACTCTATAACTCCAAAACTCCAACACTCCAAAACTCCGACACTCCAAAACTACAAAACTACAAAATTCCGAAACTCCAAGACCCCGACTCTTTAAAGCGCCGAAACTCCAAATCTCCGAAACTCCAAAACTCCAAAAATCCGAAACTCTGAAAATTCGAAACTCCAAAACTCAAAAATTCCGAAACTCCACAACCCTGAACCTCCAAAACTCTGAAACTCCGAAACTCCGAAACTCCAAAACTCCAAAACTCCGAAACTCCAAAACTCCAAAACTCCAAAACTCCATAACTCCAAAACTGCAAAAGTTCAAAAATCCAAAACTCAAAAACTCAAAAACTCAAAAACTCAAAAACTCAAAAACTCCAAAACTCTATAACTCCAAAACTCCAACACTCAAAACTCCGACACTCCAAAACTACAAAACTACAAAATTCCGAAACTCCAAGACCCCGAATCTTTAAAACGCCGAAACTCCAAATCTCCGAAACTCCAAAACTCCAAAAATCCGAAACTGAAAATTCGAAACTCCAAAACTCAAAAATTCCGAAACTCCACAACCCTGAACCTCCAAAACTCCGAAACTCCGAAACTCCAGAACTCCAAAACTCCCGAGACTGCAAAACTCCAAAACTCCGAAACTCCGAAACTCCGAAACTCCAAAACTCCAAAACTCCGATACTGCAAAACTCCAAAACTCCGAAACTCCGAAACTCCGGAACTCCGAAACTCCAAAACTCAAAAATTCCGAAACTCCACAACCCTGACTCTCCAAAACTCCGAAACTTCAAAACTCCGAAACTCCAACACTCCAAAACTCCAAAACTCCGAACCTCCAAAACTCCAAAACTCCACAACCCCGAATCTCCACAACTCCGAAACTCCAAAAATCCATACCTCCAAAAATCAAAAATTCTAAAACTCGAAAACTCCATTAATTCGAAACTCCGAAACTCCGACACTCCAAAACTACAAAATTCTGGAACAACAAAACCCTGAATATCCAAAAATCCATACCTCCAAAACTCCAAAAATCCAAAACTCCGAAACTCCGAAACTCCAAAACTCCAAAAGTGCAAAAATCCAAAACTCAAAAACTCCATAACTCCAAAAATCCAAAACTCAAAAATCCAAAACTTAAAAACTCCAAACTCCAAAAATACGAAACTCAAAAATTTCAAACTCCAAAACTCTAAAACTCTAAAACTCCAAAGCTCCAACACTCCGAAACTCCGACACTCCAAAACTCCAAAACTACAAAACTACAAAATTCCGAAACTCCAAGACCCCGAATCTCCAAAACGCCGAAATTCCAAATCTCCGAAACTCCAAAACTCCAAAAATCCGAAACTCTGAAAATTCGATACTCCAAAACACCAAAACTCCGAAACTCCGATAATTTAGAACTCCAAAACTCCAAAACTCTAAAACTCCAAAACTCCAACACTCCGAAACTCCGACACTCCAAAACTCCAAAACTACAAAACTACAAAATTCCGAAACTCCAGAGACCCCGAATCTCCAAAACGCCAAAACTCCAAATCTCCGAAACTCCAAAACTCCAAAAATCCGAAACTCTGAAAACTCGAAACTCTAAAACTCCAAAACTCCAAAACTCCAAAACTCCAAAACTCAAAAATTCCGAAACTCCACAACCCTGAACCTCGAAAACTCTGAAACTCCAAAACTCCGAAACTCCAAAACTCCAAAACTCCGATACTGCAAAACTCCGACACTCCAAAACTCCAAAACTACAAAACTACAAAATTCCGAAACTCCAAGACCCCGAATCTCCAAAACGCCGAAATTCCAAATCTCCGAAACTCCAAAACTCCAAAAATCCGAAACTGAAAATTCGATACTCCAAAACACCAATACTCCGAAACTCCGATAATTTAGAACTCCAAAACTCCAAAACTCCAAAACTCTAAAACTCCAAAACTCCAACACTCCGAAACTCCGACACTCCAAAACTCCAAAACTACAAAACTCCAAAAATCCGAAACTCTGAAAATTCGACACTCTAAAACTCCAAAACTCCAAAACTCCAAAACTCCGAAACTCCGAAACTCCTAAACTCAAAAATTCCGAAACTCCACAACCCTGAACCTCGAAAACTCTGAAACTCCAAAACTCAGAAACTCCAAAACTCCAAAACTTCGATACTGCAAAACTCCAAAACTCCGAAACTCCGAAACTCCGGAACTCCGAAACTCCAAAACTCCAAAACTCAAAAATTCCGAAACTCCACAACACTGACTCCAAAACTCCGAAACTTCAAAACTCCGAAACTCCAAAACTCCAAAACTCCAAACTCCGAACCTCCAAAACTCCAAAACTCCACAACCCCGAATCTCCACAACTCCGAAACTCCGAAACTCCAAAACTCCAAAACTCCATAACTCCAAAACTGCAAAAGTTCAAAAATCCAAAACTCAAAAACTCAAAAACTCAAAAACTCAAAAACTCTATAACTCCAAAACTCCAACACTCCAAAACTCCGACACTCCAAAACTACAAAACTACAAAATTCCGAAACTCCAAGACCCCGAATCTTTAAAACGCCGAAACTCCAAATCTCCGAAACTCCAAAACTCCAAAAATCCGAAACTGAAAATTCGAAACTCCAAAACTCCGAACCTCCAAAACTCCAAAACTCCACAACCCCGAATCTCCACAACTCCGAAACTCCAAAAATCCATACCTCCAAAAATCAAAAATTCTAAAACTCGAAAACTCCATTAATTCGAAACTCCGAAACTCCGACACTCCAAAACTACAAAATTCTGGAACAACAAAACCCTGAATATCCAAAAATCCATACCTCCAAAACTCCAAAAATCCAAAACTCCGAAACTCCGAAACTCCAAAACTCCAAAAGTGCAAAAATCCAAAACTCAAAAACTCCATAACTCCAAAAATCCAAAACTCAAAAATCCAAAACTTAAAAACTCCAAACTCCAAAAATACGAAACTCAAAAATTTCAAACTCCAAAACTCTAAAACTCTAAAACTCCAAAGCTCCAACACTCCGAAACTCCGACACTCCAAAACTCCAAAACTACAAAACTACAAAATTCCGAAACTCCAAGACCCCGAATCTCCAAAACGCCGAAATTCCAAATCTCCGAAACTCCAAAACTCCAAAAATCCGAAACTCTGAAAATTCGATACTCCAAAACACCAAAACTCCGAAACTCCGATAATTTAGAACTCCAAAACTCCAAAACTCTAAAACTCCAAAACTCCAAAACTCCAACACTCCGAAACTCCGACACTCCAAAACTCCAAAACTACAAAACTACAAAATTCCGAAACTCCAGAGACCCCGAATCTCCAAAACGCCAAAACTCCAAATCTCCGAAACTCCAAAACTCAAAAATTCCGAAACTCCACAACCCTGACTCTCCAAAACTCCGAAACTTCAAAACTCCGAAACTCCAACACTCCAAAACGCCAAAACTCCGAACCTCCAAAACTCCAAAACTGCACAACCCCGAATCTCCACAACTCCGAAACTCCAAAAATCCATACCTCCAAAAATCAAAAATTCTAAAACTCGAAAACTCCATTAATTCGAAACTCCGAAACTCCGACACTCCAAAACTCCAAAACTACAAAATTCTGGGACAACAAAACCCTGAATATCCAAAAATCCATACCTCCAAAACTCCAAAAATCCAAAACTCCGAAACTCCGAAACTCCAAAACTCCAAAAGTGCAAAAATCCAAAACTCCAAAACTCAAGAACTCCAAAACTCCAAAAATCCAAAACTCAAAAATCCAAAACTTAAAAACTCCAAACTCCAAAAATACGAAACTCAAAAATTTCAAACTCCAAAACTCTAAAACTCTAAAACTCCAAAACTCCAACACTCCGAAACTCCGACACTCCAAAACTCCAAAAATACAAAATTCCGAAACTCCAAGACCCCGAATCTCCAAAACGCCGAAATTCCAAATCTCCGAAACTCCAAAACTCCAAAAATCCGAAACTCTGAAAATTCGATACTCCAAAACACCAAAACTCCGAAACTCCGATAATTTAGAACTCCAAAACTCCAAAACTCCAAAACTCCAAAACTCTAAAACTCCAAAACTCCAACACTCCGAAACTCCGACACTCCAAAACTCCAAAACTACAAAACTACAAAATTCCGA
Organism: Amblyomma mixtum; assembly: GCF_055824585.1. NCBI lineage: Eukaryota > Metazoa > Arthropoda > Arachnida > Ixodida > Ixodidae > Amblyomma > Amblyomma mixtum. The sequence continues at coordinate 121,166,243 of NC_143012.1, read as the reverse complement.
AACTCCAAGACCCCGAATCTCCAAAACGCCAAAACTCCAAATCTCCGAAACTCCAAAACTACAAAAATCCGAAACTCTGAAAATTCGAAGCTCTAAAACTCCAAAACTCCAAAACTCCAAAACTCCGAAACTCCAAAACTCCGAAACTCCAAAACTCCAAAACTCCACAACCCCGAATCTCCACAACTCCGAAACTCCAAAACTCCAAAACTCCAAAACTCCAAAACTCCATAACTCCAAAACTGCAAAAGTTCAAAAATCCAAAACTCAAAAACTCAAAAACTCAAAAACTCAAAAACTCCAAAACTCTATAACTCCAAAACTCCAACACTCCAAAACTCCGACACTCCAAAACTACAAAACTACAAAATTCCGAAACTCCAAGACCCCGACTCTTTAAAGCGCCGAAACTCCAAATCTCCGAAACTCCAAAACTCCAAAAATCCGAAACTCTGAAAATTCGAAACTCCAAAACTCAAAAATTCCGAAACTCCACAACCCTGAACCTCCAAAACTCTGAAACTCCGAAACTCCGAAACTCCAAAACTCCAAAACTCCGAAACTCCAAAACTCCAAAACTCCAAAACTCCATAACTCCAAAACTGCAAAAGTTCAAAAATCCAAAACTCAAAAACTCAAAAACTCAAAAACTCAAAAACTCCAAAACTCTATAACTCCAAAACTCCAACACTCAAAACTCCGACACTCCAAAACTACAAAACTACAAAATTCCGAAACTCCAAGACCCCGAATCTTTAAAACGCCGAAACTCCAAATCTCCGAAACTCCAAAACTCCAAAAATCCGAAACTGAAAATTCGAAACTCCAAAACTCAAAAATTCCGAAACTCCACAACCCTGAACCTCCAAAACTCCGAAACTCCGAAACTCCAGAACTCCAAAACTCCCGAGACTGCAAAACTCCAAAACTCCGAAACTCCGAAACTCCAAAACTCCAAAACTCCGATACTGCAAAACTCCAAAACTCCGAAACTCCGAAACTCCGGAACTCCGAAACTCCAAAACTCAAAAATTCCGAAACTCCACAACCCTGACTCTCCAAAACTCCGAAACTTCAAAACTCCGAAACTCCAACACTCCAAAACTCCAAAACTCCGAACCTCCAAAACTCCAAAACTCCACAACCCCGAATCTCCACAACTCCGAAACTCCAAAAATCCATACCTCCAAAAATCAAAAATTCTAAAACTCGAAAACTCCATTAATTCGAAACTCCGAAACTCCGACACTCCAAAACTACAAAATTCTGGAACAACAAAACCCTGAATATCCAAAAATCCATACCTCCAAAACTCCAAAAATCCAAAACTCCGAAACTCCGAAACTCCAAAACTCCAAAAGTGCAAAAATCCAAAACTCAAAAACTCCATAACTCCAAAAATCCAAAACTCAAAAATCCAAAACTTAAAAACTCCAAACTCGAAAAATACGAAACTCAAAAATTTCAAACTCCAAAACTCTAAAACTCTAAAACTCCAAAGCTCCAACACTCCGAAACTCCGACACTCCAAAACTCCAAAACTACAAAACTACAAAATTCCGAAACTCCAAGACCCCGAATCTCCAAAACGCCGAAATTCCAAATCTCCGAAACTCCAAAACTCCAAAAATCCGAAACTCTGAAAATTCGATACTCCAAAACACCAAAACTCCGAAACTCCGATAATTTAGAACTCCAAAACTCCAAAACTCTAAAACTCCAAAACTCCAACACTCCGAAACTCCGACACTCCAAAACTCCAAAACTACAAAACTACAAAATTCCGAAACTCCAGAGACCCCGAATCTCCAAAACGCCAAAACTCCAAATCTCCGAAACTCCAAAACTCCAAAAATCCGAAACTCTGAAAATTCGAAACTCTAAAACTCCAAAACTCCAAAACTCCAAAACTCCAAAACTCAAAAATTCCGAAACTCCACAACCCTGAACCTCGAAAACTCTGAAACTCCAAAACTCCGAAACTCCAAAACTCCAAAACTCCGATACTGCAAAACTCCGACACTCCAAAACACCAAAACTACAAAACTACAAAATTCCGAAACTCCAAGACCCCGAATCTCTAAAACGCCGAAATTCCAAATCTCAAAAACTCCAAAACTCCAAAAATCCGAAACTGAAAATTCGATACTCCAAAACACCAATACTCCGAAACTCCGATAATTTAGAACTCCAAAACTCCAAAACTCCAAAACTCTAAAACTCCAAAACTCCAACACTCCGAAACTCCGACACTCCAAAACTCCAAAACTACAAAACTCCAAAAATCCGAAACTCTGAAAATTCGAAACTCTAAAACTCCAAAACTCCAAAACTCCAAAACTCCGAAACTCCGAAACTCCTAAACTCAAAAATTCCGAAACTCCACACCCTTAACCTCGAAAACTCTGAAACTCCAAAACTCAGAAACTCCAAAACTCCAAAACTCCGATACTGCAAAACTCCAAAACTCCGAAACTCCGAAACTCCGGAACTCCGAAACTCCAAAACTCCAAAACTCAAAAATTCCGAAACTCCACAACACTGACTCCAAAACTCCGAAACTTCAAAACTCCGAAACTCCAAAACTCCAAAACTCCAAAACTCCGAACCTCCAAAACTCCAAAACTCCACAACCCCGAATCTCCACAACTCCGAAACTCCGAAACTCCAAAACTCCAAAACTCCATAACTCCAAAACTGCAAATGTTCAAAAATCCAAAACTCAAAAACTCAAAAACTCAAAAACTCAAAAACTCTATAACTCCAAAACTCCAACACTCCAAAACTCCGACACTCCAAAACTACAAAACTACAAAATTCCGAAACTCCAAGACCCCGAATCTTTAAAACGCCGAAACTCCAAATCTCCGAAACTCCAAAACTCCAAAAATCCGAAACTGAAAATTCGAAACTCCAAAACTCAAAAATTCCGAAACTCCACAACCCTGAACCTCCAAAACTCTGAAACTCCGAAACTCCAGAACTCCAAAACTCCCGAGACTGCAAAACTCCAAAACTCCGAAACTCCAGAACTCCAAAACTCCCGAGACTGCAAAACTCCAAAACTCCGAAACTCCGAAACTCCAAAACTCCAAAACTCCGATACTGCAAAACTCCAAAACTCCGAAACTCCGAAACTCCGGAACTCCGAAACTCCAAAACTCCAAAACTCAAAAATTCCGTAACTCCACAACCCTGACTCTCCAAAACTCCGAAACTTCAAAACTCCGAAACTCCAACACTCCAAAACTCCAAAACTCCGAACCTCCAAAACTCCAAAACTGCACAACCCCGAATCTCCACAACTCCGAAACTCCAAAAATCCATACCTCCAAAAATCAAAAATTCTAAAACTCGAAAACTCCATTAATTCGAAACTCCGAAACTCCGACACTCCAAAACTCCAAAACTAAAAAATTCTGGGACAACAAAACCCTGAATATCCAAAAATCCATACCTCCAAAACTCCAAAAATCCAAAACTCCGAAACTCCGAAACTCCAAAACTCCAAAAGTGCAAAAATCCAAAACTCCAAAACTCAAGAACTCCAAAACTCCAAAAATCCAAAACTCAAAAATCCAAAACTTAAAAACTCCAAACTCCAAAAATACGAAACTCAAAAATTTCAAACTCCAAAACTCTAAAACTCTAAAACTCCAAAACTCCAACACTCCGAAACTCCGACACTCCAAAACTCCAAAACTCCAAAACTACAAAATTCCGAAACTCCAAGACCCCGAATCTCCAAAACGCCGAAATTCCAAATCTCCGAAACTCCAAAACTCCAAAAATCCGAAACTCTGAAAATTCGATACTCCAAAACACCAAAACTCCGAAACTCCGATAATTTAGAACTCCAAAACTCCAAAACTCCAAAACTCTAAAACTCCAAAACTCCAACACTCCGAAACTCCGACACTCCAAAACTCCAAAACTACAAAACTACAAAATTCCGAAACTCCAAGACCCCGAATCTCCAAAACGCCAAAACTCCAAATCTCCGAAACTCCAAAACTACAAAAATCCGAAACTCTGAAAATTCGAAGCTCTAAAACTCCAAAACTCCAAAACTCCAAAACTCCGAAACTCCGAAACTCCCAAACTCAAAAATTCCGAAACTCCACAACCCTGAACCTCGAAAACTCTGAAACTCCAAAACTCCGAAACTCCAAAACTCCAAAACTCCACAACCCCGAATCTCCACAACTCCGAAACTCCAAAACTCCAAAACTCCAAAACTCCAAAACTCCATAACTCCAAAACTGCAAAAGTTCAAAAATCCAAAACTCAAAAACTCAAAAACTCAAAAACTCCAAAACTCTATAACTCCAAAACTCCAACACTCCAAAACTCCGACACTCCAAAACTACAAAACTACAAAATTCCGAAACTCCAAGACCCCGAATCTTTAAAGCGCCGAAACTCCAAATCTCCAAAACTCCAAAAATCCGAAACTGAAAATTCGAAACTCCAAAACTCAAAAATTCCGAAACTCCACAACCCTGAACCTCCAAAACTCTGAAACTCCGAAACTCCGAAACTCCAAAACTCCAAAACTCCAAAACTCCAAACCTCCATAACTCCAAAACTCCAAAAGTGCAAAAATCCAAAACTCAAAAACTCAAAAACTCCAAAACTCTAAAACACCAAAACTCCAACACTCCGAAACTCCGACACTCCAAAACTACAAAACTACAAAATTCCGAAACTCCACAACCCTGACTCTCCAAAACTCCGAAACTTCAAAACTCCGAAACTCCAACACTCCAAAACTCCAAAACTCCGAACCTCCAAAACTCCAAAACTCCACAACCCCGAATCTCCACAACTCCGAAACTCCAAAAATCCATACCTCCAAAAATCAAAAATTCTAAAACTCGAAAACTCCATTAATTCGAAACTCCGAAACTCCGACACTCCAAAACTCCAAAACTACAAAATTCTGGAACAACAAAACCCTGAATATCCAAAAATCCATACCTCCAAAACTCCAAAAATCCAAAACTCCGAAACTCCGAAACTCCAAAACTCCAAAAGTGCAAAAATCCAAAACTCAAAAACTCCAACAAAACTCCAAAAATCCAAAACTCAAAAATCCAAAACTTAAAAACTCCAAACTCCAAAAACACGAAACTCAAAAATTTCAAACTCCAAAACTCTAAAACTCCAAAACTCCAACACTCCGAAACTCCGACACTCCAAAACTCCAAAACTACAAAATTCCGAAACTCCAAGACCCCGAATCTCCAAAACGCCGAAATTCCAAATCTCCGAAACTCCAAAACTCCAAAAATCCGAAACTCTGAAAATTCGATACTCCAAAACACCAAAACTCCGGAACTCCGATAAATTAGAACTCCAAAACTCCAAAACTCTAAAACTCCAAAACTCCAACACTCCGAAACTCCGACACTCCAAAACTCCAAAACTACAAAACTCCAATAAATCCGAAACTCTGAAAATTCGAAACTCTAAAACTCCAAAACTCCAAAACTCCGAAACTCCGAAACTCCCAAACTCAAAAATTCCGAAACTCCACAACCCTGAACCTCGAAAACTCTGAAACTCCAAAACTCCAAAACTCCAAAACTCCGATACTGCAAAACTCCAAAACTCCGAAACTCTGAAACTCCGGAACTCCGAAACTCCAAAACACCAAAACTCAAAAATTCCGAAACTCCACAACCCTGACTCTCCAAAACTCCGAAAGTTCAAAAATCCAAAACTCAAATACTCAAAAACTCAAAAACTCAAAAACTCCAATACTCTATAACTCCAAAACTCCAACACTCCAAAACTCCGACACTCCAAAACTACAAAACTACAAAATTCCGAAACTCCAAGACCCCGAATCTTTAAAACGCCGAAACTCCAAATCTCCGAAACTCCAAAACTCCAAAAATCCGAAACTCTGAAAATTCGAAACTCCAAAACTCAAAAATTCCGAAACTCCACAACCCTGAACCTCCAAAACTAAGAAACTCCGAAACTCCAGAACTCCAAAACTCCCGAGACTGCAAAACTCCAAAACTCCAAAATTCCGAAACTCCACAACCCTGACTCTCCGAAACTCCGACACTGCAAAACTACAAAACTACAAAATTCCAAAACTCCTAGACCCCGAATCTCCAAAACGCCGAAACTCCAAATCTCCGAAACTCCAAAACTCCAAAAATCCGAAACTCTGAAAATTCGAAACTCAAAAACTCCAAAACTCCAAAACTCTAAAACACCAAAACTCCAACACTCCGAAACTCCGACACTCCAAAACTCCACAACTCCAAAGCTCTAAATCTCTAAAACTCCAAAACTCCAAAAATCCGAAACTCCGAAAATCCAAACTCCACAAATCCAAAACTAGAAAACTCCAAACCTGCAAAAATCCGAAACTCCAAAATTCCGAAACTCCACAACCACGAATCTCCGAAACTCAAACACTCCGAAACTCCAAAACTCCCAAACTGAGAAACTCAGAAACTCAGAAATTCCGAACCTCCAAAGCTCCAAAACATTGAAATTCCGAACCTCCAAAACTCCAAAACATTGAAATTCCGAAATTCAAAAACCCCGAATCTCCAAATCTCGGAAACTCCGAAACTCCGAAAATCCAGAACTCAAACTTCAAAACTCCTAAACTCTAAAACTCCAAAACTCCAATAATCCGAAACTCCGAAAATCCAAAACTCCAAAAATCCAAAACTCCGAAACTCCAAAACTCCAAACGTCAAAACTCCACAGCCCTGAATCTCCAAAACTCCGAAACTCCAAAACTCTAAAACTCCAAAACTTCGAAACTCCGAAACTCCACAACTCCAAAACTCCAAAACTCCGGAACTCCAAAACTCCAAAACTCAAAAATTCCGAAACTGCACAACCCTGAATCTCCAAAACTCAGAAACTCCAAAACTCCGAAACTCCGAAAATCCAGAACTCCAAAACTCCAAAACTCCAAAACTCAAAAACTTCAAAACTCCAAAATTCCAAAATTCCACAACCCTGAATCTCCAAAACTCCGAAACTCCAAAACTCCGAAACTCCAAAACTTCGAAACTCCGGTACTCCAAAACTCCAAAACTACGAAACTGCAAAACTCCAAAACTCCGAAACTCCGGAACTCCGAAACTCCAAAACTTCGAAACTTCAAAACTCCGAAACTCCAACAATCAATACCTCCAAAACTCCAAAACTACAGAATTCGGAAACTCCAAAAGCCCGAATTTCCAAAACTCCGAAACTGCAATATTCCGAAACTCTAAAACTCGAAAAATCCGAAACTCCGAAACTCCAAAAGTCCGAAACTCCAAAACTCCGAAACTCCAAAATTCCGAAACTCCACAACCCCGAATCTCCAAAACTCCGAAACTCCAATACTCCGAAAATCCAAAACTCCACAAATCCAGAACCCAATAAATCCAAACCTCGAAAACTCCAAAACTCAAAAATTCCAAAACTCCAAAACTCCGAATCTCCAACAATCAATACCTCCAAAACTAAAGAATTCCGAAACTCCAAAACCCCGAATTTCCAGAACTCCGAAACTGCAATATTCCGAAACTCTAAAACTCCGAAAATCCGAAACTCTGAAAATTCAAAACTCCGAAAAGTAAAACCTCCGAAACTCCGAAAATCCGAAACTCCGAAACTCCAAAACTCCGAAACTCCAAAATTCCGAAACTCCACAACCCCAAAACTCCAAAACTCCGAAACTCCAAAACTCCAAAACTCCGAAACTCCGAAAATCCAAAACTCCGAAAATCCGAAACTCCGAAACTCCAAAACTCCGAAATTCCAAAATTCCAAAACTTCGAAACTCCGAAACTCCGAAACTCCGGAACTCCAAAACTCCAAAACTCAAAAATTCCGAAACTGCACAACCCTGAATATCCAAAACTCCAAAACTCCAAAACTCCGAAACTCCGAAAATCCAGAACTCCAAAACTCCAAAACTCCAAAGCTCTAAAACTCCAAAACTCCAAAAATCCGAAACTCCGAAAATCCAAAACTCCAAAAATCCAAAACTCCACAAATAAAAAAATTGAAAACTCCATAACTCAAACACTCCGAAACTCCAAAACTCCGAAACTCAGAAACTCAGAAACTCCAAAACTCCAAAACTCTGAAATTCCGAAACTCCAAAACTCCAAACCTCCAAAATTCCGAAACTCCAAAACCCCGAATCTCCAAAACTCGGAAACTCCAAAACTCCGAAACTCCGAAAATCCAGAACTCCAAAACTTCAAAACTCCAATGTTCTAAAACTCCAAAACTCCAAAACTTCGAAACTCCGAAACTCCAAAACTCCAAAACTCCAAAACGCCGAAACTCCAAATCTCCGAAACTCCAAAACTCCAACACTCCGAAACTCCAAAGCTCTAAAACTCCAAAATTCTAATAATCCGAAACCCCGAAAGTCCAAAACTCCACAAATCGAAAACTCCAAAAATCCAAAACTGCAAAAATCCGTACCTCCAAAAATCCAAAATACCAAAACTCCAATGCTCCAAAAATCCAAAACTCCAAAAATCCAAAACTCCGAAAATCGAAAACTTAAAAACTCCAAAACTCCCAAAATCCGAAACTAAAATTTCAAAACTCCAAACCTCTAAAACTCTAAAACTCCAAAACTCCAACACCCCGAAACTCCAAAACTACAAAATTCTTAAACTCCAAGACCCCGAATCTCCAAAACGCCGAAACTCCAAATATCCGAAACTCAAAAACTCCAAAAATCCGAAACTCAGAAAGTGCAAAAATCCATAACTCAGAAACTCCAAAACTCCGAAACTCCAAAACTCCAAATATCCGAAACTCCAAAACTCCACAAATCCAGAACTCCGAAAATCGAAAACTTAAAAACTCCAAAACTCCAAAAATCTGAAACTCCAAAAATCCAAAACTCGAAAACGCCAAAACTGCAAAAATCCAAAACTCCAAAAATCCAAAACTCCGAAAATCGAAAACTTAAAAACTCCAGAACTCCCAAAATCCGAAACTAAAATTTCAAAACTCCAAAACTCTAAAACTAAAACTCCAAAACTCCAACACCCCGAAACTCCAAAACTACAAAATTCTTAAACTAGAAGACCCCGAATCTCCAAAATGCCGAAACTCCAAATCTCCGAAACTCCAAAAATCCGAAACTCAAAAAGTGCAAAAATCCAAAACTCCAAAACTCCAAAATGCCGAAACTCCAAATCTCCGAAACTCCAAAATTCCAAAAATCCAACACTCCAAAAATCCAAAACTCAAAAACTCCAAAACTAAAAAACTCTAAAAATCCAAAACTCAAAAATCCAAAACTCCAAAAATCCAAAACTCCGAAAATTGAAAATTTCAAAACTCCAAAACTCTAAACCTACAAAACTCCACCACCCCGAAACTCCAAAACTACAAAATTCTTAAACTCCAAGACCCCGAATCTCCAAAACGCCGAAACTCCAAGTCACCGAAACACCAAAACTCCAAAAATCCGAAACTGAAAATCCGGAACTCCAAAACTCCAAAACTCCAAAGCTCTAAAACTCCAAAAGTCCAATAATCCGAAACTCCGAAAATCCAAAACTCCAAAAATCCAAAACTTGAAAACTCCAAAACTGCAAAAATGCGAAACACCAAAATTCGAAACTTCACAACTCCGAATCTCCAAAACTGCGAAACTCCCAAACTCAAAAACTCTGAAACTCCAACACTCCGAAACTCGGAAACTCCAAAACTCCGAACCTCTAAAACTCCACAACCCCGAATCTCCACAACTCCGAAACTCCAAAAATCCATACCTCCAAAAATCAAAAATTGTAAAACTCGAAAACTCCAATAATCCAAAACTCCGAAACTCCAAAACTCCAAAAGTGCAAAAATCCAAATCTCCAAAACTCAAAAACTCAAAAACTCCAAAACTCCAAAAATCCAAAAATCCAAAACTCAAAAATCCAAAACATAAAAACTCCAAACTCCAAAAATCCGAAACTCAAAAATTTCAAAACTCCAAAACTATAAAACTCTAAAACTCCAAAACTCCAACACTCCGAAACTCCGACACTCCAAAACTCCAAAACTACAAAACTACAAAATTCCGAAACTCCAAGACCCTGAATCTCCAAAACGCCGAAACTCCAAATCTCCGAAACTCCACAACCCTGCATCTCCAAAACTCCGAAACTCCAAAACTCTAAAACTCCAAAACTTCGAAACTCCGAAACTCCAAAACTCAAAAACTTCAAAACTCCAAAATTCCAAAACTCCAAAACCCTGAATCTCCAAAACTCCGCAACTCCAAAACTCCAAAAATCCAAAACTCCACAAATCCAGAACTCCGAAAATCGAAAACTTAAAAACTCCAAAACTCCAAAAATCTGAAACTCTAAAATTTCAAAACTCCAAAACTCTAGTAGTCTAAAACTCTAAAGCTCAAACACTCCGAAACTTCAAAACTACAAAACTACAAAATTCCGAAACATCAAGACCCCGAATCTCCAAACTGCCGAAACTCCAAATCTCCGAAACTCCGAAACTGAAAATCCGGAACTCCAAAACTCCAAAGCTCTAAAACTCCAAAAGTCCAATAATCCGAAACTCCGAAAGTCCAAAACTCCAAAAATCCAAAACTCGAAAACGCCAAAACTGCAAAAATCCAAAACTCCAAAAATCCAAAACTCCGAAAATCGAAAACTTAAAAACTCCAAAACCCAAAATCCGAAACTAAAATTTCAAAACTCCAAAACTCTAAAACTAAAACTCCAAAACTCCAACACCCCGAAACTCCAAAACTACAAAATTCTTAAACTCCAAGACCCCGAATCTCCAAAACGCCGAAACTCCAAATCTCCGAAACTCCAAAAATCCGAAACTCCAAAAATCCAAAACTCAAAAACTCCAAAACTAAAAAACTCTAAAAATCCAAAACTCAAAAATCCAAAACTCCAAAAATCCAAAACTCCGAAAATTGAAAAGTTAAAAACTCCAAAACTCCAAAAATCCGAAACTAAAATTTCAAAACTCCAAAACTCTAAAACTCCAAAACTCCACCACCCCGAAACTCCAAAACTACAAAATTCTTAAACTCCAAGACCCCGAATCTCCAAAACGTTGAAATTCCAAGTCACCGAAACTCCAAAACTCCAAAAATCCGAAACTGAAAATCTGGAACTCCAAAAATCCCAAAACTCCAAAGCTCTAAAACTCCAAAAGTCCAATAATCCGAAACTCCGAAAGTCCAAACTCCAAAAATCCAAAACTCGGAAAATCCAAAACTCCAAAAATCCAAAACTTGAAAACTCCAAAACTGCAAAAATGCGAAACACCAAAATTCGAAACTTCACAACTCCGAATCTCCAAAACTGCGAAACTCCCAAACTCAAAAACTCTGAAACTCCAACACTCCGAAACTCGGAAACTCCAAAACTCCGAACCTATAAACTCCACAACCCCGAATCTCCACAACTCCATACCTCCAAAAATCAAAAATTGTAAAACTCGAAAACTCCAATAATCCAAAACTCCGAAACTCCAAAGCTCCAAAAGTGCAAAAATCCAAATCTCCAAAACTCAAAAACTCAAAAACTCCAAAACTCCAAAAATCCAAAACTCAAAAATCCAAAACATAAAAACTCCAAACTCCAAAAATCCGAAACTCAAAAATTTCAAAACTCCAAAACTATAAAACTCTAAAACTCCAAAACTCCAAAACTCCAACACTCCGAAACTCCGAAACTCCGACACTCCAAAACTCCAAAACTACAAAACTACAAAATTCCGAAACTCCAAGACCCTGAATCTCCAAAACGCCGAAACTCCAAATCTCCGAAACTCCAAAACTCCAACACTCCGAAACTCCAAAGCTCTAAAACTCCAAAATTCTAATAATCCGAAACCCCGAAAGTCCAAAACTCCACAAATCGAAAACTCCAAAAATCCAAAACTGCAAAAATCCGTACCTCCAAAATTCCGAAACTCGGAAACTCCAATACTCCAAAACTCCAAAACTGCAAAAATCCAAAACTCCAAAACTCAAAAACTCCGAAACTCCAAAACTCCAAAAATCCAAAATACCAAAACTCCAATGCTCCAAAAATCCAAAACTCCAAAAATCCAAAACTCCGAAAATCGAAAACTTAAAAACTCCAAAACTCCCAAAATCCGAAACTAAAATTTCAAAACTCCAAACATCTAAAACTCTAAAACTCCAAAACTCCAACACCCCGAAAATCCAAAACTACAAAATTCTTAAACTCCAAGACCCCGAATCTCCAAAACGCCGAAACTCCAAATCTCCGAAACTCAAAAACTCCAAAAATCCGAAACTCAGAAAGTGCAAAAATCCATAACTCAGAAACTCCAAAACTCCGAAACTCCAAAACTCCAAATATCCGAAACTCCAAAACTCCACAAATCCAGAACTCCGAAAATCGAAAACTTAAAAACTCCAAAACTCCAAAAATCTGAAACTCCAAAAATCCAAAACTCGAAAACGCCAAAACTGCAAAAATCCAAAACTCCAAAAATCCAAAACTCCGAAAATCGAAAACTTAAAAACTCCAGAACTCCCAAAATCCGAAACTAAAATTTCAAAACTCCAAAACTCTAAAACTAAAACTCCAAAACTCCAACACCCCGAAACTCCAAAACTACAAAATTCTTAAACTCCAAGACCCCGAATCTCCAAAATGCCGAAACTCCAAATCTCCGAAACTCCAAAAATCCGAAACTCAAAAAGTGCAAAAATCCAAAACTCCAAAACTCCAAAACGCCGAAACTCCAAATCTCCGAAACTTCAAAATTCCAAAAATCGAAAACTCCAAAAATCCAAAACTCAAAAACTCCAAAACTAAAAAACTCTAAAAATCCAAAACTCAAAAGTCCAAAACTCCAAAAATCCAAAACTCCGAAAATTGAAAATTTCAAAACTCCAAAACTCTAAAACTACAAAACTCCACCACCCCGAAACTCCAAAACTACAAAATTCTTAAACTCCAAGACCCCGAATCTCCAAAACGCCGAAACTCCAAGTCACCGAAACTCCCAAACTCCAAAAATCCGAAACTGAAAATACGGAACTCCAAAACTCCAAAGCTCTAAAACTCCAAAAGTCCAATAATCCGAAACTCCAAAAGTCCAAACTTCAAAAATCCAAAACTCCGAAAATCCAAAACTCCAAAAATCCAAAACTTGAAAACTCCAAAACTGCAAAAATGCGAAACTCCCAAACTCAAAAACTCTGAAACTCCAACACTCCGAAACTCGGAAACTCCAAAACTCCGAACCTATAAAACTCCACAACCCCGAATCTCCACAACTCCGAAACTCCAAAAATCCATACCTCCAAAAATCAAAAATTGTAAAACTCGAAAACTCCAATAATCCAAAACTCCGAAACTCCAAAACTCCAAAAGTGCAAAAATCCAAATCTCCAAAACTCAAAAACTCAAAAACTCCAAAACTCCAAAAATCCAAAAATCCAAAACTCAAAATTCCAAAACATAAAAACTCCAAACTCCAAAAATCCGAAACTCAAAAATTTCAAAACTCCAAAACTATAAAACTCTAAAAATCCAAAACTCCAACACTCCGAAACTCCGACACTCCAAAACTCCAAAACTACAAAACTACAAAATTCCGAAACTCCAAGACCCTGAATCTCCAAAACGCCGAAACTCCAAATCTCCGAAACTCCACAACCCTGCATCTCCAAAACTCCGAAACTCCAAAACTCTAAAACTCCAAAACTTCGAAACTCCGAAACTCCAAAACTCCAAAACTCCGAAACTGCAAAACTTCGAAACTCCGAAACTGCGAAACTCCGGTACTCCGAAACTCCAAAACTCCAAAACTAAAAAATTCCGAAACTCCACTACCCTGAATCTCCAAAACTCTGAAACTCCAAAAGCGCAAAAATCCAAAACTCCAAAACTCAAAAACTTCAAAACTCCAAAATTCCAAAACTCCAAAACCCTGAATCTCCAAAACTCCGCAACTCCAAAACTCCGAAAATCCAAAACTCCACAAATCCAGAACTCCGAAAATCGAAAACTTAAAAACTCCAAAACTCCAAAAATCTGAAACTCTAAAATTTCAAAACTCCAAAACTCTAGTAGTCTAAAACTCTAAAGCTCAAACACTCCGAAACTTCAAAACTACAAAACTACAAAATTCCGAAACATCAAGACCCCGAATCTCCAAACTGCCGAAACTCCAAATCTCCGAAACTCCGAAACTGAAAATCCGGAACTCCAAAACTCCAAAGCTCTAAAACACCAAAAGTCCAATAATCCGAAACTCCGAAAGTCCAAAACTCCAAAAATCCAAAACTCTAAAACGCCAAAACTGCAAAAATCCAAAACTCCAAAAATCCAAAACTCCGAAAATCGAAAACTTAAAAACTCCAAAACCCAAAATCCGAAACTAAAATTTCAAAACTCCGAAACTCTAAAACTAAAACTCCAAAACTCCAACACCCCGAAACTCCAAAACTACAAAATTCTTAAACTCCAAGACCCCGAATCTCCAAAACGCCGAAACTCCAAATCTCCGAAACTCCAAAAATCCGAAACTCAAAAAGTGCAAAAATCCAAAACTCCAAAACTCCAAAACGCCGAAACTCCAAATCTCCGAAACTCCAAAAATCCGAAACTCAAAAAGTGCAAAAATCCAAAACTCCAAAACTCCAAAATGCCGAAACTCCAAATCTCCGAAACTCCAAAACTCCAAAAATCCAAAACTCCAAAAATCCAAAACTCAAAAACTCCAAAACTAAAAAACTCTAAAAATCCAAAACTCAAAAATCCAAAACTCCAAAAATCCAAAACTCCGAAAATTGAAAAGTTAAAAACTCCAAAACTCCAAAAATCCGAAACTAAAATTTCAAAACTCCAAAACTCTAAAACTCCAAAACTCCACCACCCCGAAACTCCAAAACTACAAAATTCTTAAACTCCAAGACCCCGAATCTCCAAAACGTTGAAACTCCAAGTCACCGAAACTCCAAAACTCCAAAAATCCGAAACTGAAAATCCGGAACTCCAAAACTCCAAAAATCCAAAACTCCGAAAATCCAAAACTCCAAAAATCCAAAACTTGAAAACTCCAAAACTGCAAAAATGCGAAACACCAAAATTCGAAACTTCACAACTCCGAATCTCCAAAACTGCGAAACTCCCAAACTCGAAAACTCTGAAACTCCAACACTCCGAAACTCGGAAACTCCAAAACTCCGAAATTATAAACTCCACAACCCCGAATCTCCACAACTCCATACCTCCAAAAATCAAAAATGGTAAAACTCGAAAACTCCAATAATCCAAAACTCCGAAACTCCAAAGCTCCAAAAGTGCAAAAATCCAAATCTCCAAAACTCAAAAACTCAAAAACTCCAAAACTCCAAAAATCCAAAACTCAAAAATCCAAAACATAAAAACTCCAAACTCCAAAAATCCGAAACTCAAAAATTTCAAAAATCCAAAACTATAAAACTCTAAAACTCCAAAACTCCAAAACTCCAACACTCCGAAACTCCGAAACTCCGACACTCCAAAACTCCAAAACTACAAAACTACAAAATTCCGAAACTCCAAGACCCTGAATCTCCAAAACGCCGAAACTCCAAATCTCCGAAACTCCAAAACTCCAACACTCCGAAACTCCAAAGCTCTAAAACTCCAAAATTCTAATAATCCGAAACCCCGAAAGTCCAAAACTCCACAAATCGAAAACTCCAAAAATCCAAAACTGCAAAAATCCGTACCTCCAAAATTCCGAAACTCGGAAACTCCAATACTCCAAAACTCCAAAACTGCAAAAATCCAAAACTCCAAAACTCAAAAACTCCGAAACTCCAAAACTCCAAAAATCCAAAATACCAAAACTCCAATGCTCCAAAAATCCAAAACTCCAAAAATCCAAAACTCCGAAAATCGAAAACTTAAAAACTCCAAAACTCCCAAAATCCGAAACTAAAATTTCAAATCTCCAAACCTCTAAAACTCTAAAACTCCAAAACTCCAACACCCCGAAACTCCAAAACTACAAAATTCTTAAACTCCAAGACCCCGAATCTCCAAAACGCCGAAACTCCAAATCTCCGAAACTCAAAAACTCCAAAAATCCGAAACTCAGAAAGTGCAAAAATCCATAACTCAGAAACTCCAAAACTCCGAAACTCCAAAACTCCAAATATCCGAAACTCCAAAACTCCACAAATCCAGAACTCCGAAAATCGAAAACTTAAAAACTCCAAAACTCCAAAAATCTGAAACTCCAAAAATCCAAAACTCGAAAACGCCAAAACTGCAAAAATCCAAAACTCCAAAAATCCAAAACTCCGAAAATCGAAAACTTAAAAACTCCTGAACTCCCAAAATCCGAAACTAAAATTTCAAATCTCCAAAACTCTAAAACTAAAACTCCAAAACTCCAACACCCCGAAACTCCAAAACTACAAAATTCTTAAACTCCAAGACCCCGAATCTCCAAAACGCCGAAACTCCAAATCTCCGAAACTCCAAAAATCCGAAACTCAAAAAGTGCAAAAATCCAAAACTCCAAAACTCCAAAACGCCGAAACTCCAAATCTCCGAAACTCCAAAATTCCAAAAATCCAAAACTCCAAAAATCCAAAACTCAAAAACTCCAAAACTAAAAAACTCTAAAAATCCAAAACTCAAAAATCCAAAACTCCAAAAATCCAAAACTCCGAAAATTGAAAATTTCAAAACTCCAAAACTCTAAAACTACAAAACTCCACCACCCCGAAACTCCAAAACTACAAAATTCTTAAACTCCAAGACCCCGAATCTCCAAAACGCCGAAACTCCAAGTCACCGAAACTCCCAAACTCCAAAAATCCGAAACTGAAAATACAGAACTCCAAAACTCCAAAACTCCAAAGCTCTAAAACTCCAAAAGTCCAATAATCCGAAACTCCAAAAGTCCAAACTCCAAAAATCCAAAACTTGAAAACTCCAAAACTGCAAAAATGCGAAACACCAAAATTCGAAACTTCACAACTCCGAATCTCCAAAACTGCGGAACTCCGAAACTCAAAAACTCTGAAACTCCAACACTCCGAAACTCGGAAACTCCAAAACTCCGAACCTCTAAAACTCCACAACCCCGAATCTCCACAACTCCGAAACTCCAAAAATCCATACCTCCAAAAATCAAAAATTGTAAAACTCGAAAACTCCAATAATCCAAAACTCCGAAACTCCAAAACTCCAAAAGCGCAAAAATCCAAATCTCCAAAACTCAAAAACTCAAAAACTCAAAAACTCCAAAAATCCAAAAATCCAAAACTCAAAATTCCAAAACATAAAAACTCCAAACTCCAAAAATCCGAAACTCAAAAATTTCAAAACTCCAAAACTATAAAACTCTAAAACTCCAAAACTCCAACACTCCGAAACTCCGAAACTCCGACACTCCAAAACTCCAAAACTACAAAACTACAAAATTCCGAAACTCCAAGACCCTGAATCTCCAAAACGCCGAAACTCCAAATCTCCGAAACTCCACAACCCTGCATCTCCAAAACTCCGAAACTCCAAAACTCTAAAACTCCAAAACTTCGAAACTCCGAAACTCCAAAACTCCAAAACTCCGAAACTGCAAAACTTCGAAACTCCGAAACTGCGAAACTCCGGTACTCCGAAACTCCAAAACTCCGAAACTCCACTACCCTGAATCTCCAAAACTCCGAAACTCCAAAAGCGCAAAAATCCAAAACTCCAAAACTCAAAAACTTCAAAACTCCAAAATTCCAAAACTCCAAAACCCTGAATCTCCAAAACTCCGCAACTCCAAAACTCCGAAAATCCAAAACTCCACAAATCCAGAACTCCGAAAATCGAAAACTTAAAAACTCCAAAACTCCAAAAATCTGAAACTCTAAAATTTCAAAACTCCAAAACTCTAGTAGTCTAAAACTCTAAAGCTCAAACACTCCGAAACTTCAAAACTACAAAACTACAAAATTCCGAAACATCAAGACCCCGAATCTCCAAACTGCCGAAACTCCAAATCTCCGAAACTCCGAAACTGAAAATCCGGAACTCCAAAACTCCAAAGCTCTAAAACTCCAAAAGTCCAATAATCCGAAACTCCGAAAGTCCAAAACTCCAAAAATCCAAAACTCCAAAAATCCAAAACTCGAAAACGCCAGAACTGCAAAAATCCAAAACTCCAAAAATCCAAAACTCCGAAAATCGAAAACTTAAAAACTCCAAAACTCCCAAAATGCGAAACTAAAATTTCAAAACTCCAAAACTCTAAAACTAAAACTCCAAAACTCCAACACCCCGAAACTCCAAAACTACAAAATTCTTAAACTCCAAGACCCCGA
This sequence comes from Amblyomma mixtum, assembly GCF_055824585.1. Classification (NCBI taxonomy): domain Eukaryota; kingdom Metazoa; phylum Arthropoda; class Arachnida; order Ixodida; family Ixodidae; genus Amblyomma; species Amblyomma mixtum. Next base: position 121,147,912 of record NC_143012.1, on the reverse strand, counting down.
ATCTCCAAAACGCCGAAACTCCAAAAGTCCGAAACTCAAAAAGTGCAAAAATCCAAAACTCCAAAACTCCAAAACGCCGAGACTCCAAATCTCCGAAACTCCAAAACTCCAAAAATCCAAAACTCCAAAAATCCAAAACTCAAAAACTCCAAAACTAAAAAACTAAAAATCCAAAACTCAAAAATCCAAAACTCCGAAAATTGAAAATTTCAAAACTCCAAAACTCTAAAACTCCAAAACTCCACCACCCCGAAACTCCAAAACTACAAAATTCTGAAACTCCAAGACCCCGAATCTCCAAAACGCCGAAACTCCAAGTCACCGAAACTCCAAAACTCCAAAAATCCGAAACTCCAAAAGTCCAAACTCCAAAAATCCAAAACTCCGAGACTCCAAAGCTCCAAAATTGCAAAACTGAAAAACTCCAAAACTCCAGAACTCCGAAACTCCCAAACTCCCAATTTCCGATACTGCAAGACTCCGAAACTGAATTTAAGAAACTCCAAAACACTGAAACGCCATAACTCCGAACCTCCGAAACTCCGAAATTTCGAATCACCAAAACTTCAAAACTCCGAAAATCCAAAACTCTAATACTCCAAAACTCCAAATCTCCGAAACTCCGAAAATCCAAAACTCCAGAACTCCAAAGCTCCAGATCTCTGAAACTCCAAAACTCCGAAATTCCCAATTTCCGATACTCTAAAACTCCGAAACTCCGAAGCTCTGAAACTCTCAATCTCAAAAATTCCAAAATTCCGAAACTCCAAAACTCCGAAGCTCCACAACTCCAAACTTCAAAACTGCATAGCTCCAAAACTCCGAAACTTCGAAACTCCGACATCCCAAACACTGAAACTCCGAAACTGCTAAACTCTATAACTTCGAAACTCCGAAACTCCAAAACTCCAAATTTCTATAGCTCCAAAACTCCGAAACTCCAAAACTCTGAACCTCCGAATTTAACAGACTCCAAAACTCCAAATCTCCTAAACTCCAAAAATGCGAACCTCCGAAACTCCAAAACTCCAAACTCTAGAATTCTGAAACACCAAAACGTCAAAACTCTGGAACTCCAAAGCTCTGAAACTCCGAAACTCGAAAACTCCGTGACTCCAAAGCTCCAAGATTGCAAAACTGAAAAACTCCAAAACTCCTGAACTCCAAAACTCTAAAACTCCAAAACTGTAAAACACCTAAACTCTAATACTCCAAAAACGCAAAACTCCGAAACTCCAAAACTCCGAAACTCGGAATTTAAGAAATTCCAAAACAGTGACACTCCATAAATCCGAAACTCCAAACCCCAAAGCTCCGAAACTCCAAAACTGCTTAGCTCCAAACTCCGAAACTCCCAAGCTCCGAAACTCCAAAACACGGAAACTCGAAGACTGTGAAAGTCCAGGACTCCAAAACTTCGAAACTCCAAAACTTCAGAACTCTATAGCTCCAAAACTTCAAAACTTCGAAAATCCGAACCTCCGAAACTCCAAACTACAAAACTCCAAAAGCCCGAAACACGAAAACTCCGAGACTCCAAAGCTCCAAAATTGCAAAACTGAAAAACTGCAAAAACTCCAAAACTCAAAAACTCGAAATCTCCAGAACTCCGAAACTCCCAAACTCACAATTTCCGATACTGCAAGACTCCGAAACTGAATTTAAGAAACTCCAAAGGACTGAAACGCCATAAATCCGCAACTCCGAAACTCCTAAATTTCGAATCTCCAAAACTCCAAATCTCCGAAACTCCAAAAATCCAAAACTCCAGAACTCCAAAGCTCCAGATCTCTGAAACTCCAAAGCTCCGAAATTCCCAATTTCTGCTACTCTAAAACTCCGAAACTCCAAAGCTCTGAAACTCTCAATCTCAAATATTCCAAAATTCCGAAACTCCAAAACTCCGAAGCTCCACAACACCAAAACTCCAAATCTCCCAAACTCCAAAAATCCGAACCTCCGAAACTCCAAAACTCCAAACTCTAGAATTCCGAAACACCAAAACGCCAAATCTCCGGAACTCCAAAACTCTGAACCTCCGAAACTCGAAAACTCCGAGACTCCAAAGCTCCAAAATTGCAAAACTGAAAAACCGCGAAAACTGCAAAACTCCCAAACTCCCAATTTCCGATACTGCAATACTCCGAAACTGAATTTAAGAAACTCCAAAACACTGAAATGCCATAAATCCGCAACTCCGAAACTCCAAAATTTCGAATCTCCAAAACTCCAAAACTCCGAAAATCCAAAACTCTAATACTCCGAAACTCCAAATCTCTGAAACTCCAAAAACCCAAAACTCCTGAACTCCAGAACTCTAAACTCTAAAACTCCAAAACTGTAAAACTCCGAAACTCCAAAACTCCGAAGCTCCGAAACTCCAAAAGATGGAAACTCGAAAACTGTAAAAGTCTAGGACTCCAAAACTTCGAAATTCCAAAAATGCGAACCTCCGAAACACAAAACTGCAAAACCCCAAAAGCCCGAAACACGAAAACTCCGAGACTCCAAAGCTCCAAAATTGTAGAACGGAAATCCTGCAAAAACTCCAAAACTCCAGAACTCGAAAACTCCAAAACTCCCAAACTTCCAATTTCCGATACTGAAAGACTCCGAAACTGAATTTAAGAAACTCCAAAACACTGAAACGCCATAAATCCGGAACTCCGAAACTCCAAAACTCCGAAGCTCCACAGCACCAAACTCCAAAACTCCTTAGCTCCAAAACTCCGAAACATCGAAACTCCGAAACTCCCAAACTCCGAAACTCCGAAACTGCAAAACTAAATCTTCAAAACTCCGAGACTCCAAAGTTCCAAATCTCCGAAACTCTGAAGCTCCAAATTTAAGAAACTCCAAAACTCCAAATTTCTATAGCTCAAAAACTCCGAAACTGCAATACTCTGAACCTCCGAATTTAAGAGAGTCCAAAACTCCAAATCTCCTAAACTCCAAAAATCCGAACCTCCGAAACTCCAAACTCTAGAATTCCGAAGCACCAAAACGCCAAAACTCCGAAACTCCAAAACACGGAAACTCGAAAACTGTGTAAGTCCAGGACTGCAAAACTTCGAAACTTCAAAACTTCAGAACTCTACAGCTCCAAAGCTTCAAAACTCACAAAATCCGAACCTCCGAAACTCCAAAACTCCAAGAGCCCGAAACGTGAAAACTCCGAGACTCCAAAGCCCCAAAATTGCAAATCTTAAAAACTGCAAAAACTCCAAAACTCCAGAACTCCAAAACTCCCAAACTCCCAATTTCCGATACTGCAAGACTCCGAAACTGAATTTAAGAAACTCCAAAACACTGAAATGCCATAAATCCGAAACTCCGAAACTTCAAAATTTCGAATGTCCAAAACTCCAAAACTCCGAAAATCCAAACTCTAATACTCCAAAACTCCAAATCTCCGAAACTCCAAAAATCCAAACCTCAACGACTCCAAAGCTCCAGATCTCTGAAACTCCAAAACTCCGAAGCTCCACAACTCCAAACTCCAAAATTCCTTAGCTCCAAAACTCCGAAATTCCCAGTTTCCGATACTCTAAAACTCCGAAACTCCGAAGCTCTGAAACTCTCAATGTCGAAAATTCCAAAATTCCGAAACTCCAAAACTCCGAAGCTCCACAACTCCAAACTTCAAAACTGCTTAGCTCCAAAACTCCGAAACTTCGAAACTCCGACATCCCAAACTCTGAAACTCCGAAACTGCTAAACTCTATAACTTCGAAACTCCGAAACTCCAAAACTCCAAATTTCTATAGCTCCAAAACTCCGAAACTCTAAAAATGCGAACCTCCGAAACTCCAAAACTCCAAACTCTAGAATTCTGAAACACCAAAACGTCAAAACTCCGGAACTCCAAAGCTCTGAAACTCCGAAACTCGAAAACTCCGAGACTCCAAAGCTCCAAGATTGCAAAACTGAAAAACTCCAAAACTCCAAAACTCCTGAACTCCAAAACTCTAAAACTCCAAAACTGTAAAACACCTAACCTCTAATACTCCAAAAACGCAAAACTCTGAAACTCCAAAACTCCGAAAATCGGAATTTAAGAAATTCCACAACAGTGACACTCCATAAATCCGAAACTCCAAACCCCAAAGCTCCGAAACTCCAAAACTGCTTAGCTCCAAACTCCGAAACTGCGAAGCTCCGAAACTCCAAAACACGGAAACTCGAAGACTGTGAAAGTCCAGGACTCCAAAACTTCGAAACTCCAAAACTTCAGAACTCTATAGCTCCAAAACTTCAAAACTTCGAAAATCCGAACCTCCGAAACTCCAAACTACAAAACTCCAAAAGCCCGAAACACGAAAACTCCGAGACTCCAAAGCTCCAAAATTGCAAAACTGAAAAACTGCAAATACTCCAAAACTCAAAAACTCCAAAACTCCAGAACTCCGAAACTCCCAAACTCCCAATTTCCGATACTGCAAGACTCCGAAACTGAATTTAAGAAACTCCAAAACACTGAAACGATATAACTCCGAAACTCCGAAACTCCAAAATTTCGAACCTCCAAAACTCCAAATCTCCGAAACTCCAAAAATACAAAACTCCAGAACGCCAAAGCTCCAGATCTCTGAAACTCCACAACTCCGAAATTCCCAATTTCCGATACTCTAAAACTCCGAAACTCCGAACCTCTGAAACTGTCAATCTCAAAAATTCCAAAATTCCGAAACTCCAAAACTCCGAAGCTCCACAACTCCAAACTCCAAAACTGCTTAGCTCCTAACTCCGAAACTCCGAATTTAAGAAATTCCAAAACTCTGAAACTCCAAAATCCGAAACTCAAAACCCCGAAGCTCCGAAACTCCAAAACACGGAAACTCGAAAACTGTGAATGTCCAGGACTCCAAAACTTCAGAACTCTATAGCTCCAAAACTTCAAAACTCCGAAAATCCGAACCTCCGAAACTCCAAACTACAAAACTCCAAAAGCCCGAAACACGAAAACTCCGAGACTCCAAAGCTCCAAAATTGCAATACTGAAAAACTCCAAAACTCCAGGACTCCGAAACTCCCAAACTCCCAATTTCCGATACTGCGAGACTCCGAAACAGAATTTAAGAAACTCCAAAACACTGAAACGCCATAAATCCGCAACTCCGAAGCTCCAAAATTTCGAATCTCCAAAACTCTAAAACTCCGAAAATCCAAAACTGTAATACTCCGAAACTCCAAATCTCCGAAACTTCAAAAATCCAAAACTCCAGAACTCCAAAGCTCCAGATCTCTGAAACTCCAAAACTCCGAAATTTCCAATTTCCGGTACTCTAAAACTCTGAAACTCCGAAGCTCTGAAACTCTCAATCTCAAAAATTCCAAAATTCCGAAACTCCAAAACTCCGAAGCTCCACAACTCCAAACACCAAAACTCCTTAGCTCCTAAACTCCGAAACTTCAAAACTCCGAAACCCCAAACTCCAGAATTCTGAAACGCCAAAACTCGGGAACTCCAAAACTCTGAAACTCCGAAACTCGAAAGCTCCGAGATTCCAAAGCTCCAAAATTGCAAAACCGAAAAACTCCAAAACTCCAAAAGTCCTGAACTCCAAAACTCTAAACTCCCAATTTCCAATACTGCAAGACTCCGAAACTGAATTTAAAAAACTCCAAAACACTGAAACGCCATAACTCCGAACCTCCGAAACTCCAAACTGTAGAATTCCGGAGCGCCAAAACGCCAAAACTCCAAAACTACAAAACTACAAAATTCCGAAACTCCAAGACCCTGACTCTCCAAAACACCGAAACTCCAAATCTCCGATACTCCAAAACTCCAAAACTCCGAAACTCCAAAACTCCGAAACTCCAAAACTCCGAAACTCCGATAATCCGGAACTCTAAAACTCAAAAACTCCAAAGCTCTAAAACTACAAAATTCCAATAATCCGAAACCCCGAAAGTCCAAAACTCAACAAATCCAAAACTCCGAAACTCGAAAGCTCCAAAAATCCAAAACTCCAAAAATCCAAAACTCCGAAAATCGAAAACTTAGAAACTCCAAAACTCCAAAAATCCGAAACTAAAATTTCAAAACTCCAAAACTCTAAAACTCTAAAACTCCAAAACTCCAAAACTTCAACACTCCGAAACTCCAAAACTACAAAACTACAAAATTCTTAAACTCCAAGACCCTGAATCTCCAAAACGCCAAAACTCCAAATCTCCGAAACTTCAGAACTCCAAAAATCCGAGACTGAAAATCCGGAACTCCAAAACTCCAAAGCTCTAAAACTCCAAAAGTCCGATAATCCGAAACTCCGAAAGTCCAAAACTACAATATTCCGAAACTCCGAAACTCCGAAAATCCAGAACTCCAAAACTCCAAAACTCCAAAGCTCTAAAACTCGAAAAGTCCAATAATCCGAAACTCCGAAAATCCGAAACTCAAAAATTTCAAAACTACAAAACTCAAACTCTAAAACTCCAAAACTCCAACACTCCGAAACTCCGAAACTACAAAATTCCAAAACTACAAAACTACAAAATTCCGAAACTCCAAGACCCCGAATCTCCAAAACGCCGGAACTCCAAATCTCTGAAACTCCAAAACTCCAAAACTCCGAAACTCAGAACCTCAGGAACTCAGAAACTCCGAACCTCCAAAACTCCAAAACTGAAATTCCGAAACTCCAAAACTCCAAACCTCCAAAATTCCGAAACTCCAAAACCCCGAATCTCCAAAACTCGGAAACTCCAAAACTCCGAAACTCCGAAAATCCAGAACTCCAAAACTTCAAAACTCCAAAGCTCTAAAACTCCAAAACTCCAATAATCCGAAACTCCAAAAATCCAAAGCTCCAAAACACCAAAACTCCAAACTCCGAAACTCCACAACCCTGCATCTCCAAAACTCCGAAACTCCAAAACTCTAAAACTCCAAAACTTCGAAACTCCGAAACTCCAAAACTCCAAAACTCCGAAACTGCAAAACTTCGAAACTCCGAAACTGCGAAACTCCGGAACTCCGAAACTCCAAAACTCCAAAACTCCAAAACTCAAAAATTCCGAAACTCCACTACCCTGAATCTCCAAAACTCCGAAACTCCAAAACTCCGAAACTCCGAAAATCCAGAACTCCAAAACTCCAAAACTCCAAAGCTCTTAAACTCTAAAACTCCAAAACTCCAAAAATCCGAAACTCCGAAAATCCAAAACTCCAAAAATCCAATACTCCACAAATCCAAAACTAGAAAACTCCAAAACTGCAAAAATCCGAAACTCCGAAATTCCGAAACTCCACAACCACGAATCTCCAAAACTCCGAAACTCAGGAACTCAGAAACTCCGAACCTCCAAAACTCCAAAACTGAAATTCCGAAACTCCAAAACTCCAAACCTCCAAAATTCCGAAACTCCAAAGCCCCGAATCTCCAAAACTCGGAAACTCCAAAACTCCGAAACTCCGAAAATCCAGAACTCCAAAACTTCAAAACTCCAAAGCTCCAAAACTCCAAAACTCCAATAATCCGAAACTCCAAAACTCCAAAACTCCGAAACTCCAAAACTTCGAAACTCCGAAACTCCAAAACTCCAAAACTCCGAAACTGCAAAACTTCGAAACACCGAAACTGCGAAACTCCGCAACTCCGAAACTCCAAAACTCCAAAACTCAAAAATTCCGAAACTCCACTACCCTGAATCTCCAAAACTCCGAAACTCCAAAACTCCGAAAATCCAAAACTCCACAAATCCAGAACCCCATAAATCCAAACCTCGAAAACTCCACAACTCAAAAATTCCGAAACTCCGAAACTCCAACAATCAATACCTCCAAAACTACAGAATTCCGAAACTCCAAAACCCCGAATTTCCAGAACTCCGAAACTGCAATATTCCGAAACTCCAAAACTCCAAAAATTTGAAACTCCGAAACTCCAAAACTCCGAAACTCCAAAATTCCGAAACTCCACAACCCCAAATCTCCAAAACTCCGAAACTCCGAAAATCCAGAACTCCACAACTCCAAAACTCCAAAGCTCTTAAACTCTAAAACTCCAAAACTCAAAAAATCCGAAACTCCGAAAATCCAAAACTCCAAAAATCCAATACTCCACAAATCCAAAACTAGAAAACTCCAAAACTGCAAAAATCCGAAACTCCGAAATTCCGAAACTCCACAACCACGAATCTCCAAAACTGCGAAACTCCAAAACTCAAACACTCCGAAACTCCAAAACTCCGAAACTCCAACACTCCAAATCTCCAAAACTGCGAAACTCCCAAACTCAAAAACTACGAAACTCCAACACTCCGAAACTCGGAAACTCCAAAACTCCGAACCTCCAAAACTCAAAAACTCCACAACCCCGAATCTCCACAACTCCGAAACTCCAAAAATCCATACCTCCAAAAATCAAAAATTCTAAAACTCGAAAACTCAAATAATTTGAAACTCCGAAACTCCAAAACTCCAAAACTCTAAAACTCCAAAACTCCAAAACTCCAATACTCCACAACTCCAAAACTCCAAAACTCCGAAACTCCAAAACTCCCAAACTACAAAATTCTGCAAGAACAAAACCCTGAATCTCCAAAAATCCATACCTCCAAAACTCCAAAAATCAAAACTCCGAAACTGCAAAACTCCAAAACTCAAAAATTCCGAAACTCCACAACCCTGAACCTCCAAAACTCCGAAACTCCAAAACTTCGAAACTCCGAAACTCCAAAACTCCAAAACTCCGAAACTGCAAAACTCCAAAACTCCGAAACTCCGAAACTCCGGAACTCCGAAACTCCAAAACTCCGAAGCTCCAAAACTCCGAAACTCCAACAATCAATACCTCCAACACTCCAAAACTACAGAATTCGGAAACTCCAAAACCCCGAATTTCCAAAACTCCGAAACTGCAATATTCCGAAACTCTAAAACTCCAAAAATCAGAAACTCCGAAACTCCAAAACTCCGAAACTGCAAAACACCGAAACTCCAAAAATCCAGAACTCGAAAACTCCAATGCTCTAAAACTCCAAAACTCCAATAACCCGAAACTCCGAAAATCCAAAACTCCAAAAATCCAAAACTCCACAAATCCAAAACTAGAAAACTCCAAACCTGCAAAAATCCGAAACTCCAAAATTCCGAAACTCCACAACCACGAATCTCCAAAACTGCGAAACTCCAAAACTCAATCACTCCGAAACTCTAAAACTCCGAAACTCAGGAACTCAGAGACTCCGAACCTCCAAAACTCCAAAACTGAAATTCCGAAACTCCAAAACTCCAAACCTCCAAAATTCCGAAACTCCAAAACCCCGAATCTCCAAAACTCGGAAACTCCAAAACTCCGAAACTCCGAAAATCCAGAACTCCAAAACTTCAAAACTCCAAAGCTCTAAAACTCCAAAACTCCAATAATCCGAAACTCCGAAAATCCGAAACTCCAAAAATCCAAAGCTCCGAAACACCAAAACTCCAAACTCCGAAACTCCACAACCCTGCATCTCCAAAACTCCGAAACTCCAAAACTCTAAAACTCCAAAACTTCGAAACTCCGAAACTCCAAAACTCCAAAACTCCGAAACTGCAAAACTTCGAAACTCCGAAACTGCGAAACTCCGGAACTCCGAAACTCCAAAACTCCAAAACTCAAAAATTCCGAAACTCCACTACCCTGAATCTCCAAAACTCCGAAACTCCAAAACTCCAAAACTCCGAAACTCCAAAAATCCGAAACTCCGAAAATCCAAAACTCCAAAAATCCAATACTCCACAAATCCAAAACTAGAACACTCCAAAACTGCAAAAATCCGAAACTCCGAAATTCCGAAACTCCACAACCACGAATCTCCAAAACTCCGAAACTCAGGAACTCAGAAACTCCGAACCTCCAAAACTCCAAAACTGAAATTCCGAAACTCCAAAACTCCAAACCTCCAAAATTCCAAAACTCCAAAGCCCCGAATCTCCAAAACTCGGAAACTCCGAAACTCCAAAACTCTAAAACTCCAAAACTCCAAAACTTCAAAACTCCGAAACTCCAAAACTCCAAAACTCCGAAACTGCAAAACTTCGAAACTCCGAAAAACTCCGGAACTCCGAAACTCCAAACTCCAAAACTCAAAAATTCCGAAACTCCACTACCCTGAATCTCCAAAACTCCGAAACTCCAAAAGTGCAAAAATCCAAAACTCCAAAACTCAAAAACTTCAAAACTCCAAAATTCCAAAACTCCACAACCCTGAATCTCCAAAACTCCGCAACTCCAAAACTCCGAAAATCCAAAACTCCACAAATCCAGAACTCCGAAAATCGAAAACTTAAAAACTCCAAAACTCCAAAAATCTGAAACTCTAAAATTTCAAAACTCCAAAACTCTAGTACTCTAAAACTCTAAAGCTCAAACACTCCGAAACTTCAAAACTAAAAAACTACAAAATTCCGAAACTTCAAGACCCCGAATCTCCAAAATGCCAAAACTCCAAATCTCCGAAACTCCAAAACTCCAAAAATCCGAAACTGAAAATCCGGAACTCCAAAACTCCAAAGGTCTAAAACTCCAAAAGTCCAATAATCCGGAACTCCGAAAGTCCAAAACTCCAAGAATCCAAAACTCCAAAAATCCAAAACTCGAAAACGCCAAAACTGCAAAAATCCAAAACTCCAAAAATCCAAAACTCCTAAAATCGGAAACTTAAAAACTCCAAAACTCCCAAAATCCGAAACTAAAATTTCAAAACTCCAAAACTCTAAAACTCTAAAACTCCAAAACTCCAACACCCCGAAACTCCAAAACTACAAAATTCTTAAACTCCAAGACCCCGAATCTCCAAAACGCCGAAACTCCAAATCTCCGAAACTCCAAAACTCCAAAAATCCGAAACTCAAAAAGTGCAAAAATCCAAAACTCCAAAACTCCAAAACTCCGAAACTCCAAAACTCCAAATATCCGAAACTCCAAAACTACAATATTCCGAAACTCCGACACTCCAAAACTCCAAAATTCCGAAGCTCCACAACCCCGAATCTCCAAAACTCCGAAACTCCAAATCTCCGAAACTCCAAAACTCCAAAAATCCGAAACTGAAAATCCGGAACTCCAAAACTCCAAGACTCCAAAGCTCTAAAACTCCAAAAGTCCAATAATCCGTAACTCCGAAAGTCTAAATTCCAAAAATCCAAAACTCCGAACAACCAAAACTCCAAAAATCCAAAACTTGAAAACACCTAAACTCTAATACTCCAAAAACGCAAAACTCCGAAACTCCAAAACTCCGAAACTCGGAATTTAAGAAATTCCAAAACAGTGACACTCCATAAATCCGAAACTCCAAACCCCAAAGCTCCGAAACTCCAAAACTGCTTAGCTCCAAACTCCGAAACTCCCAAGCTCCGAAACTCCAAAACACGGAAACTCGAAGACTGTGAAAGTCCAGGACTCCAAAACTTCGAAACTCCAAAACTTCAGAACTCTATAGCTCCAAAACTTCAAAACTTCGAAAATCCGAACCTCCGAAACTCCAAACTACAAAACTCCAAAAGCCCGAAACACGAAAACTCCGAGACTCCAAAGCTCCAAAATTGCAAAACTGAAAAACTGCAAAAACTCCAAAACTCAAAAACTCGAAATCTCCAGAACTCCGAAACTCCCAAACTCACAATTTCCGATACTGCAAGACTCCGAAACTGAATTTAAGAAACTCCAAAGGACTGAAACGCCATAAATCCGCAACTCCGAAACTCCTAAATTTCGAATCTCCAAAACTCCAAATCTCCGAAACTCCAAAAATCCAAAACTCCAGAACTCCAAAGCTCCAGATCTCTGAAACTCCAAAGCTCCGAAATTCCCAATTTCTGCTACTCTAAAACTCCGAAACTCCAAAGCTCTGAAACTCTCAATCTCAAATATTCCAAAATTCCGAAACTCCAAAACTCCGAAGCTCCACAACACCAAAACTCCAAATCTCCCAAACTCCAAAAATCCGAACCTCCGAAACTCCAAAACTCCAAACTCTAGAATTCCGAAACACCAAAACGCCAAATCTCCGGAACTCCAAAACTCTGAACCTCCGAAACTCGAAAACTCCGAGACTCCAAAGCTCCAAAATTGCAAAACTGAAAAACCGCGAAAACTGCAAAACTCCCAAACTCCCAATTTCCGATACTGCAATACTCCGAAACTGAATTTAAGAAACTCCAAAACACTGAAATGCCATAAATCCGCAACTCCGAAACTCCAAAATTTCGAATCTCCAAAACTCCAAAACTCCGAAAATCCAAAACTCTAATACTCCGAAACTCCAAATCTCTGAAACTCCAAAAACCCAAAACTCCTGAACTCCAGAACTCTAAACTCTAAAACTCCAAAACTGTAAAACTCCGAAACTCCAAAACTCCGAAGCTCCGAAACTCCAAAAGATGGAAACTCGAAAACTGTAAAAGTCTAGGACTCCAAAACTTCGAAATTCCAAAAATGCGAACCTCCGAAACACAAAACTGCAAAACCCCAAAAGCCCGAAACACGAAAACTCCGAGACTCCAAAGCTCCAAAATTGTAGAACGGAAATCCTGCAAAAACTCCAAAACTCCAGAACTCGAAAACTCCAAAACTCCCAAACTTCCAATTTCCGATACTGAAAGACTCCGAAACTGAATTTAAGAAACTCCAAAACACTGAAACGCCATAAATCCGGAACTCCGAAACTCCAAAACTCCGAAGCTCCACAGCACCAAACTCCAAAACTCCTTAGCTCCAAAACTCCGAAACATCGAAACTCCGAAACTCCCAAACTCCGAAACTCCGAAACTGCAAAACTAAATCTTCAAAACTCCGAGACTCCAAAGTTCCAAATCTCCGAAACTCTGAAGCTCCAAATTTAAGAAACTCCAAAACTCCAAATTTCTATAGCTCAAAAACTCCGAAACTGCAATACTCTGAACCTCCGAATTTAAGAGAGTCCAAAACTCCAAATCTCCTAAACTCCAAAAATCCGAACCTCCGAAACTCCAAACTCTAGAATTCCGAAGCACCAAAACGCCAAAACTCCGAAACTCCAAAACACGGAAACTCGAAAACTGTGTAAGTCCAGGACTGCAAAACTTCGAAACTTCAAAACTTCAGAACTCTACAGCTCCAAAGCTTCAAAACTCACAAAATCCGAACCTCCGAAACTCCAAAACTCCAAGAGCCCGAAACGTGAAAACTCCGAGACTCCAAAGCCCCAAAATTGCAAATCTTAAAAACTGCAAAAACTCCAAAACTCCAGAACTCCAAAACTCCCAAACTCCCAATTTCCGATACTGCAAGACTCCGAAACTGAATTTAAGAAACTCCAAAACACTGAAATGCCATAAATCCGAAACTCCGAAACTTCAAAATTTCGAATGTCCAAAACTCCAAAACTCCGAAAATCCAAACTCTAATACTCCAAAACTCCAAATCTCCGAAACTCCAAAAATCCAAACCTCAACGACTCCAAAGCTCCAGATCTCTGAAACTCCAAAACTCCGAAGCTCCACAACTCCAAACTCCAAAATTCCTTAGCTCCAAAACTCCGAAATTCCCAGTTTCCGATACTCTAAAACTCCGAAACTCCGAAGCTCTGAAACTCTCAATGTCGAAAATTCCAAAATTCCGAAACTCCAAAACTCCGAAGCTCCACAACTCCAAACTTCAAAACTGCTTAGCTCCAAAACTCCGAAACTTCGAAACTCCGACATCCCAAACTCTGAAACTCCGAAACTGCTAAACTCTATAACTTCGAAACTCCGAAACTCCAAAACTCCAAATTTCTATAGCTCCAAAACTCCGAAACTCTAAAAATGCGAACCTCCGAAACTCCAAAACTCCAAACTCTAGAATTCTGAAACACCAAAACGTCAAAACTCCGGAACTCCAAAGCTCTGAAACTCCGAAACTCGAAAACTCCGAGACTCCAAAGCTCCAAGATTGCAAAACTGAAAAACTCCAAAACTCCAAAACTCCTGAACTCCAAAACTCTAAAACTCCAAAACTGTAAAACACCTAACCTCTAATACTCCAAAAACGCAAAACTCTGAAACTCCAAAACTCCGAAAATCGGAATTTAAGAAATTCCACAACAGTGACACTCCATAAATCCGAAACTCCAAACCCCAAAGCTCCGAAACTCCAAAACTGCTTAGCTCCAAACTCCGAAACTGCGAAGCTCCGAAACTCCAAAACACGGAAACTCGAAGACTGTGAAAGTCCAGGACTCCAAAACTTCGAAACTCCAAAACTTCAGAACTCTATAGCTCCAAAACTTCAAAACTTCGAAAATCCGAACCTCCGAAACTCCAAACTACAAAACTCCAAAAGCCCGAAACACGAAAACTCCGAGACTCCAAAGCTCCAAAATTGCAAAACTGAAAAACTGCAAATACTCCAAAACTCAAAAACTCCAAAACTCCAGAACTCCGAAACTCCCAAACTCCCAATTTCCGATACTGCAAGACTCCGAAACTGAATTTAAGAAACTCCAAAACACTGAAACGATATAACTCCGAAACTCCGAAACTCCAAAATTTCGAACCTCCAAAACTCCAAATCTCCGAAACTCCAAAAATACAAAACTCCAGAACGCCAAAGCTCCAGATCTCTGAAACTCCACAACTCCGAAATTCCCAATTTCCGATACTCTAAAACTCCGAAACTCCGAACCTCTGAAACTGTCAATCTCAAAAATTCCAAAATTCCGAAACTCCAAAACTCCGAAGCTCCACAACTCCAAACTCCAAAACTGCTTAGCTCCTAACTCCGAAACTCCGAATTTAAGAAATTCCAAAACTCTGAAACTCCAAAATCCGAAACTCAAAACCCCGAAGCTCCGAAACTCCAAAACACGGAAACTCGAAAACTGTGAATGTCCAGGACTCCAAAACTTCAGAACTCTATAGCTCCAAAACTTCAAAACTCCGAAAATCCGAACCTCCGAAACTCCAAACTACAAAACTCCAAAAGCCCGAAACACGAAAACTCCGAGACTCCAAAGCTCCAAAATTGCAATACTGAAAAACTCCAAAACTCCAGGACTCCGAAACTCCCAAACTCCCAATTTCCGATACTGCGAGACTCCGAAACAGAATTTAAGAAACTCCAAAACACTGAAACGCCATAAATCCGCAACTCCGAAGCTCCAAAATTTCGAATCTCCAAAACTCTAAAACTCCGAAAATCCAAAACTGTAATACTCCGAAACTCCAAATCTCCGAAACTTCAAAAATCCAAAACTCCAGAACTCCAAAGCTCCAGATCTCTGAAACTCCAAAACTCCGAAATTTCCAATTTCCGGTACTCTAAAACTCTGAAACTCCGAAGCTCTGAAACTCTCAATCTCAAAAATTCCAAAATTCCGAAACTCCAAAACTCCGAAGCTCCACAACTCCAAACACCAAAACTCCTTAGCTCCTAAACTCCGAAACTTCAAAACTCCGAAACCCCAAACTCCAGAATTCTGAAACGCCAAAACTCGGGAACTCCAAAACTCTGAAACTCCGAAACTCGAAAGCTCCGAGATTCCAAAGCTCCAAAATTGCAAAACCGAAAAACTCCAAAACTCCAAAAGTCCTGAACTCCAAAACTCTAAACTCCCAATTTCCAATACTGCAAGACTCCGAAACTGAATTTAAAAAACTCCAAAACACTGAAACGCCATAACTCCGAACCTCCGAAACTCCAAACTGTAGAATTCCGGAGCGCCAAAACGCCAAAACTCCAAAACTACAAAACTACAAAATTCCGAAACTCCAAGACCCTGACTCTCCAAAACACCGAAACTCCAAATCTCCGATACTCCAAAACTCCAAAACTCCGAAACTCCAAAACTCCGAAACTCCAAAACTCCGAAACTCCGATAATCCGGAACTCTAAAACTCAAAAACTCCAAAGCTCTAAAACTACAAAATTCCAATAATCCGAAACCCCGAAAGTCCAAAACTCAACAAATCCAAAACTCCGAAACTCGAAAGCTCCAAAAATCCAAAACTCCAAAAATCCAAAACTCCGAAAATCGAAAACTTAGAAACTCCAAAACTCCAAAAATCCGAAACTAAAATTTCAAAACTCCAAAACTCTAAAACTCTAAAACTCCAAAACTCCAAAACTTCAACACTCCGAAACTCCAAAACTACAAAACTACAAAATTCTTAAACTCCAAGACCCTGAATCTCCAAAACGCCAAAACTCCAAATCTCCGAAACTTCAGAACTCCAAAAATCCGAGACTGAAAATCCGGAACTCCAAAACTCCAAAGCTCTAAAACTCCAAAAGTCCGATAATCCGAAACTCCGAAAGTCCAAAACTACAATATTCCGAAACTCCGAAACTCCGAAAATCCAGAACTCCAAAACTCCAAAACTCCAAAGCTCTAAAACTCGAAAAGTCCAATAATCCGAAACTCCGAAAATCCGAAACTCAAAAATTTCAAAACTACAAAACTCAAACTCTAAAACTCCAAAACTCCAACACTCCGAAACTCCGAAACTACAAAATTCCAAAACTACAAAACTACAAAATTCCGAAACTCCAAGACCCCGAATCTCCAAAACGCCGGAACTCCAAATCTCTGAAACTCCAAAACTCCAAAACTCCGAAACTCAGAACCTCAGGAACTCAGAAACTCCGAACCTCCAAAACTCCAAAACTGAAATTCCGAAACTCCAAAACTCCAAACCTCCAAAATTCCGAAACTCCAAAACCCCGAATCTCCAAAACTCGGAAACTCCAAAACTCCGAAACTCCGAAAATCCAGAACTCCAAAACTTCAAAACTCCAAAGCTCTAAAACTCCAAAACTCCAATAATCCGAAACTCCAAAAATCCAAAGCTCCAAAACACCAAAACTCCAAACTCCGAAACTCCACAACCCTGCATCTCCAAAACTCCGAAACTCCAAAACTCTAAAACTCCAAAACTTCGAAACTCCGAAACTCCAAAACTCCAAAACTCCGAAACTGCAAAACTTCGAAACTCCGAAACTGCGAAACTCCGGAACTCCGAAACTCCAAAACTCCAAAACTCCAAAACTCAAAAATTCCGAAACTCCACTACCCTGAATCTCCAAAACTCCGAAACTCCAAAACTCCGAAACTCCGAAAATCCAGAACTCCAAAACTCCAAAACTCCAAAGCTCTTAAACTCTAAAACTCCAAAACTCCAAAAATCCGAAACTCCGAAAATCCAAAACTCCAAAAATCCAATACTCCACAAATCCAAAACTAGAAAACTCCAAAACTGCAAAAATCCGAAACTCCGAAATTCCGAAACTCCACAACCACGAATCTCCAAAACTCCGAAACTCAGGAACTCAGAAACTCCGAACCTCCAAAACTCCAAAACTGAAATTCCGAAACTCCAAAACTCCAAACCTCCAAAATTCCGAAACTCCAAAGCCCCGAATCTCCAAAACTCGGAAACTCCAAAACTCCGAAACTCCGAAAATCCAGAACTCCAAAACTTCAAAACTCCAAAGCTCCAAAACTCCAAAACTCCAATAATCCGAAACTCCAAAACTCCAAAACTCCGAAACTCCAAAACTTCGAAACTCCGAAACTCCAAAACTCCAAAACTCCGAAACTGCAAAACTTCGAAACACCGAAACTGCGAAACTCCGCAACTCCGAAACTCCAAAACTCCAAAACTCAAAAATTCCGAAACTCCACTACCCTGAATCTCCAAAACTCCGAAACTCCAAAACTCCGAAAATCCAAAACTCCACAAATCCAGAACCCCATAAATCCAAACCTCGAAAACTCCACAACTCAAAAATTCCGAAACTCCGAAACTCCAACAATCAATACCTCCAAAACTACAGAATTCCGAAACTCCAAAACCCCGAATTTCCAGAACTCCGAAACTGCAATATTCCGAAACTCCAAAACTCCAAAAATTTGAAACTCCGAAACTCCAAAACTCCGAAACTCCAAAATTCCGAAACTCCACAACCCCAAATCTCCAAAACTCCGAAACTCCGAAAATCCAGAACTCCACAACTCCAAAACTCCAAAGCTCTTAAACTCTAAAACTCCAAAACTCAAAAAATCCGAAACTCCGAAAATCCAAAACTCCAAAAATCCAATACTCCACAAATCCAAAACTAGAAAACTCCAAAACTGCAAAAATCCGAAACTCCGAAATTCCGAAACTCCACAACCACGAATCTCCAAAACTGCGAAACTCCAAAACTCAAACACTCCGAAACTCCAAAACTCCGAAACTCCAACACTCCAAATCTCCAAAACTGCGAAACTCCCAAACTCAAAAACTACGAAACTCCAACACTCCGAAACTCGGAAACTCCAAAACTCCGAACCTCCAAAACTCAAAAACTCCACAACCCCGAATCTCCACAACTCCGAAACTCCAAAAATCCATACCTCCAAAAATCAAAAATTCTAAAACTCGAAAACTCAAATAATTTGAAACTCCGAAACTCCAAAACTCCAAAACTCTAAAACTCCAAAACTCCAAAACTCCAATACTCCACAACTCCAAAACTCCAAAACTCCGAAACTCCAAAACTCCCAAACTACAAAATTCTGCAAGAACAAAACCCTGAATCTCCAAAAATCCATACCTCCAAAACTCCAAAAATCAAAACTCCGAAACTGCAAAACTCCAAAACTCAAAAATTCCGAAACTCCACAACCCTGAACCTCCAAAACTCCGAAACTCCAAAACTTCGAAACTCCGAAACTCCAAAACTCCAAAACTCCGAAACTGCAAAACTCCAAAACTCCGAAACTCCGAAACTCCGGAACTCCGAAACTCCAAAACTCCGAAGCTCCAAAACTCCGAAACTCCAACAATCAATACCTCCAACACTCCAAAACTACAGAATTCGGAAACTCCAAAACCCCGAATTTCCAAAACTCCGAAACTGCAATATTCCGAAACTCTAAAACTCCAAAAATCAGAAACTCCGAAACTCCAAAACTCCGAAACTGCAAAACACCGAAACTCCAAAAATCCAGAACTCGAAAACTCCAATGCTCTAAAACTCCAAAACTCCAATAACCCGAAACTCCGAAAATCCAAAACTCCAAAAATCCAAAACTCCACAAATCCAAAACTAGAAAACTCCAAACCTGCAAAAATCCGAAACTCCAAAATTCCGAAACTCCACAACCACGAATCTCCAAAACTGCGAAACTCCAAAACTCAATCACTCCGAAACTCTAAAACTCCGAAACTCAGGAACTCAGAGACTCCGAACCTCCAAAACTCCAAAACTGAAATTCCGAAACTCCAAAACTCCAAACCTCCAAAATTCCGAAACTCCAAAACCCCGAATCTCCAAAACTCGGAAACTCCAAAACTCCGAAACTCCGAAAATCCAGAACTCCAAAACTTCAAAACTCCAAAGCTCTAAAACTCCAAAACTCCAATAATCCGAAACTCCGAAAATCCGAAACTCCAAAAATCCAAAGCTCCGAAACACCAAAACTCCAAACTCCGAAACTCCACAACCCTGCATCTCCAAAACTCCGAAACTCCAAAACTCTAAAACTCCAAAACTTCGAAACTCCGAAACTCCAAAACTCCAAAACTCCGAAACTGCAAAACTTCGAAACTCCGAAACTGCGAAACTCCGGAACTCCGAAACTCCAAAACTCCAAAACTCAAAAATTCCGAAACTCCACTACCCTGAATCTCCAAAACTCCGAAACTCCAAAACTCCAAAACTCCGAAACTCCAAAAATCCGAAACTCCGAAAATCCAAAACTCCAAAAATCCAATACTCCACAAATCCAAAACTAGAACACTCCAAAACTGCAAAAATCCGAAACTCCGAAATTCCGAAACTCCACAACCACGAATCTCCAAAACTCCGAAACTCAGGAACTCAGAAACTCCGAACCTCCAAAACTCCAAAACTGAAATTCCGAAACTCCAAAACTCCAAACCTCCAAAATTCCAAAACTCCAAAGCCCCGAATCTCCAAAACTCGGAAACTCCGAAACTCCAAAACTCTAAAACTCCAAAACTCCAAAACTTCAAAACTCCGAAACTCCAAAACTCCAAAACTCCGAAACTGCAAAACTTCGAAACTCCGAAAAACTCCGGAACTCCGAAACTCCAAACTCCAAAACTCAAAAATTCCGAAACTCCACTACCCTGAATCTCCAAAACTCCGAAACTCCAAAAGTGCAAAAATCCAAAACTCCAAAACTCAAAAACTTCAAAACTCCAAAATTCCAAAACTCCACAACCCTGAATCTCCAAAACTCCGCAACTCCAAAACTCCGAAAATCCAAAACTCCACAAATCCAGAACTCCGAAAATCGAAAACTTAAAAACTCCAAAACTCCAAAAATCTGAAACTCTAAAATTTCAAAACTCCAAAACTCTAGTACTCTAAAACTCTAAAGCTCAAACACTCCGAAACTTCAAAACTAAAAAACTACAAAATTCCGAAACTTCAAGACCCCGAATCTCCAAAATGCCAAAACTCCAAATCTCCGAAACTCCAAAACTCCAAAAATCCGAAACTGAAAATCCGGAACTCCAAAACTCCAAAGGTCTAAAACTCCAAAAGTCCAATAATCCGGAACTCCGAAAGTCCAAAACTCCAAGAATCCAAAACTCCAAAAATCCAAAACTCGAAAACGCCAAAACTGCAAAAATCCAAAACTCCAAAAATCCAAAACTCCTAAAATCGGAAACTTAAAAACTCCAAAACTCCCAAAATCCGAAACTAAAATTTCAAAACTCCAAAACTCTAAAACTCTAAAACTCCAAAACTCCAACACCCCGAAACTCCAAAACTACAAAATTCTTAAACTCCAAGACCCCGAATCTCCAAAACGCCGAAACTCCAAATCTCCGAAACTCCAAAACTCCAAAAATCCGAAACTCAAAAAGTGCAAAAATCCAAAACTCCAAAACTCCAAAACTCCGAAACTCCAAAACTCCAAATATCCGAAACTCCAAAACTACAATATTCCGAAACTCCGACACTCCAAAACTCCAAAATTCCGAAGCTCCACAACCCCGAATCTCCAAAACTCCGAAACTCCAAATCTCCGAAACTCCAAAACTCCAAAAATCCGAAACTGAAAATCCGGAACTCCAAAACTCCAAGACTCCAAAGCTCTAAAACTCCAAAAGTCCAATAATCCGTAACTCCGAAAGTCTAAATTCCAAAAATCCAAAACTCCGAACAACCAAAACTCCAAAAATCCAAAACTTGAAAACTCCAAAACTGCAAAAATGCGAAACACCAAAATTCGAAACTTCACAACTCCGAATCTCCAAAACTGCGAAACTCCCAAACTCAAAAACTCCGAAACTCCAACACTCCGAAACTCAGAAACTCCAAAACTCCTAACCTCTAAAACTCCACAACCCCGAATCTCCACAACTCCGAAACTCCAAAAATCCATACCTCCAAAAATCAAAAATTGTAAAACTCGAAAACTCCAATAATTGGAAACTCCGAAACTCGAAAACTCCAAAACTACAAAATTCTGGAACAACAAAACCCTGAATCTCCAAAAACTCATACCTCCAAAACTTCAAAAATCCAAAACTCCGAAACTCCAAAAGTGCAAAAATCCAAAACTCCAAAACTCAACAACTCAAAAACTCCAAAAATCCAAAAATCCAAAACTCAAAAATCCAAAACAAAAACTCCAAACTCCAAAAATCCGAAACTCAAAACTTTCAAAACTCCAAAACTCCAAAACTAAAACTCTAAAACTCTAAAACTCCAAAACTCCAACACTCCGAAACTCCGACACTCCAAAACTCCAAAACTACAAAACTACAAAATTCCGAAACTCCAAGACCCTGAATCTCCAAAACGCCGAAACTCCAAATCTCCGAAACTCCAAAACTCCAAAACTCCGAAACTCCAAAATTCCGAAACTCCAAAACTCCGAAACTCCGATAATCCGGAACTCTAAAACTCAAAAACTCCAAAGCTCTAAAACTCCGAAATTCCAATAATCCGAAACCCTGAAAGTCCAAAACTCCACAAATCCAAAACTCGAAAGCTCCAAAAATCCAAAACTCCAAAAATCCAAAACTCCGAAAATCCAAAACTTAGAAACTCCAAAACTCCAAAAATCCGAAACTAAAATTTCAAAACTCCAAAACTCTAAAACTCTAAAACTCCAAAACTCCAAAACTTCAACACTCCGAAAATGCAAAACTACAAAACTACAAAATTCTTAAACTCCAAGACCCCGAATCTCCAAAACGGCGAAACTGCAAAACTTCGAAACTTCAGAACTCCAAAAATCCGAAACTGAAAATCCGGAACTCCAAAGCTCTAAAACTCCAAAAGTCCGATAATCCGAAACTCCGAAAGTCCAAAACTACAATATTCCGAAACTCCAAAACTTCAAAACTCCAAAGCTCTAAAACTCGAAAAGTCCAATAATCCGAAACTCCGAAAGTCCGAAACTCAAAATCTCCAAAAGTGCAAAAATCCAAAACTCCAAAACTCGAAAACTCCAAAACTCAAAAACCCAAAAATCCAAAACTCAAAAATCCAAAACCTAAAAACTCTAAACTCCAAAAATCCGAAACTCAAAAATTTCAAAACTACAAAACTCTAAAACTCCAAAACTCCAACAATCCGAAACTCCGACACTCCAAAACTACAAAACTACAAAATTCTCAAACTCCAAGACCCGAAATCTCCAAAACGCCGGAACTCCAGATCTCTGAAACTCCAAAACTCCAAAATTCCGAAACTCAGAAACTCAGGAACTCAGAAACTCCGAACCTCCAAAACTCCAAAACTGAAATTCCTAAACTCCAAAACTCCAAACCTCCAAAATTCCGAAACTCCAAAACCCCGAATCTCCAAAACTCGGAAACTCCAAAACTCCGAAACTCCGAAAATCCAGAACTCTAGAACTTCAAAACTCCAAAGCTCCAAAACTCCAAAACTCCAATAATCCGCAACTCCGAAAATCCGAAACTCCAAAAATCCAAAACTACGAAACTCCAAAACTCCAAACTCCGAAACTCCACAACCCTGCATCTCCAAAACTCCGAAACTCCAAAACTTCGAAACTGCGAAACTCCAAAACTCCAAAACTCCGAAACTGCAAAACTTCGAAACTCCGAAACTGCGAAACTCCGGAACTCCGAAACTCCAAAACTCAAAAACTCAAAAATTCCGAAACTCCACTACCCTGAATCTCCAAAACTCCGAAACTCCAAAAGCACAAAAATCCAAAACTCCAAAACTCAAAAACTTCAAAACTTCAAAACTCCAAAATTCCAAAACTCCAAAACCCTGATTCTCTAAAACTCCGCAACTCCAAAACTCCGAAAATCCAAAACTCCACAAATCCAGAACTCCGAAAATCGAAAACTTAAAAACTCCAAAACTCCAAAAATCTGAAACTCTAAAATTTCAGAACTCCAAAACTCTAGTAGTCTAAAACTCTAAAGCTCAAACACTCCGAAACTTCAAAACTACAAAACTACAAAATTCCGAAACATCAAGACCCCGAATCTCCAAACTGCCGAAACTCCAAATCTCCGAAACTCCGAAACTGAAAATCCGGAACTCCAAAACTCCAAAGCTCTAAAACTACAAAATTCCAATAATCCGAAACCCCGAAAGTCCAAAACTCCACAAATCCAAAACTCCGAAACTCGAAGCTCCAAAAATCCAAAACTCCAAAAATCCAAAACTCCAAAAATCCGAAACTAAAATTTCAAAACTCCAAAACTCTAAAACTCTAAAACTCCAAAACTCCAAAACTTCAACACTCCGAAACTCCAAAACTACAAAACTACAAAATTCTTAAACTCCAAGACCCTGAATCTCCAAAACGCCAGAACTCCAAATCTCCGAAACTTCAGAACTCCAAAAATCCGAAACTGAAAATCCGGAACTCCAAAACTCCAAAGCTCTTAAACTCCAAAAGTCCGATAATCCGAAACTCCGAAAGTCCAAAACTACAATATTCCGAAACTCCGAAACTCCGAAAATCCAGAACTCCAAAACTCCAAAACTCCAAAGCTCTAAAACTCGAAAAGTCCAATAATCCGAAACTCCGAAAGTCCGGAACTCAAAATCTCCAAAAGTGCAAAAATCCAAAACTCCAAAACTCGAAAGCTCCAAAACTCAAAAACCCAAAAATCCAAAACTCAAAAATCCAAAACTTGAAAACTCCAAAACTGCAAAAATACAGAAACACCAAAATTCGAAACTTCACAACTCCGAATCTCCAAAACTGCGAAACTCCCAAACTCAAAAACTCTGAAACTCCAACACTCCGAAACTCGGAAACTCCAAAACTCCGAACCTCTAAAACTCCACAACCCCGAATCTCCACAACTCCGAAACTCCAAAAATCCATACCTCCAAAAATCAAAAATTGTAAAACTCGAAAACTCCAATAATCCAAAACTCCGAAACTCCAAAACTCCAAAAGTGCAAAAATCCAAATCTCCAAAACTCAAAAACTCAAAAACTCAAAAACTCCAAAAATCCAAAAATCCAAAACTCAAAAATCCAAAACATAAAAACTCCAAACTCCAAAAATCCGAAACTCAAAAATTTCAAAACTCCAAACTATAAAACTCTCAAACTCCAAAACTCCAACACTCCGAAACTCCGAAACTCCAAAACTCCAAAACTCAAAAATTCCGAAACTCCACTACCCTGAATCTCCAAAACTCCGCAACTCCAAAACTCCGAAAATCCAAAACTCCACAAATCCAGAACTCCGAAAATCGAAAACTTAAAAACTCCAAAACTCCAAAAATCTGAAACTCTAAAATTTCAAAACTCCAAAATCTAGTAGTCTAAAACTCTAAAGCTCAAACACTCCGAAACTTCAAAACTACAAAACTACAAAATTCCGAAATATCAAGACCCCGAATCTCCAAACTGCCGAAACTCCAAATCTCCGAAACTCCGAAACTGAAAATCCGGAACTCCAAAACTCCAAAGCTCTAAAACTCCAAAAGTCCAATAATCCGAAACTCCGAAAGTCCAAAACTCCAAAAATCCAAAACTCCAAAAATCCAAAACTCGAAAACGCCAAAACTCCAAAAATCCAAAACTCCGAAAATTGAAAACTTAAAAACTCCAAAACTCCCAAAATCCGAAACTAAAATTTCAAAACTCCAAAACTCTAAAACTAAAACTCCAAAACTCCAACACCCCGAAACTCCAAAACTACAAAATTCTTAAACTCCAAGACCCCGAATCTCCAAAACGCCGAAACTCCAAGTCACCGAAACACCAAAACTCCAAAAATCCGAAACTGAAAATCCGGAACTCCAAAACTCCAAAACTCCAAAGCTCTAAAACTCCAAAAGTCCAATAATCCGAAACTCCAAAAGTCCAAACTCCAAAAATCCAAAACTCCGAAAATCCAAAACTCCAAAAATTCAAAACTTGAAAACTCCAAAACTGCAAAAATGCGAAACACCAAAATTCGAAACTTCACAACTCCGAATCTCCAAAACTGCGAAACTCCCAAACTCAAAAACTCTGAAACTCCAACACTCCGAAACTCGAAAACTCCAAAACTCCGAACCTCTAAAACTCCACAACCCCGAATCTCCACAACTCCTAAACTCCAAAAATCCATACCTCCAAAAATCAAAAATTGTAAAACTCGAAAACTCCAATAATCCAAAACTCCGAAACTCCAAAACTCCAAAAGTGCAAAAATCCAAATCTCCAAAACTCAAAAACTCAAAAACTCCAAAACTCCAAAAATCCAAAAATCCAAAACTCAAAAATCCAAAACATAAAAACTCCAAACTACAAAAATCCGAAACTCAAAAATTTCAAAACTCCAAAACTATAAAACTCTAAAACTCCAAAACTCCAACACTCCGAAACTCCGACACTCCAAAACTCCAAAACTACAAAACTACAAAATTCCGAAACTCCAAGACCCTGAATCTCCAAAACGCCGAAACTCCAAATCTCCGAAACTCCACAACCCTGCATCTCCAAAACTCCGAAACTCCAAAACTCTAAAACTCCAAAACTTCGAAACTCCGAAACTCCAAAACTCCAAAACTCCGAAACTGCAAAACTTCGAAACTCCGAAACTGCGAAACTCCGGTACTCCGAAACTCCAAAACTCCAAAACTCAAAAATTCCGAAACTCCACTACCCTGAATCTCCAAAACTCCGAAACTCCAAAAGCGCAAAAATCCAAAACTCCAAAACTCAAAAACTTCAAAACTCCAAAACTCCAAAACTCCGAAACTGAAAAACTTCGAAACTCCGAAACTGCGAAACTCCGGTACTCCGAAACTCCAAAACTCCAAAACTCAAAAATTCCGAAACTCCACTACCCTGAATCTCCAAAACTCCGAAACTCCAAAAGCGCAAAAATCCAAAACTCCAAAACTCTAGTAGTCTAAAACTCTAAAGCTCAAACACTCCGAAACTTCAAAACTACAAAACTACAAAATTCCGAAACATCAAGACCCCGAATCTCCAAACTGCCGAAACTCCAAATCTCCGAAACTCCGAAACTGAAAATCCGGAACTCCAAAACTCCAAAGCTCAAAAACTCCAAAAGTCCAATAATCCGAAACTCCGAAAGTCCAAAACTCCAAAAATCCAAAACTCGAAAACGCCAAAACTGCAAAAATCCAAAACTCCAAAAATCCAAAACTCCGAAAATCGAAAACTTAAAAACTCCAAAACTCCCAAAATCCGAAACTAAAATTTCAAAACTCCAAAACTCTAAAACTAAAACTCCAAAACTCCAACACCCCGAAACTCCAAAACGCCGAAACTCCAAATCTCCGAAACTCCAAAAATTCGAAACTCAAAAAGTGCAAAAATCCAAAACTCCAAAACTCCAAAACGCCGAAACTCCAAATCTCCGAAACTCCAAAATTCCAAAAATCCAAAACTCCAAAAATCCAAAACTCAAAAACTCCAAAACTAAAAAACTCTAAAAATCCAAAACTCAAAAATCCAAAACTCCAAAAATCCAAAACTCCGAAAATTGAAAATTTCAAAACTCCAAAACTCTAAAACTCCAAAACTCCACCACCCCGGAACTCCAAAACTACAAAATTCTTAAACTCCAAGACCCCGAATCTCCAAAACGCCGAAACTCCAAGTCACCAAAACACCAAAACTCCAAAAATCCGAAACTGAAAATCCGGAACTCCAAAACTCCAAAACTCCAAAGCTCTAAAACTCCAAAAGTCCAATAATCCGAAACTCCAAAAGTCCAAACTCCAAAAATCCAAAACTCCGAAAATTCAAAACTCCAAAAATCCAAAACTTGAAAACTCCAAAACTGCAAAAATGCGAAACACCAAAATTCGAAACTTCACAACTCCGAATCTCCAAAACTGCGAAACTCCCAAACTCAAAAACTCTGAAACTCCAACACTCCGAAACTCGGAAACTCCAAAACTCCGAACCTCTAAAACTCCACAACCCCGAATCTCCACAACTCCGAAACTCCAAAAATCCATACCTCCAAAAATCAAAAATTGTAAAACTCGAAAACTCCAATAATCCAAAACTCCGAAACTCCAAAACTCCAAAAGTGCAAAAATCCAAATCTCCAAAACTCAAAAACTCAAACACTCCAAAACTCCAAAAATCCAAAAATCCAAAACTCCGAAAATCGAAAACTTAAAAACTCCAAAACTCCCAAAATCCGAAACTAAAATTTCAAAACTCCAAACCTCTAAAACTCTAAAACTCCAAAACTCCAACACCCCGAAACTCCAAAACTACAAAATTCTTAAACTCCAAGACCCCGAATCTCCAAAACGCCGAAACTCCAAATCTCCGAAACTCCGAAACTGAAAATCCGGAACTCCAAAACTCCGAAGCTCTAAAACTCCAAAAGTCCAATAATCCGAAACTCCGAAAGTCCAAAACTCCAAAAATCCAAAACTCCAAAAATCCAAAACTCGAAAACGCCAAAACTGCAAAAATCCAAAACTCCAAAAATCCAAAACTCCGAAAATCGAAAACTTAATAACTCCAGAACTCCCAAAATCCGAAACTAAAATTTCAAAACTCCAAAACTCTAAAACTAAAACTCCAAAACTCCAACACCCCGAAACTCCAAAACTACAAAATTCTTAAACTCCAAGACCCTGAATCTCCAAAACGCCGAAACTCCAAATCTCCGAAACTCCAAAAGTCCGAAACTCAAAAAGTGCAAAAATCCAAAACTCCAAAACTCCAAAACGCCGAGACTCCAAATCTCCAAAACTCCAAAACTCCAAAAATCCAAAACTCCAAAAATCCAAAACTCAAAAACTCCAAAACTAAAAAACTCTAAAAATCCAAAACTCAAAAATCTAAAACTCCAAAAATCCAAAACTCCGAAAATTGAAAATTTCAAAACTCCAAAACTCTAAAACTCCAAAACTCCACCACCCCGAAACTCCAAAACTACAAAATTCTTAAACTCCAAGACCCCGAATCTCCAAAACGCCGAAACTCCAAGTCACCGAAACTCCAAAACTCCAAAAATCCGAAACTGAAAATCCGGAACTCCAAAACTCCAAAACTCCAAAGCTCTAAAACTCCAAAAGTCCAATAATCCGAAACTCCAAAAGTCCAAACTCCAAAAATCCAAAACTCCGAAAATCCAAAACTCCAAAAATCCAAAACTTGAAAACTCCAAAACTGCAAAAATGCGAAACACCAAAATTCGAAACTTCACAACTCCGAATCTCCAAAACTGCGAACCTCCCAAACTCAAAAACTCTGAAACTCCAACACTCCGAAACTCGGAAACTCCAAAACTCCGAACCTCTAAAACTCCACAACCCCGAATCTCCACAACTCCGAAACTCCAAAAATCCATACCTCCAAAAATCAAAAATTGTAAAACTCGAAAACTCCAATAATCCAAAACTCCGAAACTCCAAAACTCCAAAAGTGCAAAAATCCAAATCTCCAAAACTCAAAAACTCCAAAACTCCAAAAATCCAAAAATCCAAAACTCCGAAAATCGAAAACTTAAAAACTCCAAAACTCCCAAAATCCGAAACTAAAATTTCAAAACTCCAAACCTCTAAAACTCTAAAACTCCAAAACTCCAACACCCCGAAACTCCAAAACTACAAAATTCTTAAACTCCAAGACCCCGAATCTCCAAAACGCCGAAACTCCAAATCTCCGAAACTCAAAAACTCCAAAAATCCGAAACTCAGAATGTGCAAAAATCCATAACTCAGAAACTCCAAAACTCCGAAACTCCAAAACTCCAAATATCCGAAACTCCAAAACTCCACAAATCCAGAACTCCGAAAATCGAAAACTTAAAAACTCCAAAACTCCAAAAATCTGAAACTCTAAAATTTCAAAACTCCAAAACTCCAGTAGTCTAAAACTCTAAAGCTCAAACACTCCGAAACTTCAAAACTACAAAACTACAAAATTCCGAAACATCAAGACCCCGAATCTCCAAACTGCCGAAACTCCAAATCTCCGAAACTCCGAAACTGAAAATCCGGAACTCCAAAACTCCAAAGCTCTAAAACTCCAAAAGTCCAATAATCCGAAACTCCGAAAGTCCAAAACTCCAAAAATCCAAAACTCCAAAAATCCAAAACTCGAAAACGCCAAAACTGCAAAAATCCAAAACTCCGAAAATCCATAACTCCG
Organism: Amblyomma mixtum; assembly: GCF_055824585.1. Classification (NCBI taxonomy): domain Eukaryota; kingdom Metazoa; phylum Arthropoda; class Arachnida; order Ixodida; family Ixodidae; genus Amblyomma; species Amblyomma mixtum. The sequence continues at coordinate 121,118,342 of NC_143012.1, read as the reverse complement.
AAAATCGAAAACTTAAAAACTCCAGAACTCCCAAAATCCGAAACTAAAATTTCAAAACTCCAAAACTCTAAAACTAAAACTCCAAAACTCCAACACCCCGAAACTCCAAAACTACAAAATTCTTAAACTCCAAGACCCCGAATCTCCAAAACGCCGAAACTCCAAATCTCCGAAACTCAAAAAATCCGAAATTCAAAAAGTGCAAAAATCCAAAACTCCCAAACTCCAAAACGCCGAAACTCCACAACTCCGAAACTCCAAAAATCCATACCTCCAAAAATCAAAAATTGTAAAACTCGAAAACTCCAATAATCCAAAACTCCGAAACTCCAAAACTCCAAAAGTGCAAAAATCCAAATCTCCAAAACTCAAAAACTCAAAAACTCCAAAACTCAAAAAATCCAAAAATCCAAAACTCAAAAATCCAAAACATAAAAACTCCAAACTCCAAAAATCCGAAACTCAAAAATTTCAAAACTCCAAAACTATAAAACTCTCAAACTCCAAAACTCCAACACTCCGAAACTCCGAAACTCCAAAACTCCAAAACTCAAAAATTCCGAAACTCCACTACCCTGACTCTCCAAAACTCCGCAACTCCAAAACTCCGAAAATCCAAAACTCCACAAATCCAGAACTCCGAAAATCGAAAACTTAAAAACTCCAAAACTCCAAAAATCTGAAACTCAAAAATTTCAAAACTCCAAAATGTAGTAGTCTAAAACTAAAGCTCGAACACTCCGAAACTTCAAAACTACAAAACTACAAAATTCCGAAATATCAAGACCCCGAATCTCCAAACTGCCGAAACTCCAAATCTCCGAAACTCCGAAACTGAAAATCCGGAACTCCAAAACTCCAAAGCTCTAAAACTCCAAAAGTCCAATAATCCGAAACTCCGAAAGTCCAAAACTCCAAAAATCCAAAACTCCAAAAATCCAAAACTCGAAAACGCCAAAACTGCAAAAATCCAAAACTCCAAAAATCCATAACTCCGAAAATCGAAAACTTAAAAACTCCAGAACTCCCAAAATCCGAAACTAAAATTTCAAAACTCCAAAACTCTAAAACTAAAACTCCAAAACTCCAACACCCCGAAACTCCAAAACTACAAAATTCTTAAACTCCAAGACCCCGAATCTCCAAAACGCCGAAACTCCAAATCTCCGAAACTCCAAAAATCCGAAACTCAAAAAGTGCAAAAATCCAAAACTCCAAAACTCCAAAACGCCGAAACTCCACAACTCCGAAACTCCAAAAATCCATACCTCCAAAAATCAAAAATTGTAAAACTCGAAAACTCCTATAATCCAAAACTCCGAAACTCCAAAACTCCAAAAGTGCAAAAATCCAAATCTCCAAAACTCAAAAACTCCAAAACTCCAAAACTCAAAAAATCCAAAAATCCAAAACTCAAAAATCCAAAACATAAAAACTCCAAACTCCAAAAATCCGAAACTCAAAAATTTCATAACTCCAAAACTATAAAACTCTCAAACTCCAAAACTCCAACACTCCGAAACTCCGAAACTCCAAAACTCCAAAACTCAAAAATTCCGAAGCTCCACTACCCTGACTCTCCAAAACTCCGCAACTCCAAAACTCCGAAAATCCAAAACTCCACAAATCCAGAACTCCGAAAATCGAAAACTTAAAAACTCCAAAACTCCAAAAATCTGAAACTCAAAAATTTCAAAACTCCAAAATCTAGTAGTCTAAAACTCTAAAGCTCGAACACTCCGAAACTTCAAAACTACAAAACTACAAAATTCCGAAATATCAAGACCCCGAATCTCCAAACTGCCGAAACTCCAAATCTCCGAAACTCCGAAACTGAAAATCCGGAACTCCAAAACTCCAAAGCTCTAAAACTCCAAAAGTCCAATAATCCGAAACTCCGAAAGTCCAAAACTCCAAAAATCCAAAACTCCAAAAATCCAAAACTCGAAAACGCCAAAACTGCAAAAATCCAAAACTCCAAAAATCCAAAACTCCGAAAATCGAAAACTTAAAAACTCCAAAACTCCCAAAATCCAAAACTAAAATTTCAAAACTCCAAAACTCTAAAACTAAAACTCCAAAACTCCAACACCCCGAAACTCCAAAACTACAAAATTCTTAAACTCCAAGACCCCGAATCTCCAAAATGCCGAAACTCCAAATCTCCGAAACTCCAAAAGTCCGAAACTCAAAAAGTGCAAAAATCCAAAACTCCAAAACTCCAAAACGCCGAGACTCCAAATCTCCGAAACTCCAAAACTCCAAAAATCCAAAACTCCAAAAATCCAAAACTCAAAAACTCCAAAACTAAAAAACTCTAAAAATCCAAAACTCAAAAATTCCGAAACTCCACTACCCTGACTCTCCAAAACTCCGCAACTCCAAAACTCCGAAAATCCAAAACTCCACAAATCCAGAACTCCGAAAATCGAAAACTTAAAAACTCCAAAACTCCAAAAATCTGAAACTCAAAAATTTCAAAACTCCAAAATCTAGTAGTCTAAAATTCTAAAGCTCAAACACTTTGAAACTTCAAAACTACAAAACTACAAAATTCCGAAATATCAAGACCCCGAATCTCCAAACTGCCGAAACTCCAAATCTCCGAAACTCCGAAACTGAAAATCCGGAACTCCAAAACTCCAAAGCTCTAAAACTCCAAAAGTCCAATAATCCGAAACTCCGAAAGTCCAAAACTCCAAAAATCCAAAACTCCAAAACTCCAAAGCTCTAAAACTCCAAAAGTCCAATAATCCGAAACTCCAAAAGTCCAAACTCCAAAAATCCGAAACTAAAATTTCAAAACTCCAAAACTCTAAAACTCTAAAACTCCAAAACTCCAAAACTTCAACACTCCGAAACTCCAAAACTACAAAACTACAAAATTCTTAAACTCCAAGACCCTGAATCTCCAAAACGCCAGAACTCCAAATCTCCGAAACTTCAGAACTCCAAAAATCCGAAACTGAAAATCCGGAACTCCAAAACTCCAAAGCTCTTAAACTCCAAAAGTCCGATAATCCGAAACTCCGAAAGTCCAAAACTACAATATTCCGAAACTCCGAAACTCCGAAAATCCAGAACTCCAAAACTCCAAAACTCCAAAGCTCTAAAACTCGAAAAGTCCAATAATCCGAAACTCCGAAAGTCCGGAACTCAAAATCTCCAAAAGTGCAAAAATCCAAAACTCCAAAACTCGAAAGCTCCAAAACTCAAAAACCCAAAAATCCAAAACTCAAAAATCCAAAACTTGAAAACTCCAAAACTGCAAAAATACAGAAACACCAAAATTCGAAACTTCACAACTCCGAATCTCCAAAACTGCGAAACTCCCAAACTCAAAAACTCTGAAACTCCAACACTCCGAAACTCGGAAACTCCAAAACTCCGAACCTCTAAAACTCCACAACCCCGAATCTCCACAACTCCGAAACTCCAAAAATCCATACCTCCAAAAATCAAAAATTGTAAAACTCGAAAACTCCAATAATCCAAAACTCCGAAACTCCAAAACTCCAAAAGTGCAAAAATCCAAATCTCCAAAACTCAAAAACTCAAAAACTCAAAAACTCCAAAAATCCAAAAATCCAAAACTCAAAAATCCAAAACATAAAAACTCCAAACTCCAAAAATCCGAAACTCAAAAATTTCAAAACTCCAAACTATAAAACTCTCAAACTCCAAAACTCCAACACTCCGAAACTCCGAAACTCCAAAACTCCAAAACTCAAAAATTCCAAAACTCCACTACCCTGAATCTCCAAAACTCCGCAACTCCAAAACTCCGAAAATCCAAAACTCCACAAATCCAGAACTCCGAAAATCGAAAACTTAAAAACTCCAAAACTCCAAAAATCTGAAACTCTAAAATTTCAAAACTCCAAAATCTAGTAGTCTAAAACTCTAAAGCTCAAACACTCCGAAACTTCAAAACTACAAAACTACAAAATTCCGAAATATCAAGACCCCGAATCTCCAAACTGCCGAAACTCCAAATCTCCGAAACTCCGAAACTGAAAATCCGGAACTCCAAAACTCCAAAGCTCTAAAACTCCAAAAGTCCAATAATCCGAAACTCCGAAAGTCCAAAACTCCAAAAATCCAAAACTCCAAAAATCCAAAACTCGAAAACGCCAAAACTCCAAAAATCCAAAACTCCGAAAATTGAAAACTTAAAAACTCCAAAACTCCCAAAATCCGAAACTAAAATTTCAAAACTCCAAAACTCTAAAACTAAAACTCCAAAACTCCAACACCCCGAAACTCCAAAACTACAAAATTCTTAAACTCCAAGACCCCGAATCTCCAAAACGCCGAAACTCCAAGTCACCGAAACACCAAAACTCCAAAAATCCGAAACTGAAAATCCGGAACTCCAAAACTCCAAAACTCCAAAGCTCTAAAACTCCAAAAGTCCAATAATCCGAAACTCCAAAAGTCCAAACTCCAAAAATCCAAAACTCCGAAAATCCAAAACTCCAAAAATTCAAAACTTGAAAACTCCAAAACTGCAAAAATGCGAAACACCAAAATTCGAAACTTCACAACTCCGAATCTCCAAAACTGCGAAACTCCCAAACTCAAAAACTCTGAAACTCCAACACTCCGAAACTCGAAAACTCCAAAACTCCGAACCTCTAAAACTCCACAACCCCGAATCTCCACAACTCCTAAACTCCAAAAATCCATACCTCCAAAAATCAAAAATTGTAAAACTCGAAAACTCCAATAATCCAAAACTCCGAAACTCCAAAACTCCAAAAGTGCAAAAATCCAAATCTCCAAAACTCAAAAACTCAAAAACTCCAAAACTCCAAAAATCCAAAAATCCAAAACTCAAAAATCCAAAACATAAAAACTCCAAACTACAAAAATCCGAAACTCAAAAATTTCAAAACTCCAAAACTATAAAACTCTAAAACTCCAAAACTCCAACACTCCGAAACTCCGACACTCCAAAACTCCAAAACTACAAAACTACAAAATTCCGAAACTCCAAGACCCTGAATCTCCAAAACGCCGAAACTCCAAATCTCCGAAACTCCACAACCCTGCATCTCCAAAACTCCGAAACTCCAAAACTCTAAAACTCCAAAACTTCGAAACTCCGAAACTCCAAAACTCCAAAACTCCGAAACTGCAAAACTTCGAAACTCCGAAACTGCGAAACTCCGGTACTCCGAAACTCCAAAACTCCAAAACTCAAAAATTCCGAAACTCCACTACCCTGAATCTCCAAAACTCCGAAACTCCAAAAGCGCAAAAATCCAAAACTCCAAAACTCAAAAACTTCAAAACTCCAAAACTCCAAAACTCCGAAACTGAAAAACTTCGAAACTCCGAAACTGCGAAACTCCGGTACTCCGAAACTCCAAAACTCCAAAACTCAAAAATTCCGAAACTCCACTACCCTGAATCTCCAAAACTCCGAAACTCCAAAAGCGCAAAAATCCAAAACTCCAAAACTCTAGTAGTCTAAAACTCTAAAGCTCAAACACTCCGAAACTTCAAAACTACAAAACTACAAAATTCCGAAACATCAAGACCCCGAATCTCCAAACTGCCGAAACTCCAAATCTCCGAAACTCCGAAACTGAAAATCCGGAACTCCAAAACTCCAAAGCTCAAAAACTCCAAAAGTCCAATAATCCGAAACTCCGAAAGTCCAAAACTCCAAAAATCCAAAACTCGAAAACGCCAAAACTGCAAAAATCCAAAACTCCAAAAATCCAAAACTCCGAAAATCGAAAACTTAAAAACTCCAAAACTCCCAAAATCCGAAACTAAAATTTCAAAACTCCAAAACTCTAAAACTAAAACTCCAAAACTCCAACACCCCGAAACTCCAAAACGCCGAAACTCCAAATCTCCGAAACTCCAAAAATTCGAAACTCAAAAAGTGCAAAAATCCAAAACTCCAAAACTCCAAAACGCCGAAACTCCAAATCTCCGAAACTCCAAAATTCCAAAAATCCAAAACTCCAAAAATCCAAAACTCAAAAACTCCAAAACTAAAAAACTCTAAAAATCCAAAACTCAAAAATCCAAAACTCCAAAAATCCAAAACTCCGAAAATTGAAAATTTCAAAACTCCAAAACTCTAAAACTCCAAAACTCCACCACCCCGGAACTCCAAAACTACAAAATTCTTAAACTCCAAGACCCCGAATCTCCAAAACGCCGAAACTCCAAGTCACCAAAACACCAAAACTCCAAAAATCCGAAACTGAAAATCCGGAACTCCAAAACTCCAAAACTCCAAAGCTCTAAAACTCCAAAAGTCCAATAATCCGAAACTCCAAAAGTCCAAACTCCAAAAATCCAAAACTCCGAAAATTCAAAACTCCAAAAATCCAAAACTTGAAAACTCCAAAACTGCAAAAATGCGAAACACCAAAATTCGAAACTTCACAACTCCGAATCTCCAAAACTGCGAAACTCCCAAACTCAAAAACTCTGAAACTCCAACACTCCGAAACTCGGAAACTCCAAAACTCCGAACCTCTAAAACTCCACAACCCCGAATCTCCACAACTCCGAAACTCCAAAAATCCATACCTCCAAAAATCAAAAATTGTAAAACTCGAAAACTCCAATAATCCAAAACTCCGAAACTCCAAAACTCCAAAAGTGCAAAAATCCAAATCTCCAAAACTCAAAAACTCAAACACTCCAAAACTCCAAAAATCCAAAAATCCAAAACTCCGAAAATCGAAAACTTAAAAACTCCAAAACTCCCAAAATCCGAAACTAAAATTTCAAAACTCCAAACCTCTAAAACTCTAAAACTCCAAAACTCCAACACCCCGAAACTCCAAAACTACAAAATTCTTAAACTCCAAGACCCCGAATCTCCAAAACGCCGAAACTCCAAATCTCCGAAACTCCGAAACTGAAAATCCGGAACTCCAAAACTCCGAAGCTCTAAAACTCCAAAAGTCCAATAATCCGAAACTCCGAAAGTCCAAAACTCCAAAAATCCAAAACTCCAAAAATCCAAAACTCGAAAACGCCAAAACTGCAAAAATCCAAAACTCCAAAAATCCAAAACTCCGAAAATCGAAAACTTAATAACTCCAGAACTCCCAAAATCCGAAACTAAAATTTCAAAACTCCAAAACTCTAAAACTAAAACTCCAAAACTCCAACACCCCGAAACTCCAAAACTACAAAATTCTTAAACTCCAAGACCCTGAATCTCCAAAACGCCGAAACTCCAAATCTCCGAAACTCCAAAAGTCCGAAACTCAAAAAGTGCAAAAATCCAAAACTCCAAAACTCCAAAACGCCGAGACTCCAAATCTCCAAAACTCCAAAACTCCAAAAATCCAAAACTCCAAAAATCCAAAACTCAAAAACTCCAAAACTAAAAAACTCTAAAAATCCAAAACTCAAAAATCTAAAACTCCAAAAATCCAAAACTCCGAAAATTGAAAATTTCAAAACTCCAAAACTCTAAAACTCCAAAACTCCACCACCCCGAAACTCCAAAACTACAAAATTCTTAAACTCCAAGACCCCGAATCTCCAAAACGCCGAAACTCCAAGTCACCGAAACTCCAAAACTCCAAAAATCCGAAACTGAAAATCCGGAACTCCAAAACTCCAAAACTCCAAAGCTCTAAAACTCCAAAAGTCCAATAATCCGAAACTCCAAAAGTCCAAACTCCAAAAATCCAAAACTCCGAAAATCCAAAACTCCAAAAATCCAAAACTTGAAAACTCCAAAACTGCAAAAATGCGAAACACCAAAATTCGAAACTTCACAACTCCGAATCTCCAAAACTGCGAACCTCCCAAACTCAAAAACTCTGAAACTCCAACACTCCGAAACTCGGAAACTCCAAAACTCCGAACCTCTAAAACTCCACAACCCCGAATCTCCACAACTCCGAAACTCCAAAAATCCATACCTCCAAAAATCAAAAATTGTAAAACTCGAAAACTCCAATAATCCAAAACTCCGAAACTCCAAAACTCCAAAAGTGCAAAAATCCAAATCTCCAAAACTCAAAAACTCCAAAACTCCAAAAATCCAAAAATCCAAAACTCCGAAAATCGAAAACTTAAAAACTCCAAAACTCCCAAAATCCGAAACTAAAATTTCAAAACTCCAAACCTCTAAAACTCTAAAACTCCAAAACTCCAACACCCCGAAACTCCAAAACTACAAAATTCTTAAACTCCAAGACCCCGAATCTCCAAAACGCCGAAACTCCAAATCTCCGAAACTCAAAAACTCCAAAAATCCGAAACTCAGAATGTGCAAAAATCCATAACTCAGAAACTCCAAAACTCCGAAACTCCAAAACTCCAAATATCCGAAACTCCAAAACTCCACAAATCCAGAACTCCGAAAATCGAAAACTTAAAAACTCCAAAACTCCAAAAATCTGAAACTCTAAAATTTCAAAACTCCAAAACTCCAGTAGTCTAAAACTCTAAAGCTCAAACACTCCGAAACTTCAAAACTACAAAACTACAAAATTCCGAAACATCAAGACCCCGAATCTCCAAACTGCCGAAACTCCAAATCTCCGAAACTCCGAAACTGAAAATCCGGAACTCCAAAACTCCAAAGCTCTAAAACTCCAAAAGTCCAATAATCCGAAACTCCGAAAGTCCAAAACTCCAAAAATCCAAAACTCCAAAAATCCAAAACTCGAAAACGCCAAAACTGCAAAAATCCAAAACTCCGAAAATCCATAACTCCGAAAATCGAAAACTTAAAAACTCCAGAACTCCCAAAATCCGAAACTAAAATTTCAAAACTCCAAAACTCTAAAACTAAAACTCCAAAACTCCAACACCCCGAAACTCCAAAACTACAAAATTCTTAAACTCCAAGACCCCGAATCTCCAAAACGCCGAAACTCCAAATCTCCGAAACTCAAAAAATCCGAAATTCAAAAAGTGCAAAAATCCAAAACTCCCAAACTCCAAAACGCCGAAACTCCACAACTCCGAAACTCCAAAAATCCATACCTCCAAAAATCAAAAATTGTAAAACTCGAAAACTCCAATAATCCAAAACTCCGAAACTCCAAAACTCCAAAAGTGCAAAAATCCAAATCTCCAAAACTCAAAAACTCAAAAACTCCAAAACTCAAAAAATCCAAAAATCCAAAACTCAAAAATCCAAAACATAAAAACTCCAAACTCCAAAAATCCGAAACTCAAAAATTTCAAAACTCCAAAACTATAAAACTCTCAAACTCCAAAACTCCAACACTCCGAAACTCCGAAACTCCAAAACTCCAAAACTCAAAAATTCCGAAACTCCACTACCCTGACTCTCCAAAACTCCGCAACTCCAAAACTCCGAAAATCCAAAACTCCACAAATCCAGAACTCCGAAAATCGAAAACTTAAAAACTCCAAAACTCCAAAAATCTGAAACTCAAAAATTTCAAAACTCCAAAATGTAGTAGTCTAAAACTAAAGCTCGAACACTCCGAAACTTCAAAACTACAAAACTACAAAATTCCGAAATATCAAGACCCCGAATCTCCAAACTGCCGAAACTCCAAATCTCCGAAACTCCGAAACTGAAAATCCGGAACTCCAAAACTCCAAAGCTCTAAAACTCCAAAAGTCCAATAATCCGAAACTCCGAAAGTCCAAAACTCCAAAAATCCAAAACTCCAAAAATCCAAAACTCGAAAACGCCAAAACTGCAAAAATCCAAAACTCCAAAAATCCATAACTCCGAAAATCGAAAACTTAAAAACTCCAGAACTCCCAAAATCCGAAACTAAAATTTCAAAACTCCAAAACTCTAAAACTAAAACTCCAAAACTCCAACACCCCGAAACTCCAAAACTACAAAATTCTTAAACTCCAAGACCCCGAATCTCCAAAACGCCGAAACTCCAAATCTCCGAAACTCCAAAAATCCGAAACTCAAAAAGTGCAAAAATCCAAAACTCCAAAACTCCAAAACGCCGAAACTCCACAACTCCGAAACTCCAAAAATCCATACCTCCAAAAATCAAAAATTGTAAAACTCGAAAACTCCTATAATCCAAAACTCCGAAACTCCAAAACTCCAAAAGTGCAAAAATCCAAATCTCCAAAACTCAAAAACTCCAAAACTCCAAAACTCAAAAAATCCAAAAATCCAAAACTCAAAAATCCAAAACATAAAAACTCCAAACTCCAAAAATCCGAAACTCAAAAATTTCAAAACTCCAAAACTATAAAACTCTCAAACTCCAAAACTCCAACACTCCGAAACTCCGAAACTCCAAAACTCCAAAACTCAAAAATTCCGAAGCTCCACTACCCTGACTCTCCAAAACTCCGCAACTCCAAAACTCCGAAAATCCAAAACTCCACAAATCCAGAACTCCGAAAATCGAAAACTTAAAAACTCCAAAACTCCAAAAATCTGAAACTCAAAAATTTCAAAACTCCAAAATCTAGTAGTCTAAAACTCTAAAGCTCGAACACTCCGAAACTTCAAAACTACAAAACTACAAAATTCCGAAATATCAAGACCCCGAATCTCCAAACTGCCGAAACTCCAAATCTCCGAAACTCCGAAACTGAAAATCCGGAACTCCAAAACTCCAAAGCTCTAAAACTCCAAAAGTCCAATAATCCGAAACTCCGAAAGTCCAAAACTCCAAAAATCCAAAACTCCAAAAATCCAAAACTCGAAAACGCCAAAACTGCAAAAATCCAAAACTCCAAAAATCCAAAACTCCGAAAATCGAAAACTTAAAAACTCCAAAACTCCCAAAATCCAAAACTAAAATTTCAAAACTCCAAAACTCTAAAACTAAAACTCCAAAACTCCAACACCCCGAAACTCCAAAACTACAAAATTCTTAAACTCCAAGACCCCGAATCTCCAAAATGCCGAAACTCCAAATCTCCGAAACTCCAAAAGTCCGAAACTCAAAAAGTGCAAAAATCCAAAACTCCAAAACTCCAAAACGCCGAGACTCCAAATCTCCGAAACTCCAAAACTCCAAAAATCCAAAACTCCAAAAATCCAAAACTCAAAAACTCCAAAACTAAAAAACTCTAAAAATCCAAAACTCAAAAATTCCGAAACTCCACTACCCTGACTCTCCAAAACTCCGCAACTCCAAAACTCCGAAAATCCAAAACTCCACAAATCCAGAACTCCGAAAATCGAAAACTTAAAAACTCCAAAACTCCAAAAATCTGAAACTCAAAAATTTCAAAACTCCAAAATCTAGTAGTCTAAAATTCTAAAGCTCAAACACTTTGAAACTTCAAAACTACAAAACTACAAAATTCCGAAATATCAAGACCCCGAATCTCCAAACTGCCGAAACTCCAAATCTCCGAAACTCCGAAACTGAAAATCCGGAACTCCAAAACTCCAAAGCTCTAAAACTCCAAAAGTCCAATAATCCGAAACTCCGAAAGTCCAAAACTCCAAAAATCCAAAACTCCAAAACTCCAAAGCTCTAAAACTCCAAAAGTCCAATAATCCGAAACTCCAAAAGTCCAAACTCCAAAAATCCAAAACTCCGAAAATCCAAAACTCCAAAAATCCAAAACTTGAAAACTCCAAAACTGCAAAAATGCGAAACAAAAAAATTCGAAACTTCACAACTCCGAATCTCCAAAACTGCAAAACTCCCAAACTCAAAAACTCTGAAACTCCAACACTCCGAAACTCGGAAACTCCAAAACTCCGAACCTCTAAAACTCCACAACCCCGAATCTCCACAACTCCGAAACTCCAAAAATCCATACCTCCAAAAATCAAAAATTGTAAAACTCGAAAACTCCAATAATCCAAAACTCCGAAACTCCAAAACTCCAAAAGTGCAAAAATCTAAATCTCCAAAACTCAAAAACTCAAAAACTCCAAAACTCCAAAAATACAAAAATCCAAAACTCAAAAATCCAAAACATAAAAACTCCAAACTCCAAAAATCCGAAACTCAAAAATTTCAAAACTCCAAAACTATAAAACTCTCAAACTCCAAAACTCCAACACTCCGAAACTCCAAAACTCCAAAACTCAAAAATTCCGAAACTCCACTACCCTGAATCTCCAAAACTCCGCAACTCCAAAACTCCGAAAATCCAAAACTCCACAAATCCAGAACTCCGAAAATCGAAAACTTAAAAACTCCAAAACTCCAAAAATCTGAAACTCAAAAATTTCAAAACTCCAAAATCTAGCAGTCTAAAACTCTAAAGCTCAAACACTCCGAAACTTCAAAACTACAAAACTACAAAATTCCGAAATATCAAGACCCCGAATCTCCAAACTGCCGAAACTCCAAATCTCCGAAACTCCGAAACTGAAAATCCGGAACTCCAAAACTCCAAAGCTCTAAAACTCCAAAAGTCCAATAATCCGAAACTCCGAAAGTCCCAAACTCCAAAAATCCAAAACTCCAAAAATCCAAAACTCGAAAACGCCAAAACTCCAAAAATCCAAAACTCCGAAAATCGAAAACTTAAAAACTCCAAAACTCCCAAAATCCGAAACTAAAATTTCAAAACTCCAAAACTCTAAAACTAAAACTCCAAAACTCCAACACCCTGAAACTCCAAAACTACAAAATTCTTAAACTCCAAGACCCGAATCTCCAAAACGCCGAAACTCCAAATCTCCGAAACTCCAAAAATTCGAAACTCAAAAAGTGCAAAAATCCAAAACTCCAAACCTCCAAAACACCGAAACTCCAAATCTCCGAAACTCCAAAATTCCAAAAATCCAAAACTCAAAAACTCCAAAACTAAAAAACTCTAAAAATCCAAAACTCAAAAATCCAAAGCTCCAAAAATCCAAAACTCCGAAAATTGAAAATTTCAAAACTCCAAAACTCTAAAACTCCAAAACTCCACCACCCCGGAACTCCAAAACTACAAAATTCTTAAACTCCAAGACCCCGAATCTCCAAAACGCCGAAAATCCAAGTCACCAAAACACCAAAACTCCAAAAATCCGAAACTGAAAATCCGGAACTCCAAAACTCCAAAACTCCAAAGCTCTAAAACTCCAAAAGTCCAATAATCCGAAACTCCAAAAGTCCAAACTCCAAAAATCCAAAACTCCGAAAATCCAAAACTCCAAAAATCCAAAACTTGAAAACTCCAAAACTGCAAAAATGCGAAACACCAAAATTCGAAACTTCACAACTCCGAATCTCCAAAACTGCGAAACTCCCAAACTCAAAAACTCTGAAACTCCAACACTCCGAAACTCGGAAACTCCAAAACTCCGAACCTCTAAAACTCCACAACCCCGAATCTCCACAACTCCGAAACTCCAAAAATCCATACCTCCAAAAATCAAAAATTGTAAAACTCGAAAACTCCAATAATCCAAAACTCCGAAACTCCAAAACTCCAAAAGTGCAAAAATCCAAATCTCCAAAACTCAAAAACTCAAAAACTCCAAAACTCCAAAAATCCAAAACTCCGAAAATCCAAAACTCCAAAAATCCAAAACTTGAAAACTCCAAAACTGCAAAAATGCGAAACACCAAAATTCGAAACTTCACAACTCTGAATCTCCAAAACTGCGAAACTCCCAAACTCAAAAACTCTGAAACTCCAACACTCCGAGACTCGGAAACTCCAAAACTCCGAACCTCTAAAACTCCACAACCCCGAATCTCCACAACTCCGAAACTCCAAAAATCCATACCTCCAAAAATCAAAAATTGTAAAACTCGAAAACTCCAATAATCCAAAACTCCGAAACTCCAAAACTCCAAAAGTGCAAAAATCCAAATCTCCAAAACTCAAAAACTCAAAAAACTCCAAAACTCCAAAAATCCAGAAATCCAAAGCTCAAAAATCCAAAACATAAAAACTCCAAACTCCAAAAATCCAAAACTCAAAAATTTCAAAACTCCAAAACTATAAAACTAAAACTCCAAAACTCCAACACTCCGAAACTCCGACACTCCAAAACTCCAAAACTCCAAAACTACAAAATTCTTAAACTCCAAGACCCCGAATCTCCAAAACGCCGAAACTCCAAAACTCCGAAAATCCAAAACTCCAAAAATCCCAAACTTGAAAACTCCAAAACTGCAAAAATGCGAAACACCAAAATTCGAAACTTCACAACTCCGAATCTCCAAAACTGCGAAACTCCCAAACTCAAAAACTCCGAAACTCCAACACTCCGAAACTCGGAAACTCCAAAACTCCGAACCTCTAAAACTCCACAACTCCAAAACTACAAAATTCTGGAACAACAAAACCCTGAATCTCCAAAAACTCATACCTCCAAAACTTCAAAAATCCAAAACTCCGAAACTCCAAAATTCCGAAAGTGCAAAAATCCAAAACTCCAAAACTCAAAAACTCAAAAACTCCAAAAATCCAAAAATCCGAAACTCAAAAATCCAAAACATAAAAACTGCAAACTCCAAAAATCCGAAACTCCACTACCCTGACTCTCCAAAACTCCGCAACTCCAAAACTCCGAAAATCCAAAACTCCACAAATCCAGAACTCCGAAAATCGAAAACTTAAAAACTCCAAAACTCCAAAAATCTGAAACTCAAAAATTTCAAAACTCCAAAATCTAGTAGTCTAAAATTCTAAAGCTCAAACACTCCGAAACTTCAAAACTACAAAACTACAAAATTCCGAAATATCAAGACCCCGAATCTCCAAACTGCCGAAACTCCAAATCTCCGAAACTCCGAAACTGAAAATCCGGAACTCCAAAACTCCAAAGCTCTAAAACTCCAAAAGTCCAATAATCCGAAACTCCGAAAGTCCAAAACTCCAAAAATCCAAAACTCCAAAACTCCAAAGCTCTAAAACTCCAAAAGTCCAATAATCCGAAACTCCAAAAGTCCAAACTCCAAAAACCCAAAACTCCGAAAATCCAAAACTCCGAAAATCCAAAACTTGAAAACTCCAAAACTGCAAAAATGCGAAACAAAAAAATTCGAAACTTCACAACTCCGAATCTCCAAAACTGCGAAACTCCCAAACTCAAAAACTCTGAAACTCCAACACTCCGAAACTCGGAAACTCCAAAACTCCGAACCTCTAAAACTCCACAACCCCGAATCTCCACAACTCCGAAACTCCAAAAATCCATACCTCCAAAAATCAAAAATTGTAAAACTCGAAAACTCCAATAATCCAAAACTCCGAAACTCCAAAACTCCAAAAGTGCAAAAATCTAAATCTCCAAAACTCAAAAACTCAAAAACTCCAAAACTCCAAAAATCCAAAAATCCGAAACTCAAAAATTTCAAAACTCCAAAACTATAAAACTCTCAAACTCCAAAACTCCAACACTCCGAAACTCCGAAACTCCAAAACTCCAAAACTCAAAAATTCCGAAACTCCACTACCCTGAATCTCCAAAACTCCGCAACTCCAAAACTCCGAAAATCCAAAACTCCACAAATCCAGAACTCCGAAAATCGAAAACTTAAAAACTCCAAAACTCCAAAAATCTGAAACTCAAAAATTTCAAAACTCCAAAATCTAGCAGTCTAAAACTCTAAAGCTCAAACACTCCGAAACTTCAAAACTACAAAACTACAAAATTCCGAAATATCAAGACCCCGAATCTCCAAACTGCCGAAACTCCAAATCTCCGAAACTCCGAAACTGAAAATCCGGAACTCCAAAACTCCAAAGCTCTAAAACTCCAAAAGTCCAATAATCCGAAACTCCGAAAGTCCAAAACTCCAAAAATCCAAAACTCCAAAAATCCAAAACTCGAAAACGCCAAAACTCAAAAAATCCAAAACTCCGAAAATCGAAAACTTAAAAACTCCAAAACTCCCAAAATCCGAAACTAAAATTTCAAAACTCCAAAACTCTAAAACTAAAACTCCAAAACTCCAACACCCCGAAACTCCAAAACTACAAAATTCTTAAACTCCAAGACCCGAATCTCCAAAACGCCGAAACTCCAAATCTCCGAAACTCCAAAAATTCGAAACTCAAAAAGTGCAAAAATCCAAAACTCCAAAACTCCAAAACGCCGAAACTCCAAATCTCCGAAACTCCAAAATTCCAAAAATCCAAAACTCCAAAAATCCAAAACTCAAAAACTCCAAAACTAAAAAACTCTAAAAATCCAGAACTCAAAAATCCAAAACTCCAAAAATCCAAAACTCCGAAAATTGAAAATTTCAAAACTCCAAAACTCTAAAACTCCAAAACTCCACCACCCCGGAACTCCAAAACTACAAAATTCTTAAACTCCAAGACCCCGAATCTCCAAAACGCCGAAACTCCAAGTCACCGAAACACCAAAACTCCAAAAATCCAGAACTCCGAAAATCGAAAACTTAAAAACTCCAAAACTCCAAAAATCTGAAACTCTAAAATTTCAAAACTCCAAAACTCTAGTAGTCTAAAACTCTAAAGCTCAAACACTCCGAAACTTCAGAACTACAAAACTACAAAATTTCGAAACATCAAGACCCCGAATCTCCAAACTGCCGAAACTCCAAATCTCCGAAACTCCAAAACTGAAAATCCGGAACTCCAAAACTCCGAAGCTCTAAAACTCCAAAAGTCCAATAATCCGAAACTCCGAAAGTCCAAAACTCCAAAAATCCAAAACTCCAAAAATCCAAAACTCCAAAAATCCAAAACTCGAAAACGCCAAAACTGCAAAAATCCAAAACTCCAAAAATCGAAAACTCCGAAAATCGAAAACTTAATAACTCCAGAACTCCCAAAATCCGAAACTAAAATTTCAAAACTCCAAAACTCTAAAACTAAAACTCCAAAACTCCAACACCCCGAAACTCCAAAACTACAAAATTCTTAAACTCCAAGACCCCGAATCTCCAAAACGCCGAAACTCCAAATCTCCGAAACTCCAAAAGTCCGAAACTCAAAAAGTGCAAAAATCCAAAACTCCAAAACTCCAAAACGCCGAGACTCCAAATCTCCAAAACTCCAAAACTCCAAAAATCCAAAACTCCAAAAATCCAAAACTCAAAAACTCCAAAACTAAAAAACTCTAAAAATCCAAAACTCAAAACTCCAAAACTCTAAAACTCCAAAACTCCACCACCCCGAAACTCCAAAACTACAAAATTCTTAAACTCCAAGACCCCGAATCTCCAAAACGCCGAAACTCCAAGTCACCGAAACTCCAAAACTCCAAAAATCCGAAACTGAAAATCCGGAACTCCAAAACTCCAAAACTCCAAAGCTCTAAAACTCCAAAAGTCCAATAATCCGAAACTCCAAAAGTCCAAACTCCAAAAATCCAAAACTCCGAAAATCCAAAACTCCAAAAATCCAAAACTTGTAAACTCCAAAACTGCAAAAATGCGAAACACCAAAATTCGAAACTTCACAACTCCGAATCTCCAAAACTGCGAAACTCCCAAACTCAAAAACTCTGAAACTCCAACACTCCGAAACTCGGAAACTCCAAAACTCCGAACCTCTAAAACTCCACAACCCCGAATCTCCACAACTCCGAAACTCCAAAAATCCATACCTCCAAAAATCAAAAATTGTAAAACTCGAAAACTCCAATAATCCAAAACTCCGAAACTCCAAAACTCCAAAAGTGCAAAAATCCAAATCTCCAAAACTCAAAAACTCAAAAACTCCAAAACTCCAAAAATCCAAAAATCCAAAACTCCGAAAATCGAAAACTTAAAAACTCCAAAACTCCCAAAATCCGAAACTAAAATTTCAAAACTCCAAACCTCTAAAACTCTAAGACTCCAAAACTCCAACACCCCGAAACTCCAAAACTACAAAATTCTTAAACTCCAAGACCCCGAATCTCCAAAACGCCGAAACTCCAAATCTCCGAAACTCAAAAACTCCAAAAATCCGAAACTCAGAATGTGCAAAAATCCATAACTCAGAAACTCCAAAACTCCGAAACTCCAAAACTCCAAATATCCGAAACTCCAAAACTCCACAAATCCAGAACTCCGAAAATCGAAAACTTAAAAACTCCAAAACTCCAAAAATCTGAAACTCTAAAATTTCAAAACTCCAAAACTCCAGTAGTCTAAAACTCTAAAGCTCAAACACTCCGAAACTTCAAAACTACAAAACTACAAAATTCCGAAACATCAAGACCCCGAATCTCCAAACTGCCGAAACTCCAAATCTCCGAAACTCCGAAACTGAAAATCCGGAACTCCAAAACTCCAAAGCTCTAAAACTCCAAAAGTCCAATAATCCGAAACTCCGAAAGTCCAAAACTCCAAAAATCCAAAACTCCAAAAATCCAAAACTCGAAAACGCCAAAACTGCAAAAATCCAAAACTCCGAAAATCCATAACTCCGAAAATCGAAAACTTAAAAACTCCAGAACTCCCAAAATCCGAAACTAAAATTTCAAAACTCCAAAACTCTAAAACTAAAACTCCAAAACTCCAACACCCCGAAACTCCAAAACTACAAAATTCTTAAACTCCAAGACCCCGAATCTCCAAAACGCCGAAACTCCAAATCTCCGAAACTCCAAAAATCCGAAATTCAAAAAGTGCAAAAATCCAAAACTCCAAAACTCCAAAACGCCGAAACTCCACAACTCCGAAACTCCAAAAATCCATACCTCCAAAAATCAAAAATTGTAAAACTCGAAAACTCCAATAATCCAAAACTCCGAAACTCCAAAACTCCAAAAGTGCAAAAATCCAAATCTCCAAAACTCAAAAACTCAAAAACTCCAAAACTCAAAAAATCCAAAAATCCAAAACTCAAAAATCCAAAACATAAAAACTCCAAACTCCAAAAATCCGAAACTCAAAAATTTCAAAACTCCAAAACTATAAAACTCTCAAACTCCAAAACTCCAACACTCCGAAACTCCGAAACTCCAAAACTCCAAAACTCAAAAATTCCGAAACTCCACTACCCTGACTCTCCAAAACTCCGCAACTCCAAAACTCCGAAAATCCAAAACTCCACAAATCCAGAACTCCGAAAATCGAAAACTTAAAAACTCCAAAATTCCAAAAATCTGAAACTCAAAAATTTCAAAACTCCAAAATCTAGTAGTCTAAAACTCTAAAGCTCGAACACTCCGAAACTTCAAAACTACAAAACTACAAAATTCCGAAATATCAAGACCCCGAATCTCCAAACTGCCGAAACTCCAAATCTCCGAAACTCCGAAACTGAAAATCCGGAACTCCAAAACTCCAAAGCTCTAAAACTCCAAAAGTCCAATAATCCGAAACTCCGAAAGTCCAAAACTCCAAAAATCCAAAACTCCAAAAATCCAAAACTCGAAAACGCCAAAACTGCAAAAATCCAAAACTCCAAAAATCCATAACTCCGAAAATCGAAAACTTAAAAACTCCAGAACTCCCAAAATCCGAAACTAAAATTTCAAAACTCCAAAACTCTAAAACTAAAACTCCAAAACTCCAACACCCCGAAACTCCAAAACTACAAAATTCTTAAACTCCAAGACCCCGAATCTCCAAAACGCCGAAACTCCAAATCTCCGAAACTCCAAAAATCCGAAACTCAAAAAGTGCAAAAATCCAAAACTCCAAAACTCCAAAACTCCAAAACGCCGAAACTCCACAACTCCGAAACTCCAAAAATCCATACCTCCAAAAATCAAAAATTGTAAAACTCGAAAACTCCAATAATCCAAAACTCCGAAACTCCAAAACTCCAAAAGTGCAAAAATCCAAATCTCCAAAACTCAAAAACTCCAAAACTCCAAAACTCAAAAAATCCAAAAATCCAAAACTCAAAAATCCAAAACATAAAAACTCCAAACTCCAAAAATCCGAAACTCAAAAATTTCAAAACTCCAAAACTATAAAACTCTCAAACTCCAAAACTCCAACACTCCGAAACTCCGAAACTCCAAAACTCCAAAACTCAAAAATTCCGAAGCTCCACTACCCTGACTCTCCAAAACTCCGCAACTCCAAAACTCCGAAAATCCAAAACTCCACAAATCCAGAACTCCGAAAATCGAAAACTTAAAAACTCCAAAACTCCAAAAATCTGAAACTCAAAAATTTCAAAACTCCAAAACTCCAGTAGTCTAAAACTCTAAAGCTCGAACACTCCGAAACTTCAAAACTACAAAACTACAAAATTCCGAAACATCAAGACCCCGAATCTCCAAACTGCCGAAACTCCAAATCTCCGAAACTCCGAAACTGAAAATCCGGAACTCCAAAACTCCAAAGCTCTAAAACTCCAAAAGTCCAATAATCCGAAACTCCGAAAGTCCAAAACTCCAAAAATCCAAAACTCCAAAAATCCAAAACTCGAAAACGCCAAAACTGCAAAAATCCAAAACTCCGAAAATCCATAACTCCGAAAATCGAAAACTTAAAAACTCCAGAACTCCCAAAATCCGAAACTAAAATTTCAAAACTCCAAAACTCTAAAACTAAAACTCCAAAACTCCAACACCCCGAAACTCCAAAACTACAAAATTCTTAAACTCCAAGACCCCGAATCTCCAAAACGCCGAAACTCCAAATCTCCGAAACTCCAAAAATCCGAAATTCAAAAAGTGCAAAAATCCAAAACTCCAAAACTCCAAAACGCCGAAACTCCACAACTCCGAAACTCCAAAAATCCATACCTCCAAAAATCAAAAATTGTAAAACTCGAAAACTCCAATAATCCAAAACTCCGAAACTCCAAAACTCCAAAAGTGCAAAAATCCAAATCTCCAAAACTCAAAAACTCAAAAACTCCAAAACTCAAAAAATCCAAAAATCCAAAACTCAAAAATCCAAAACATAAAAACTCCAAACTCCAAAAATCCGAAACTCAAAAATTTCAAAACTCCAAAACTATAAAACTCTCAAACTCCAAAACTCCAACACTCCGAAACTCCGAAACTCCAAAACTCCAAAACTCAAAAATTCCGAAACTCCACTACCCTGACTCTCCAAAACTCCGCAACTCCAAAACTCCGAAAATCCAAAACTCCACAAATCCAGAACTCCGAAAATCGAAAACTTAAAAACTCCAAAACTCCAAAAATCTGAAACTCAAAAATTTCAAAACTCCAAAATCTAGTAGTCTAAAACTCTAAAGCTCGAACACTCCGAAACTTCAAAACTACAAAACTACAAAATTCCGAAATATCAAGACCCCGAATCTCCAAACTGCCGAAACTCCAAATCTCCGAAACTCCGAAACTGAAAATCCGGAACTCCAAAACTCCAAAGCTCTAAAACTCCAAAAGTCCAATAATCCGAAACTCCGAAAGTCCAAAACTCCAAAAATCCAAAACTCCAAAAATCCAAAACTCCAAAAATCCATAACTCCGAAAATCGAAAACTTAAAAACTCCAGAACTCCCAAAATCCGAAACTAAAATTTCAAAACTCCAAAACTCTAAAACTAAAACTCCAAAACTCCAACACCCCGAAACTCCAAAACTACAAAATTCTTAAACTCCAAGACCCCGAATCTCCAAAACGCCGAAACTCCAAATCTCCGAAACTCCAAAAATCCGAAACTCAAAAAGTGCAAAAATCCAAAACTCCAAAACTCCAAAACGCCGAAACTCCACAACTCCGAAACTCCAAAAATCCATACCTCCAAAAATCAAAAATTGTAAAACTCGAAAACTCCAATAATCCAAAACTCCGAAACTCCAAAACTCCAAAAGTGCAAAAATCCAAATCTCCAAAACTCAAAAACTCCAAAACTCCAAAACTCAAAAAATCCAAAAATCCAAAACTCAAAAATCCAAAACATAAAAACTCCAAACTCCAAAAATCCGAAACTCAAAAATTTCAAAACTCCAAAACTATAAAACTCTCAAACTCCAAAACTCCAACACTCCGAAACTCCGAAACTCCAAAACTCCAAAACTCAAAAATTCCGAAGCTCCACTACCCTGACTCTCCAAAACTCCGCAACTCCAAAACTCCGAAAATCCAAAACTCCACAAATCCAGAACTCCGAAAATCGAAAACTTAAAAACTCCAAAACTCCAAAAATCTGAAACTCAAAAATTTCAAAACTCCAAAATCTAGTAGTCTAAAACTCTAAAGCTCGAACACTCCGAAACTTCAAAACTACAAAACTACAAAATTCCGAAATATCAAGACCCCGAATCTCCAAACTGCCGAAACTCCAAATCTCCGAAACTCCGAAACTGAAAATCCGGAACTCCAAAACTCCAAAGCTCTAAAACTCCAAAAGTCCAATAATCCGAAACTCCGAAAGTCCAAAACTCCAAAAATCCAAAACTCCAAAAATCCAAAACTCGAAAACGCCAAAACTGCAAAAATCCAAAACTCCAAAAATCCAAAACTCCGAAAATCGAAAACTTAAAAACTCCAAAACTCCCAAAATCCGAAACTAAAATTTCAAAACTCCAAAACTCTAAAACTAAAACTCCAAAACTCCAACACCCCGAAACTCCAAAACTACAAAATTCTTAAACTCCAAGACCCCGAATCTCCAAAATGCCGAAACTCCAAATCTCCGAAACTCCAAAAGTCCGAAACTCAAAAAGTGCAAAAATCCAAAACTCCAAAACTCCAAAACGCCGAGACTCCAAATCTCCGAAACTCCAAAACTCCAAAAATCCAAAACTCCAAAAATCCAAAACTCAAAAACTCCAAAACTAAAAAACTCTAAAAATCCAAAACTCAAAAATTCCGAAACTCCACTACCCTGACTCTCCAAAACTCCGCAACTCCAAAACTCCGAAAATCCAAAACTCCACAAATCCAGAACTCCGAAAATCGAAAACTTAAAAACTCCAAAACTCCAAAAATCTGAAACTCAAAAATTTCAAAACTCCAAAATCTAGTAGTCTAAAATTCTAAAGCTCAAACACTCCGAAACTTCAAAACTACAAAACTACAAAATTCCGAAATATCAAGACCCCGAATCTCCAAACTGCCGAAACTCCAAATCTCCGAAACTCCGAAACTGAAAATCCGGAACTCCAAAACTCCAAAGCTCTAAAACTCCAAAAGTCCAATAATCCGAAACTCCGAAAGTCCAAAACTCCAAAAATCCAAAACTCCAAAACTCCAAAGCTCTAAAACTCCAAAAGTCCAATAATCCGAAACTCCAAAAGTCCAAACTCCAAAAATCCAAAACTCCGAAAATCCAAAACTCCAAAAATCCAAAACTTGAAAACTCCAAAACTGCAAAAATGCGAAACAAAAAAATTCGAAACTTCACAACTCCGAATCTCCAAAACTGCGAAACTCCCAAACTCAAAAACTCTGAAACTCCAACACTCCGAAACTCGGAAACTCCAAAACTCCGAACCTCTAAAACTCCACAACCCCGAATCTCCACAACTCCGAAACTCCAAAAATCCATACCTCCAAAAATGAAAAATTGTAAAACTCGAAAACTCCAATAATCCAAAACCCCGAAACTCCAAAACTCCAAAAGTGCAAAAATCTAAATCTCCAAAACTCAAAAACTCAAAAACTCCAAAACTCCAAAAATCCAAAAATCCAAAACTCAAAAATCCAAAACATAAAAACTCCAAACTCCAAAAATCCGAAACTCAAAAATTTCAAAACTCCAAAACTATAAAACTCTCAAACTCCAAAACTCCAACACTCCGAAACTCCAAAACTCCAAAACTCAA
Organism: Amblyomma mixtum; assembly: GCF_055824585.1. NCBI lineage: Eukaryota > Metazoa > Arthropoda > Arachnida > Ixodida > Ixodidae > Amblyomma > Amblyomma mixtum. The sequence continues at coordinate 121,094,810 of NC_143012.1, read as the reverse complement.
AAATTCCGAAACTCCACTACCCTGAATCTCCAAAACTCCGCAACTCCAAAACTCCGAAAATCCAAAACTCCACAAATCCAGAACTCCGAAAATCGAAAACTTAAAAACTCCAAAACTCCAAAAATCTGAAACTCAAAAATTTCAAAACTCCAAAATCTAGCAGTCTAAAACTCTAAAGCTCAAACACTCCGAAACTTCAAAACTACAAAACTACAAAATTCCGAAATATCAAGACCCCGAATCTCCAAACTGCCGAAACTCCAAATCTCCGAAACTCCGAAACTGAAAATCCGGAACTCCAAAACTCCAAAGCTCTAAAACTCCAAAAGTCCAATAATCCGAAACTCCGAAAGTCCAAAACTCCAAAAATCCAAAACTCCAAAAATCCAAAACTCGAAAACGCCAAATCTCCAAAAATCCAAAACTCCGAAAATCGAAAACTTAAAAACTCCAAAACTCCCAAAATCCGAAACTAAAATTTCAAAACTCCAAAACTCTAAAACTAAAACTCCAAAACTCCAACACCCCGAAACTCCAAAACTACAAAATTCTTAAACTCCAAGACCCGAATCTCCAAAACGCCGAAACTCCAAATCTCCGAAACTCCAAAACTCCAAAAATCCGAAACTGAAAATCCGGAACTCCAAAACTCCAAAACTCCAAAGCTCTAAAACTCCAAAAGTCCAATAATCCGAAACTCCAAAAGTCCAAACTCCAAAAATCCAAAACTCCGAAAATCCAAAACTCCAAAAATCCAAAACTTGAAAACTCCAAAACTGCAAAAATGCGAAACACCAAAATTCGAAACTTCACAACTCCGAATCTCCAAAACTGCGAAACTCCCAAACTCAAAAACTCTGAAACTCCAACACTCCGAAACTCGGAAACTCCAAAACTCCGAACCTCTAAAACTCCCCAACCCCGAATCTCCACAACTCCGAAACTCCAAAAATCCATACCTCCAAAAATCAAAAATTGTAAAACTCGAAAACTCCAATAATCCAAAACTCCGAAACTCCAAAACTCCAAAAGTGCAAAAATCCAAATCTCCAAAACTCAAAAACTCAAAAACTCCAAAACTCCAAAAATCCAAAAATCCAAAACTCCGAAAATCGAAAACTTAAAAACTCCAAAACTCCCAAAATCCGAAACTAAAATTTCAAAACTCCAAACCTCTAAAACTCTAAAACTCCAAAACTCCAACACCCCGAAACTCCAAAACTACAAAATTCTTAAACTCCAAGACCCCGAATCTCCAAAACGCCGAAACTCCAAATCTCCGAAACTCAAAAACTCCAAAAATCCGAAACTCAGAATGTGCAAAAATCCATAACTCAGAAACTCCAAAACTCCGAAACACCAAAACTCCAAATATCCGAAACTCCAAAACTCCACAAATCCAGAACTCCGAAAATCGAAAACTTAAAAACTCCAAAACTCCAAAAATGTGAAACTCTAAAATTTCAAAACTCCAAAACTCTAGTAGTCTAAAACTCTAAAGCTCAAACACTCCGAAACTTCAAAACTACAAAACTACAAAATTCCGAAGCATCAAGACCCCGAATCTCCAAACTGCCGAAACTCCAAATCTCCGAAACTCCGAAACTGAAAATCCGGAACTCCAAAACTCCAAAGCTCTAAAACTCCAAAAGTCCAATAATCCGAAACTCCGAAAGTCCAAAACTCCAAAAATCCAAAACTCCAAAAATCCAAAACTCGAAAATGCCAAAACTGCAAAAATCCAAAACTCCAAAAATCCATAACTCCGAAAATCGAAAACTTAAAAACTCCAGAACTCCCAAAATCCGAAACTAAAATTTCAAAGCTCCAAAACTCTAAAACTAAAACTCCAAAACTCCAACACCCCGAAACTCCAAAACTACAAAATTCTTAAACTCCAAGACCCCGAATCTCCAAAACGCCGAAACTCCAAATCTCCGAAACTCCAAAAATCCGAAACTCAAAAAGTGCAAAAATCCAAAACTCCAAACTCCAAAACGCCGAAACTCCACAACTCCGAAACTCCAAAAATCCATACCTCCAAAAATCAAAAATTGTAAAACTCGAAAACTCCAATAATCCAAAACTCCGAAACTCCAAAACTCCAAAAGTGCAAAAATCCAAATCTCCAAAACTCAAAAACTCCAAAACTCCAAAACTCAAAAAATCCAAAAATCCAAAACTCAAAAATCCAAAACATAAAAACTCCAAACTCCAAAAATCCGAAACTCAAAAATTTCAAAACTCCAAAACTATAAAACTCTCAAACTCCAAAACTCCAACACTCCGAAACTCCGAAACTCCAAAACTCCAAAACTCAAAAATTCCGAAGCTCCACTACCCTGACTCTCCAAAACTCCGCAACTCCAAAACTCCGAAAATCCAAAACTCCACAAATCCAGAACTCCGAAAATCGAAAACTTAAAAACTCCAAAACTCCAAAAATCTGAAACTCAAAAATTTCAAAACTCCAAAATCTAGTAGTCTAAAACTCTAAAGCTCGAACACTCCGAAACTTCAAAACTACAAAACTACAAAATTCCGAAATATCAAGACCCCGAATCTCCAAACTGCCGAAACTCCAAATCTCCGAAACTCCGAAACTGAAAATCCGGAACTCCAAAACTCCAAAGCTCTAAAACTCCAAAAGTCCAATAATCCGAAACTCCGAAAGTCCAAAACTCCAAAAATCCAAAACTCCAAAAATCCAAAACTCGAAAACGCCAAAACTGCAAAAATCCAAAACTCCAAAAATCCAAAACTCCGAAAATCGAAAACTTAAAAACTCCAAAACTCCCAAAATCCGAAACTAAAATTTCAAAACTCCAAAACTCTAAAACTAAAACTCCAAAACTCCAACACCCCGAAACTCCAAAACTACAAAATTCTTAAACTCCAAGACCCCGAATCTCCAAAATGCCGAAACTCCAAATCTCCGAAACTCCAAAAGTCCGAAACTCAAAAAGTGCAAAAATCCAAAACTCCAAAACTCCAAAACGCCGAGACTCCAAATCTCCGAAACTCCAAAACTCCAAAAATCCAAAACTCCAAAAATCCAAAACTCAAAAACTCCAAAACTAAAAAACTCTAAAAATCCAAAACTCAAAAATTCCGAAACTCCACTACCCTGACTCTCCAAAACTCCGCAACTCCAAAACTCCGAAAATCCAAAACTCCACAAATCCAGAACTCCGAAAATCGAAAACTTAAAAACTCCAAAACTCCAAAAATCTGAAACTCAAAAATTTCAAAACTCCAAAATCTAGTAGTCTAAAATTCTAAAGCTCAAACACTCCGAAACTTCAAAACTACAAAACTACAAAATTCCGAAATATCAAGACCCCGAATCTCCAAACTGCCGAAACTCCAAATCTCCGAAACTCCGAAACTGAAAATCCGGAACTCCAAAACTCCAAAGCTCTAAAACTCCAAAAGTCCAATAATCCGAAACTCCGAAAGTCCAAAACTCCAAAAATCCAAAACTCCAAAACTCCAAAGCTCTAAAACTCCAAAAGTCCAATAATCCGAAACTCCAAAAGTCCAAACTCCAAAAATCCAAAACTCCGAAAATCCAAAACTCCAAAAATCCAAAACTTGAAAACTCCAAAACTGCAAAAATGCGAAACAAAAAAATTCGAAACTTGACAACTCCGAATCTCCAAAACTGCGAAACTCCCAAACTCAAAAACTCTGAAACTCCAACACTCCGAAACTCGGAAACTCCAAAACTCCGAACCTCTAAAACTCCACAACCCCGAATCTCCACAACTCCGAAACTCCAAAAATCCATACCTCCAAAAATCAAAAATTGTAAAACTCGAAAACTCCAATAATCCAAAACCCCGAAACTCCAAAACTCCAAAAGTGCAAAAATCTAAATCTCCAAAACTCAAAAACTCAAAAACTCCAAAACTCCAAAAATCCAAAAATCCAAAACTCAAAAATCCAAAACATAAAAACTCCAAACTCCAAAAATCCGAAACTCAAAAATTTCAAAACTCCAAAACTATAAAACTCTCAAACTCCAAAACTCCAACACTCCGAAACTCCAAAACTCCAAAACTCAAAAATTCCGAAACTCCACTACCCTGAATCTCCAAAACTCCGCAACTCCAAAACTCCGAAAATCGAAAACTCCACAAATCCAGAACTCCGAAAATCGAAAACTTAAAAACTCCAAAACTCCAAAAATCTGAAACTCAAAAGTTTCAAAACTCCAAAATCTAGCAGTCTAAAACTCTAAAGCTCAAACACTCCGAAACTTCAAAACTACAAAACTACAAAATTCCGAAATATCAAGACCCCGAATCTCCAAACTGCCGAAACTCCAAATCTCCGAAACTCCGAAACTGAAAATCCGGAACTCCAAAACTCCAAAGCTCTAAAACTCCAAAAGTCCAATAATCCGAAACTCCGAAAGTCCAAAACTCCAAAAATCCAAAACTCCAAAAATCCAAAACTCGAAAACGCCAAATCTCCAAAAATCCAAAACTCCGAAAATCGAAAACTTAAAAACTCCAAAACTCCCAAAATCCGAAACTAAAATTTCAAAACTCCAAAACTCTAAAACTAAAACTCCAAAACTCCAACACCCCGAAACTCCAAAACTACAAAATTCTTAAACTCCAAGACCCGAATCTCCAAAACGCCGAAACTCCAAATCTCCGAAACTCCAAAACTCCAAAAATCCGAAACTGAAAATCCGGAACTCCAAAACTCCAAAACTCCAAAGCTCTAAAACTCCAAAAGTCCAATAATCCGAAACTCCAAAAGTCCAAACTCCAAAAATCCAAAACTCCGAAAATCCAAAACTCCAAAAATCCAAAACTTGAAAACTCCAAAACTGCAAAAATGCGAAACACCAAAATTCGAAACTTCACAACTCCGAATCTCCAAAACTGCGAAACTCCCAAACTCAAAAACTCTGAAACTCCAACACTCCGAAACTCGGAAACTCCAAAACTCCGAACCTCTAAAACTCCCCAACCCCGAATCTCCACAACTCCGAAACTCCAAAAATCCATACCTCCAAAAATCAAAAATTGTAAAACTCGAAAACTCCAATAATCCAAAACTCCGAAACTCCAAAACTCCAAAAGTGCAAAAATCCAAATCTCCAAAACTCAAAAACTCAAAAACTCCAAAACTCCAAAAATCCAAAAATCCAAAACTCCGAAAATCGAAAACTTAAAAACTCCAAAACTCCCAAAATCCGAAACTAAAATTTCAAAACTCCAAACCTCTAAAACTCTAAAACTCCAAAACTCCAACACCCCGAAACTCCAAAACTACAAAATTCTTAAACTCCAAGACCCCGAATCTCCAAAACGCCGAAACTCCAAATCTCCGAAACTCAAAAACTCCAAAAATCCGAAACTCAGAATGTGCAAAAATCCATAACTCAGAAACTCCAAAACTCCGAAACACCAAAACTCCAAATATCCGAAACTCCAAAACTCCACAAATCCAGAACTCCGAAAATCGAAAACTTAAAAACTCCAAAACTCCAAAAATGTGAAACTCTAAAATTTCAAAACTCCAAAACTCTAGTAGTCTAAAACTCTAAAGCTCAAACACTCCGAAACTTCAAAACTACAAAACTACAAAATTCCGAAGCATCAAGACCCCGAATCTCCAAACTGCCGAAACTCCAAATCTCCGAAACTCCGAAACTGAAAATCCGGAACTCCAAAACTCCAAAGCTCTAAAACTCCAAAAGTCCAATAATCCGAAACTCCGAAAGTCCAAAACTCCAAAAATCCAAAACTCCAAAAATCCAAAACTCGAAAACGCCAAAACTGCAAAAATCCAAAACTCCAAAAATCCATAACTCCGAAAATCGAAAACTTAAAAACTCCAGAACTCCCAAAATCCGAAACTAAAATTTCAAAGCTCCAAAACTCTAAAACTAAAACTCCAAAACTCCAACACCCCGAAACTCCAAAACTACAAAATTCTTAAACTCCAAGACCCCGAATCTCCAAAACGCCGAAACTCCAAATCTCCGAAACTCCAAAAATCCGAAACTCAAAAAGTGCAAAAATCCAAAACTCCAAACTCCAAAACGCCGAAACTCCACAACTCCGAAACTCCAAAAATCCATACCTCCAAAAATCAAAAATTGTAAAACTCGAAAACTCCAATAATCCAAAACTCCGAAACTCCAAAACTCCAAAAGTGCAAAAATCCAAATCTCCAAAACTCAAAAACTCCAAAACTCCAAAACTCAAAAAATCCAAAAATCCAAAACTCAAAAATCCAAAACATAAAAACTCCAAACTCCAAAAATCCGAAACTCAAAAATTTCAAAACTCCAAAACTATAAAACTCTCAAACTCCAAAACTCCAACACTCCGAAACTCCGAAACTCCAAAACTCCAAAACTCAAAAATTCCGAAGCTCCACTACCCTGACTCTCCAAAACTCCGCAACTCCAAAACTCCGAAAATCCAAAACTCCACAAATCCAGAACTCCGAAAATCGAAAACTTAAAAACTCCAAAACTCCAAAAATCTGAAACTCAAAAATTTCAAAACTCCAAAATCTAGTAGTCTAAAACTCTAAAGCTCGAACACTCCGAAACTTCAAAACTACAAAACTACAAAATTCCGAAATATCAAGACCCCGAATCTCCAAACTGCCGAAACTCCAAATCTCCGAAACTCCGAAACTGAAAATCCGGAACTCCAAAACTCCAAAGCTCTAAAACTCCAAAAGTCCAATAATCCGAAACTCCGAAAGTCCAAAACTCCAAAAATCCAAAACTCCAAAAATCCAAAACTCGAAAACGCCAAAACTGCAAAAATCCAAAACTCCAAAAATCCAAAACTCCGAAAATCGAAAACTTAAAAACTCCAAAACTCCCAAAATCCGAAACTAAAATTTCAAAACTCCAAAACTCTAAAACTAAAACTCCAAAACTCCAACACCCCGAAACTCCAAAACTACAAAATTCTTAAACTCCAAGACCCCGAATCTCCAAAATGCCGAAACTCCAAATCTCCGAAACTCCAAAAGTCCGAAACTCAAAAAGTGCAAAAATCCAAAACTCCAAAACTCCAAAACGCCGAGACTCCAAATCTCCGAAACTCCAAAACTCCAAAAATCCAAAACTCCAAAAATCCAAAACTCAAAAACTCCAAAACTAAAAAACTCTAAAAATCCAAAACTCAAAAATTCCGAAACTCCACTACCCTGACTCTCCAAAACTCCGCAACTCCAAAACTCCGAAAATCCAAAACTCCACAAATCCAGAACTCCGAAAATCGAAAACTTAAAAACTCCAAAACTCCAAAAATCTGAAACTCAAAAATTTCAAAACTCCAAAATCTAGTAGTCTAAAATTCTAAAGCTCAAACACTCCGAAACTTCAAAACTACAAAACTACAAAATTCCGAAATATCAAGACCCCGAATCTCCAAACTGCCGAAACTCCAAATCTCCGAAACTCCGAAACTGAAAATCCGGAACTCCAAAACTCCAAAGCTCTAAAACTCCAAAAGTCCAATAATCCGAAACTCCGAAAGTCCAAAACTCCAAAAATCCAAAACTCCAAAACTCCAAAGCTCTAAAACTCCAAAAGTCCAATAATCCGAAACTCCAAAAGTCCAAACTCCAAAAATCCAAAACTCCGAAAATCCAAAACTCCAAAAATCCAAAACTTGAAAACTCCAAAACTGCAAAAATGCGAAACAAAAAAATTCGAAACTTCACAACTCCGAATCTCCAAAACTGCGAAACTCCCAAACTCAAAAACTCTGAAACTCCAACACTCCGAAACTCGGAAACTCCAAAACTCCGAACCTCTAAAACTCCACAACCCCGAATCTCCACAACTCCGAAACTCCAAAAATCCATACCTCCAAAAATCAAAAATTGTAAAACTCGAAAACTCCAATAATCCAAAACCCCGAAACTCCAAAACTCCAAAAGTGCAAAAATCTAAATCTCCAAAACTCAAAAACTCAAAAACTCCAAAACTCCAAAAATCCAAAAATCCAAAACTCAAAAATCCAAAACATAAAAACTCCAAACTCCAAAAATCCGAAACTCAAAAATTTCAAAACTCCAAAACTATAAAACTCTCAAACTCCAAAACTCCAACACTCCGAAACTCCAAAACTCAAAAATTCCGAAACTCCACTACCCTGAATCTCCAAAACTCCGCAACTCCAAAACTCCGAAAATCGAAAACTCCACAAATCCAGAACTCCGAAAATCGAAAACTTAAAAACTCCAAAACTCCAAAAATCTGAAACTCAAAAATTTCAAAACTCCAAAATCTAGCAGTCTAAAACTCTAAAGCTCAAACACTCCGAAACTTCAAAACTACAAAACTACAAAATTCCGAAATATCAAGACCCCGAATCTCCAAACTGCCGAAACTCCAAATCTCCGAAACTCCGAAACTGAAAATCCGGAACTCCAAAACTCCAAAGCTCTAAAACTCCAAAAGTCCAATAATCCGAAACTCCGAAAGTCCAAAACTCCAAAAATCCAAAACTCCAAAAATCCAAAACTCGAAAACGCCAAATCTCCAAAAATCCAAAACTCCGAAAATCGAAAACTTAAAAACTCCAAAACTCCCAAAATCCGAAACTAAAATTTCAAAACTCCAAAACTCTAAAACTAAAACTCCAAAACTCCAACACCCCGAAACTCCAAAACTACAAAATTCTTAAACTCCAAGACCCGAATCTCCAAAACGCCGAAACTCCAAATCTCCGAAACTCCAAAACTCCAAAAATCCGAAACTGAAAATCCGGAACTCCAAAACTCCAAAACTCCAAAGCTCTAAAACTCCAAAAGTCCAATAATCCGAAACTCCAAAAGTCCAAACTCCAAAAATCCAAAACTCCGAAAATCCAAAACTCCAAAAATCCAAAACTTGAAAACTCCAAAACTGCAAAAATGCGAAACACCAAAATTCGAAACTTCACAACTCCGAATCTCCAAAACTGCGAAACTCCCAAACTCAAAAACTCTGAAACTCCAACACTCCGAAACTCGGAAACTCCAAAACTCCGAACCTCTAAAACTCCCCAACCCCGAATCTCCACAACTCCGAAACTCCAAAAATCCATACCTCCAAAAATCAAAAATTGTAAAACTCGAAAACTCCAATAATCCAAAACTCCGAAACTCCAAAACTCCAAAAGTGCAAAAATCCAAATCTCCAAAACTCAAAAACTCAAAAACTCCAAAACTCCAAAAATCCAAAAATCCAAAACTCCGAAAATCGAAAACTTAAAAACTCCAAAACTCCCAAAATCCGAAACTAAAATTTCAAAACTCCAAACCTCTAAAACTCTAAAACTCCAAAACTCCAACACCCCGAAACTCCAAAACTACAAAATTCTTAAACTCCAAGACCCCGAATCTCCAAAACGCCGAAACTCCAAATCTCCGAAACTCAAAAACTCCAAAAATCCGAAACTCAGAATGTGCAAAAATCCATAACTCAGAAACTCCAAAACTCCGAAACACCAAAACTCCAAATATCCGAAACTCCAAAACTCCACAAATCCAGAACTCCGAAAATCGAAAACTTAAAAACTCCAAAACTCCAAAAATGTGAAACTCTAAAATTTCAAAACTCCAAAACTCTAGTAGTCTAAAACTCTAAAGCTCAAACACTCCGAAACTTCAAAACTACAAAACTACAAAATTCCGAAGCATCAAGACCCCGAATCTCCAAACTGCCGAAACTCCAAATCTCCGAAACTCCGAAACTGAAAATCCGGAACTCCAAAACTCCAAAGCTCTAAAACTCCAAAAGTCCAATAATCCGAAACTCCGAAAGTCCAAAACTCCAAAAATCCAAAACTCCAAAAATCCAAAACTCGAAAACGCCAAAACTGCAAAAATCCAAAACTCCAAAAATCCATAACTCCGAAAATCGAAAACTTAAAAACTCCAGAACTCCCAAAATCCGAAACTAAAATTTCAAAGCTCCAAAACTCTAAAACTAAAACTCCAAAACTCCAACACCCCGAAACTCCAAAACTACAAAATTCTTAAACTCCAAGACCCCGAATCTCCAAAACGCCGAAACTCCAAATCTCCGAAACTCCAAAAATCCGAAACTCAAAAAGTGCAAAAATCCAAAACTCCAAAACTCCAAAACGCCGAAACTCCACAACTCCGAAACTCCAAAAATCCATACCTCCAAAAATCAAAAATTGTAAAACTCGAAAACTCCAATAATCCAAAACTCCGAAACTCCAAAACTCCAAAAGTGGAAAAATCCAAATCTCCAAAACTCAAAAACTCAAAAACTCCAAAACTCAAAAAATCCAAAAATCCAAAACTCAAAAATCCAAAACATAAAAACTCCAAACTCCAAAAATCCGAAACTCAAAAATTTTAAAACTCCAAAACTATAAAACTAAAACTCCAAAACTCCAACACCCCGAAACTCCAAAACTACAAAATTCTTAAACTCCAAGACCCCGAATCTCCAAAACGCCGAAACTCCAAATCTCCGAAACTCCAAAAGTCCGAAACTCAAAAAGTGCAAAAATCCAAAACTCCAAAACTCCAAAACGCCGAGACTCCAAATCTCCGAAACTCCAAAACTCCAAAAATCCAAAACTCCAAAAATCCAAAACTCAAAAACTCCAAAACTAAAAAACTCTAAAAATCCAAAACTCAAAAATTCCGAAACTCCACTACCCTGACTCTCCAAAACTCAAAAATTCCGAAACTCCACTACCCTGACTCTCCAAAACTCCGCAACTCCAAAACTCCGAAAATCCAAAACTCCACAAATCCAGAACTCCGAAAATCGAAAACTTAAAAACTCCAAAACTCCAAAAATCTGAAACTCAAAAATTTCAAAACTCCAAAATCTAGTAGTCTAAAACTCTAAAGCTCAAACACTCCGAAACTTCAAAACTACAAAACTACAAAATTCCGAAATATCAAGACCCCGAATCTCCAAACTGCCGAAACTCCAAATCTCCGAAACTCCGAAACTGAAAATCTGGAACTCCAAAACTCCAAAGCTCTAAAACTCCAAAAGTCCAATAATCCGAAACTCCGAAAGTCCAAAACTCCAAAAATCCAAAACTCCAAAAATCCAAAACTCGAAAACGCCAAAACTGCAAAAATCCAAAACTCCAAAAATCCAAAACTCCGAAAATCGAAAACTTAAAAACTCCAAAACTCCCAAAATCCGAAACTAAAATTTCAAAACTCCAAAACTCTAAAACTAAAACTCCAAAACTCCAACACCCCGAAACTCCAAAACTACAAAATTCTTAAACTCCAAGACCCCGAATCTCCAAAACGCCGAAACTCCAAATCTCCGAAACTCCAAAAGTCCGAAACTCAAAAAGTGCAAAAATCCAAAACTCCAAAACTCCAAAACGCCGAGACTCCAAATCTCCGAAACTCCAAAACTCCAAAAATCCAAAACTCCAAAAATCCAAAACTCAAAAACTCCAAAACTAAAAAACTCTAAAAATCCAAAACTCAAAAATTCCGAAACTCCACTACCCTGACTCTCCAAAACTCCGCAACTCCAAAACTCCGAAAATCCAAAACTCCACAAATCCAGAACTCCGAAAATCGAAAACTTAAAAACTCCAAAACTCCAAAAATCTGAAACTCAAAAATTTCAAAACTCCAAAATCTAGTAGTCTAAAATTCTAAAGCTCAAACACTCCGAAACTTCAAAACTACAAAACTACAAAATTCCGAAATATCAAGACCCCGAATCTCCAAACTGCCGAAACTCCAAATCTCCGAAACTCCGAAACTGAAAATCCGGAACTCCAAAACTCCAAAGCTCTAAAACTCCAAAAGTCCAATAATCCGAAACCCCGAAAGTCCAAAACTCCAAAAATCCAAAACTCCAAAACTCCAAAGCTCTAAAACTCCAAAAGTCCAATAATCCGAAACTCCAAAAGTCCAAACTCCAAAAATCCAAAACTCCGAAAATCCAAAACTCCAAAAATCCAAAACTTGAAAACTCCAAAACTGCAAAAATGCGAAACAAAAAAATTCGAAACTTCACAACTCCGAATCTCCAAAACTGCGAAACTCCCAAACTCAAAAACTCTGAAACTCCAACACTCCGAAACTCGGAAACTCCAAAACTCCGAACCTCTAAAACTCCACAACCCCGAATCTCCACAACTCCGAAACTCCAAAAATTCATACCTCCAAAAATCAAAAATTGTAAAACTCGAAAACTCCAATAATCCAAAACTCCGAAACTCCAAAACTCCAAAAGTGCAAAAATCTAAATCTCCAAAACTCAAAAACTCAAAAACTCCAAAACTCCAAAAATCCAAAAATCCAAAACTCAAAAATCCAAAACATAAAAACTCCAAACTCCAAAAATCCGAAACTCAAAAATTTCAAAACTCCAAAACTATAAAACTCTCAAACTCCAAAACTCCAACACTCCGAAACTCCAAAACTCCAAAACTCCAAAACTCAAAAATTCCGAAACTCCACTACCCTGAATCTCCAAAACTCCGCAACTCCAAAACTCCGAAAATCGAAAACTTAAAAACTCCAAAACTCCAAAAATCTGAAACTCAAAAATTTCAAAACTCCAAAATCTAGCAGTCTAAAACTCTAAAGCTCAAACACTCCGAAACTTCAAAACTACAAAACTACAAAATTCCGAAATATCAAGACCCCGAATCTCCAAACTGCCGAAACTCCAAATCTCCGAAACTCCGAAACTGAAAATCCGGAACTCCAAAACTCCAAAGCTCTATAACTCCAAAAGTCCAATAATCCGAAACTCCGAAAGTCCAAAACTCCAAAAATCCAAAACTCCAAAAATCCAAAACTCGAAAACGCCAAAACTCCAAAAATCCAAAACTCCGAAAATCGAAAACTTAAAAACTCCAAAACTCCCAAAATCCGAAACTAAAATTTCAAAACTCCAAAACTCTAAAACTAAAACTCCAAAACTCCCAAAACTCCAACACCCCGAAACTCCAAAACTACAAAATTCTTAAACTCCAAGACCCGAATCTCCAAAACGCCGAAACTCCAAATCTCCGAAACTCCAAAAATTCGAAACTCAAAAAGTGCAAAAATCCAAAACTCCAAAACACCGAAACTCCAAATCTCCGAAACTCCAAAATTCCAAAAATCCAAAACTCCAAAAATCCAAAACTCAAAAACTCCAAAACTAAAAAACTCTAAAAATCCAAAACTCAAAAATCCAAAACTCCAAAACTATAAAACTCTCAAACTCCAAAACTCCAACACTCCGAAACTCCGAAACTCCAAAACTCCAAAACTCAAAAATTCCGAAACTCCACTACCCTGAATCTCCAAAACTCCGCAACTCCAAAACTCCGAAAATCCAAAACTCCACAAATCCAGAACTCCAAAAATCGAAAACTTAAAAACTCCAAAACTCCAAAAATCTGAAACTCAAAAATTTCAAAACTCCAAAATCTAGCAGTCTAAAACTCTAAAGCTCAAACACTCCGAAACTTCAAAACTACAAAACTACAAAATTCCGAAATATCAAGACCCCGAATCTCCAAACTGCCGAAACTCCAAATCTCCGAAACTCCGAAACTGAAAATCCGGAACTCCAAAACTCCAAAGCTCTAAAACTCCAAAAGTCCAATAATCCGAAACTCCGAAAGTCCAAAACTCCAAAAATCCAAAACTCCAAAAATCCAAAACTCGAAAACGCCAAAACTCCAAAAATCCAAAACTCCGAAAATCGAAAACTTAAAAACTCCAAAACTCCCAAAATCCGAAACTAAAATTTCAAAACTCCAAAACTCTAAAACTAAAACTCCAAAACTCCAACACCCCGAAACTCCAAAACTACAAAATTCTTAAACTCCAAGACCCCGAATCTCCAAAACGCCGAAACTCCAAATCTCCGAAACTCCAAAAGTCCGAAACTCAAAAAGTGCAAAAATCCAAAACTCCAAAACTCCAAAACGCCGAGACTCCAAATCTCCGAAACTCCAAAACTCCAAAAATCCAAAACTCCAAAAATCCAAAACTCAAAAACTCCAAAACTAAAAAACTCTAAAAATCCAAAACTCAAAAATTCCGAAACTCCACTACCCTGACTCTCCAAAACTCCGCAACTCCAAAACTCCGAAAATCCAAAACTCCACAAATCCAGAACTCCGAAAATCGAAAACTTAAAAACTCCAAAACTCCAAAAATCTGAAACTCAAAAATTTCAAAACTCCAAAATCTAGTAGTCTAAAATTCTAAAGCTCAAACACTCCGAAACTTCAAAACTACAAAACTACAAAATTCCGAAATATCAAGACCCCGAATCTCCAAACTGCCGAAACTCCAAATCTCCGAAACTCCGAAACTGAAAATCCGGAACTCCAAAACTCCAAAGCTCTAAAACTCCAAAAGTCCAATAATCCGAAACCCCGAAAGTCCAAAACTCCAAAAATCCAAAACTCCAAAACTCCAAAGCTCTAAAACTCCAAAAGTCCAATAATCCGAAACTCCAAAAGTCCAAACTCCAAAAATCCAAAACTCCGAAAATCCAAAACTCCAAAAATCCAAAACTTGAAAACTCCAAAACTGCAAAAATGCGAAACAAAAAAATTCGAAACTTCACAACTCCGAATCTCCAAAACTGCGAAACTCCCAAACTCAAAAACTCTGAAACTCCAACACTCCGAAACTCGGAAACTCCAAAACTCCGAACCTCTAAAACTCCACAACCCCGAATCTCCACAACTCCGAAACTCCAAAAATTCATACCTCCAAAAATCAAAAATTGTAAAACTCGAAAACTCCAATAATCCAAAACTCCGAAACTCCAAAACTCCAAAAGTGCAAAAATCTAAATCTCCAAAACTCAAAAACTCAAAAACTCCAAAACTCCAAAAATCCAAAAATCCAAAACTCAAAAATCCAAAACATAAAAACTCCAAACTCCAAAAATCCGAAACTCAAAAATTTCAAAACTCCAAAACTATAAAACTCTCAAACTCCAAAACTCCAACACTCCGAAACTCCAAAACTCCAAAACTCCAAAACTCAAAAATTCCGAAACTCCACTACCCTGAATCTCCAAAACTCCGCAACTCCAAAACTCCGAAAATCGAAAACTTAAAAACTCCAAAACTCCAAAAATCTGAAACTCAAAAATTTCAAAACTCCAAAATCTAGCAGTCTAAAACTCTAAAGCTCAAACACTCCGAAACTTCAAAACTACAAAACTACAAAATTCCGAAATATCAAGACCCCGAATCTCCAAACTGCCGAAACTCCAAATCTCCGAAACTCCGAAACTGAAAATCCGGAACTCCAAAACTCCAAAGCTCTATAACTCCAAAAGTCCAATAATCCGAAACTCCGAAAGTCCAAAACTCCAAAAATCCAAAACTCCAAAAATCCAAAACTCGAAAACGCCAAAACTCCAAAAATCCAAAACTCCGAAAATCGAAAACTTAAAAACTCCAAAACTCCCAAAATCCGAAACTAAAATTTCAAAACTCCAAAACTCTAAAACTAAAACTCCAAAACTCCCAAAACTCCAACACCCCGAAACTCCAAAACTACAAAATTCTTAAACTCCAAGACCCGAATCTCCAAAACGCCGAAACTCCAAATCTCCGAAACTCCAAAAATTCGAAACTCAAAAAGTGCAAAAATCCAAAACTCCAAAACACCGAAACTCCAAATCTCCGAAACTCCAAAATTCCAAAAATCCAAAACTCCAAAAATCCAAAACTCAAAAACTCCAAAACTAAAAAACTCTAAAAATCCAAAACTCAAAAATCCAAAACTCCAAAACTATAAAACTCTCAAACTCCAAAACTCCAACACTCCGAAACTCCGAAACTCCAAAACTCCAAAACTCAAAAATTCCGAAACTCCACTACCCTGAATCTCCAAAACTCCGCAACTCCAAAACTCCGAAAATCCAAAACTCCACAAATCCAGAACTCCAAAAATCGAAAACTTAAAAACTCCAAAACTCCAAAAATCTGAAACTCAAAAATTTCAAAACTCCAAAATCTAGCAGTCTAAAACTCTAAAGCTCAAACACTCCGAAACTTCAAAACTACAAAACTACAAAATTCCGAAATATCAAGACCCCGAATCTCCAAACTGCCGAAACTCCAAATCTCCGAAACTCCGAAACTGAAAATCCGGAACTCCAAAACTCCAAAGCTCTAAAACTCCAAAAGTCCAATAATCCGAAACTCCGAAAGTCCAAAACTCCAAAAATCCAAAACTCCAAAAATCCAAAACTCGAAAACGCCAAAACTCCAAAAATCCAAAACTCCGAAAATCGAAAACTTAAAAACTCCAAAACTCCCAAAATCCGAAACTAAAATTTCAAAACTCCAAAACTCTAAAACTAAAACTCCAAAACTCCAACACCCCGAAACTCCAAAACTACAAAATTCTTAAACTCCAAGACCCGAATCTCCAAAACGCCGAAACTCCAAATCTCCGAAACTCCAAAAATTCGAAACTCAAAAAGTGCAAAAATCCAAAACTCCAAAACTCCAAAACGCCGAAACTCCAAATCTCCGAAACTCCAAAATTCCAAAAATCCAAAACTCCAAAAATCCAAAACTCAAAAACTCCAAAACTAAAAAACTCTAAAAATCCAAAACTCAAAAATCCAAAACTCCAAAACTATAAAACTCTCAAACTCCAAAACTCCAACACTCCGAAACTCCGAAACTCCAAAACTCCAAAACTCAAAAATTCCGAAACTCCACTACCCTGAATCTCCAAAACTCCGCAACTCCAAAACTCCGAAAATCCAAAACTCCACAAATCCAGAACTCCAAAAATCGAAAACTTAAAAACTCCAAAACTCCAAAAATCTGAAACTCAAAAATTTCAAAACTCCAAAATCTAGCAGTCTAAAACTCTAAAGCTCAAACACTCCGAAACTTCAAAACTACAAAACTACAAAATTCCGAAATATCAAGACCCCGAATCTCCAAACTGCCGAAACTCCAAATCTCCGAAACTCCGAAACTGAAAATCCGGAACTCCAAAACTCCAAAGCTCTAAAACTCCAAAAGTCCAATAATCCGAAACTCCGAAAGTCCAAAACTCCAAAAATCCAAAACTCCAAAAATCCAAAACTCGAAAACGCCAAAACTCCAAAAATCCAAAACTCCGAAAATCGAAAACTTAAAAACTCCAAAACTCCCAAAATCCGAAACTAAAATTTCAAAACTCCAAAACTCTAAAACTAAAACTCCAAAACTCCAACACCCCGAAACTCCAAAACTACAAAAATCTTAAACTCCAAGACCCGAATCTCCAAAACGCCGAAACTCCAAATCTCCGAAACTCCAAAAATTCGAAACTCAAAAAGTGCAAAAATCCAAAACTCCAAAACTCCAAAACGCCGAAACTCCAAATCTCCGAAACTCCAAAATTCCAAAAATCCAAAACTCCAAAAATCCAAAACTCAAAAACTCCAAAACTAAAAAACTCTAAAAATCCAGAACTCAAAAATCCAAAACTCCAAAAATCCAAAACTCCGAAAATTGAAAATTTCAAAACTCCAAAACTCTAAAACTCCAAAACTCCACCACCCCGGAACTCCAAAACTACAAAATTCTTAAACTTCAAGACCCCGAATCTCCAAAACGCCGAAACTCCAAGTCACCGAAACACCAAAACTCCAAAAATCCAGAACTCCGAAAATCGAAAACTTAAAAACTCCAAAACTCCAAAAATCTGAAACTCTAAAATTTCAAAACTCCAAAACTCTAAAATTAAAACTCCAAAACTCCAACACCCCGAAACTCCAAAACTACAAAATTCTTAAACTCCAAGACCCCGAATCTCCAAAACGCCGAAACTCCAAATCTCCGAAACTCCAAAAATCCGAAACTCAAAAAGTGCAAAAATCCAAAACTCCAAAACTCCAAAACGCCGAAACTCCACAACTCCGAAACTCCAAAAATCCATACCTCCAAAAATCAAAAATTGTAAAACACGAAAACTCCAATAATCCAAAACTCCGAAACTCCAAAACTCCAAAAGTGCAAAAATCCAAATCTCCAAAACTCAAAAACTCAAAAACTCCAAAACTCAAAAAATCCAAAAATCCAAAACTGAAAAATCCAAAACATAAAAACTCCAAACTCCAAAAATCCGAAACTCAAAAATTTCAAAACTCCAAAACTATAAAACTCTCAAACTCCAAAACTCCAACACTCCGAAACTCCGAAACTCCAAAACTCAAAAACTCAAAAATTCCGAAACTCCACTACCCTGACTCTCCAAAACTCCGCAACTCCAAAACTCCGAAAATCCAAAACTCCACAAATCCAGAACTCCGAAAATCGAAAACTTAAAAACTCCAAAACTCCAAAAATCTGAAACTCAAAAATTTCAAAACTCCAAAATCTAGTAGTCTAAAACTCTAAAGCTCGAACACTCCGAAACTTCAAAACTACAAAACTACAAAATTCCGAAATATCAAGACCCCGAATCTCCAAACTGCCGAAACTCCAAATCTCCGAAACTCCGAAACTGAAAATCCGGAACTCCAAAACTCCAAAGCTCTAAAACTCCAAAAGTCCAATAATCCGAAACTCCGAAAGTCCAAAACTCCAAAAATCCAAAACTCCAAAAATCCAAAACTCGAAAACGCCAAAACTGCAAAAATCCAAAACTCCAAAAATCCAAAACTCCGAAAATCGAAAACTTAAAAACTCCAAAACTCCCAAAATCCGAAACTAAAATTTCAAAACTCCAAAACTCTAAAACTAAAACTCCAAAACTCCAACACCCCGAAACTCCAAAACTACAAAATTCTTAAACTCCAAGACCCCGAATCTCCAAAACGCCGAAACTCCAAATCTCCGAAACTCCAAAAGTCCGAAACTCAAAAAGTGCAAAAATCCAAAACTCCAAAACTCCAAAACGCCGAGACTCCAAATCTCCGAAACTCCAAAACTCCAAAAATCCAAAACTCCAAAAATCCAAAACTCAAAAACTCCAAAACTAAAAAACTCTAAAAATCCAAAACTCAAAAATTCCGAAACTCCACTACCCTGACTCTCCAAAACTCCGCAACTCCAAAACTCCGAAAATCCAAAACTCCACAAATCCAGAACTCCGAAAATCGAAAACTTAAAAACTCCAAAACTCCAAAAATCTGAAACTCAAAAATTTCAAAACTCCAAAATCTAGTAGTCTAAAATTCTAAAGCTCAAACACTCCGAAACTTCAAAACTACAAAACTACAAAATTCCGAAATATCAAGACCCCGAATCTCCAAACTGCCGAAACTCCAAATCTCCGAAACTCCGAAACTGAAAATCCGGAACTCCAAAACTCCAAAGCTCTAAAACTCCAAAAGTCCAATAATCCGAAACTCCGAAAGTCCAAAACTCCAAAAATCCAAAACTCCAAAACTCCAAAGCTCTAAAACTCCAAAAGTCCAATAATCCGAAACTCCAAAAGTCCAAACTCCAAAAATCCAAAACTCCGAAAATCCAAAACTCCAAAAATCCAAAACTTGAAAACTCCAAAACTGCAAAAATGCGAAACAAAAAAATTCGAAACTTCACAACTCCGAATCTCCAAAACTGCGAAACTCCCAAACTCAAAAACTCTGAAACTCCAACACTCCGAAACTCGGAAACTCCAAAACTCCGAACCTCTAAAACTCCACAACCCCGAATCTCCACAACTCCGAAACTCCAAAAATCCATACCTCCAAAAATCAAAAATTGTAAAACTCGAAAACTCCAATAATCCAAAACTCCGAAACTCCAAAACTCCAAAAGTGCAAAAATCTAAATCTCCAAAACTCAAAAACTCAAAAACTCCAAAACTCCAAAAATCCAAAAATCCAAAACTCAAAAATCCAAAACATAAAAACTCCAAACTCCAAAAATCCGAAACTCAAAAATTTCAAAACTCCAAAACTATAAAACTCTCAAACTCCAAAACTCCAACACTCCGAAACTCCGAAACTCCAAAACTCCAAAACTCAAAAATTCCGAAACTCCACTACCCTGACTCTCCAAAACTCCGCAACTCCAAAACTCCGAAAATCCAAAACTCCACAAATCCAGAACTCCGAAAATCGAAAACTTAAAAACTCCAAAACTCCAAAAATCTGAAACTCAAAAATTTCAAAACTCCAAAATCTAGTAGTCTAAAACTCTAAAGCTCAAACACTCCGAAACTTCAAAACTACAAAACTACAAAATTCCGAAATATCAAGACCACGAATCTCCAAACTGCCGAAACTCCAAATCTCCGAAACTCCGAAACTGAAAATCCGAAACTCCGAAAGTCCAAAACTCCAAAAATCCAAAACTCCAAAAATCCAAAACTCGAAAACGCCAAATCTCCAAAAATCCAAAACTCCGAAAATCGAAAACTTAAAAACTCCAAAACTCCCAAAATCCGAAACTAAAATTTCAAAACTCCAAAACTCTAAAACTAAAACTCCAAAACTCCAACACCCCGAAACTCCAAAACTACAAAATTCTTAAACTCCAAGACCCGAATCTCCAAAACGCCGAAACTCCAAATCTCCGAAACTCCAAAAATTCGAAACTCAAAAAGTGCAAAAATCCAAAACTCCAAAACACCGAAACTCCAAATCTCCGAAACTCCAAAATTCCAAAAATCCAAAACTCCAAAAATCCAAAACTCAAAAACTCCAAAACTAAAAAACTCTAAAAATCCAAAACTCAAAAATCCAAAACTCCAAAACTATAAAACTCTCAAACTCCAAAACTCCAACACTCCGAAACTCCGAAACTCCAAAACTCCAAAACTCAAAAATTCCGAAACTCCACTACCCTGAATCTCCAAAACTCCGCAACTCCAAAACTCCGAAAATCCAAAACTCCACAAATCCAGAACTCCAAAAATCGAAAACTTAAAAACTCCAAAACTCCAAAAATCTGAAACTCAAAAATTTCAAAACTCCAAAATCTAGCAGTCTAAAACTCTAAAGCTCAAACACTCCGAAACTTCAAAACTACAAAACTACAAAATTCCGAAATATCAAGACCCCGAATCTCCAAACTGCCGAAACTCCAAATCTCCGAAACTCCGAAACTGAAAATCCGGAACTCCAAAACTCCAAAGCTCTAAAACTCCAAAAGTCCAATAATCCGAAACTCCGAAAGTCCAAAACTCCAAAAATCCAAAACTCCAAAAATCCAAAACTCGAAAACGCCAAAACTCCAAAAATCCAAAACTCCGAAAATCGAAAACTTAAAAACTCCAAAACTCCCAAAATCCGAAACTAAAATTTCAAGACTCCAAAACTCTAAAACTAAAACTCCAAAACTCCAACACCCCGAAACTCCAAAACTACAAAATTCTTAAACTCCAAGACCCGAATCTCCAAAACGCCGAAACTCCAAATCTCCGAAACTCCAAAAATTCGAAACTCAAAAAGTGCAAAAATCCAAAACTCCAAAACTCCAAAACGCCGAAACTCCAAATCTCCGAAACTCCAAAATTCCAAAAATCCAAAACTCCAAAAATCCAAAACTCAAAAACTCCAAAACTAAAAAACTCTAAAAATCCAAAACTCAAAAATCCAAAACTCCAAAACTATAAAACTCTCAAACTCCAAAACTCCAACACTCCGAAACTCCGAAACTCCAAAACTCCAAAACTCAAAAATTCCGAAACTCCACTACCCTGAATCTCCAAAACTCCGCAACTCCAAAACTCCGAAAATCCAAAACTCCACAAATCCAGAACTCCAAAAATCGAAAACTTAAAAACTCCAAAACTCCAAAAATCTGAAACTCAAAAATTTCAAAACTCCAAAATCTAGCAGTCTAAAACTCTAAAGCTCAAACACTCCGAAACTTCAAAACTACAAAACTACAAAATTCCGAAATATCAAGACCCCGAATCTCCAAACTGCCGAAACTCCAAATCTCCGAAACTCCGAAACTGAAAATCCGGAACTCCAAAACTCCAAAGCTCTAAAACTCCAAAAGTCCAATAATCCGAAACTCCGAAAGTCCAAAACTCCAAAAATCCAAAACTCCAAAAATCCAAAACTCGAAAACGCCAAAACTCAAAAAATCCAAAACTACGAAAATCGAAAACTTAAAAACTCCAAAACTCCCAAAATCCGAAACTAAAATTTCAAAACTCCAAAACTCTAAAACTAAAACTCCAAAACGCCAACACCCCGAAACTCCAAAACTACAAAATTCTTAAACTCCAAGACCCGAATCTCCAAAACGCCGAAACTCCAAATCTCCGAAACTCCAAAAATTCGAAACTCAAAAAGTGCAAAAATCCAAAACTCCAAAACTCCAAAACGCCGAAACTCCAAATCTCCGAAACTCCAAAATTCCAAAAATCCAAAACTCCAAAAATCCAAAACTCAAAAACTCCAAAACTAAAAAACTCTAAAAATCCAGAACTCAAAAATCCAAAACTCCAAAAATCCAGAACTCCGAAAATTGAAAATTTCAAAACTCCAAAACTCTAAAACTCCAAAACTCCACCACCCCGGAACTCCAAAACTACAAAATTCTTAAACTCCAAGACCCCGAATCTCCAAAACGCCGAAACTCCAAGTCACCGAAACACCAAAACTCCAAAAATCCAGAACTCCGAAAATAGAAAACTTAAAAACTCCAAAACTCCAAAAATCTGAAACTCTAAAATTTCAAAACTCCAAAACTCTAGTAGTCTAAAACTCTAAAGCTCAAACACTCCGAAACTTCAGAACTACAAAACTACAAAATTTCGAAACATCAAGACCCCGAATCTCCAAACTGCCGAAACTCCAAATCTCCGAAACTCCGAAACTGAAAATCCGGAACTCCAAAACTCCGAAGCTCTAAAACTCCAAAAGTCCAATAATCCGAAACTCCGAAAGTCCAAAACTCCAAAAATCCAAAACTCGAAAAATCCAAAACTCGAAAACGCCAAAACTGCAAAAATCCAAAACTCCAAAAATCCAAAACTCCGAAAATCGAAAACTTAATAACTCCAGAACTCCCAAAATCCGAAACTAAAATTTCAAAACTCCAAAACTCCAACACCCCGAAACTCCAAAACTACAAAATTCTTAAACTCCAAGACCCCGAATCTCCAAAATGCCGAAACTCCAAATCTCCGAAACTCCAAAAGTCCGAAACTCAAAAAGTGCAAAAATCCAAAACTCCAAAACTCCAAAACGCCGAGACTCCAAATCTCCAAAACTCCAAAACTCCAAAAATCCAAAACTCCAAAAATCCAAAACTCAAAAACTCCAAAACTAAAAAACTCCAAAAATCCAAAACTCCGAAAATTGAAAATTTCAAAACTCCAAAACTCTAAAACTCCAAAACTCCACCGCCCCGAAACTCCAAAACTACAAAATTCTTAAACTCCAAGACCCTGAATCTCCAAAACGCCGAAACTACAAGTCACCGAAACTCCAAAACTCCAAAAATCCGAAACTGAAAATCCGGAACTCCAAAACTCCAAAACTCCAAAGCTCTAAAACTCCAAAAGTCCAATAATCCGAAACTCCAAAAGTCCAAACTCCAAAAATCCAAAACTCCGAAAATCCAAAACTCCAAAAATCCAAAACTTGAAAACTCCAAAACTGCAAAAATGCGAAACACCAAAATTCGAAACTTCACAACTCCGAATCTCCAAAACTGCGAAACTCCCAAACTCCAAAAATCTGAAACTCAAAAATTTCAAAACTCCAAAATCTAGCAGTCTAAAACTCTAAAGCTCAAACACTCCGAAACTTCAAAACTACAAAACTACAAAATTCCGAAATATCAAGACCCCGAATCTCCAAACTGCCGAAACTCCAAATCTCCGAAACTCCGAAACTGAAAATCCGGAACTCCAAAACTCCAAAGCTCTAAAACTCCAAAAGTCCAATAATCCGAAACTCCGAAAGTCCAAAACTCCAAAAATCCAAAACTCCAAAAATCCAAAACTCGAAAACGCCAAAACTCCAAAAATCCAAAACTCCGAAAATCGAAAACTTAAAAACTCCAAAACTCCCAAAATCCGAAACTAAAATTTCAAAACTCCAAAACTCTAAAACTAAAACTCCAAAACTCCAACACCCCGAAACTCCAAAACTACAAAAATCTTAAACTCCAAGACCCGAATCTCCAAAACGCCGAAACTCCAAATCTCCGAAACTCCAAAAATTCGAAACTCAAAAAGTGCAAAAATCCAAAACTCCAAAACTCCAAAACGCCGAAACTCCAAATCTCCGAAACTCCAAAATTCCAAAAATCCAAAACTCCAAAAATCCAAAACTCAAAAACTCCAAAACTAAAAAACTCTAAAAATCCAGAACTCAAAAATCCAAAACTCCAAAAATCCAAAACTCCGAAAATTGAAAATTTCAAAACTCCAAAACTCTAAAACTCCAAAACTCCACCACCCCGGAACTCCAAAACTACAAAATTCTTAAACTTCAAGACCCCGAATCTCCAAAACGCCGAAACTCCAAGTCACCGAAACACCAAAACTCCAAAAATCCAGAACTCCGAAAATCGAAAACTTAAAAACTCCAAAACTCCAAAAATCTGAAACTCTAAAATTTCAAAACTCCAAAACTCTAAAATTAAAACTCCAAAACTCCAACACCCCGAAACTCCAAAACTACAAAATTCTTAAACTCCAAGACCCCGAATCTCCAAAACGCCGAAACTCCAAATCTCCGAAACTCCAAAAATCCGAAACTCAAAAAGTGCAAAAATCCAAAACTCCAAAACTCCAAAACGCCGAAACTCCACAACTCCGAAACTCCAAAAATCCATACCTCCAAAAATCAAAAATTGTAAAACACGAAAACTCCAATAATCCAAAACTCCGAAACTCCAAAACTCCAAAAGTGCAAAAATCCAAATCTCCAAAACTCAAAAACTCAAAAACTCCAAAACTCAAAAAATCCAAAAATCCAAAACTGAAAAGTCCAAAACATAAAAACTCCAAACTCCAAAAATCCGAAACTCAAAAATTTCAAAACTCCAAAACTATAAAACTCTCAAACTCCAAAACTCCAACACTCCGAAACTCCGAAACTCCAAAACTCAAAAACTCAAAAATTCCGAAACTCCACTACCCTGACTCTCCAAAACTCCGCAACTCCAAAACTCCGAAAATCCAAAACTCCACAAATCCAGAACTCCGAAAATCGAAAACTTAAAAACTCCAAAACTCCAAAAATCTGAAACTCAAAAATTTCAAAACTCCAAAATCTAGTAGTCTAAAACTCTAAAGCTCGAACACTCCGAAACTTCAAAACTACAAAACTACAAAATTCCGAAATATCAAGACCCCGAATCTCCAAACTGCCGAAACTCCAAATCTCCGAAACTCCGAAACTGAAAATCCGGAACTCCAAAACTCCAAAGCTCTAAAACTCCAAAAGTCCAATAATCCGAAACTCCGAAAGTCCAAAACTCCAAAAATCCAAAACTCCAAAAATCCAAAACTCGAAAACGCCAAAACTGCAAAAATCCAAAACTCCAAAAATCCAAAACTCCGAAAATCGAAAACTTAAAAACTCCAAAACTCCCAAAATCCGAAACTAAAATTTCAAAACTCCAAAACTCTAAAACTAAAACTCCAAAACTCCAACACCCCGAAACTCCAAAACTACAAAATTCTTAAACTCCAAGACCCCGAATCTCCAAAACGCCGAAACTCCAAATCTCCGAAACTCCAAAAGTCCGAAACTCAAAAAGTGCAAAAATCCAAAACTCCAAAACTCCAAAACGCCGAGACTCCAAATCTCCGAAACTCCAAAACTCCAAAAATCCAAAACTCCAAAAATCCAAAACTCAAAAACTCCAAAACTAAAAAACTCTAAAAATCCAAAACTCAAAAATTCCGAAACTCCACTACCCTGACTCTCCAAAACTCCGCAACTCCAAAACTCCGAAAATCCAAAACTCCACAAATCCAGAACTCCGAAAATCGAAAACTTAAAAACTCCAAAACTCCAAAAATCTGAAACTCAAAAATTTCAAAACTCCAAAATCTAGTAGTCTAAAATTCTAAAGCTCAAACACTCCGAAACTTCAAAACTACAAAACTACAAAATTCCGAAATATCAAGACCCCGAATCTCCAAACTGCCGAAACTCCAAATCTCCGAAACTCCGAAACTGAAAATCCGGAACTCCAAAACTCCAAAGCTCTAAAACTCCAAAAGTCCAATAATCCGAAACTCCGAAAGTCCAAAACTCCAAAAATCCAAAACTCCAAAACTCCAAAGCTCTAAAACTCCAAAAGTCCAATAATCCGAAACTCCAAAAGTCCAAACTCCAAAAATCCAAAACTCCGAAAATCCAAAACTCCAAAAATCCAAAACTTGAAAACTCCAAAACTGCAAAAATGCGAAACAAAAAAATTCGAAACTTCACAACTCCGAATCTCCAAAACTGCGAAACTCCCAAACTCAAAAACTCTGAAACTCCAACACTCCGAAACTCGGAAACTCCAAAACTCCGAACCTCTAAAACTCCACAACCCCGAATCTCCACAACTCCGAAACTCCAAAAATCCATACCTCCAAAAATCAAAAATTGTAAAACTCGAAAACTCCAATAATCCAAAACTCCGAAACTCCAAAACTCCAAAAGTGCAAAAATCTAAATCTCCAAAACTCAAAAACTCAAAAACTCCAAAACTCCAAAAATCCAAAAATCCAAAACTCAAAAATCCAAAACATAAAAACTCCAAACTCCAAAAATCCGAAACTCAAAAATTTCAAAACTCCAAAACTATAAAACTCTCAAACTCCAAAACTCCAACACTCCGAAACTCCGAAACTCCAAAACTCCAAAACTCAAAAATTCCGAAACTCCACTACCCTGACTCTCCAAAACTCCGCAACTCCAAAACTCCGAAAATCCAAAACTCCACAAATCCAGAACTCCGAAAATCGAAAACTTAAAAACTCCAAAACTCCGAAAATCTGAAACTCAAAAATTTCAAAACTCCAAAATCTAGTAGTCTAAAACTCTAAAGCTCAAACACTCCGAAACTTCAAAACTACAAAACTACAAAATTCCGAAATATCAAGACCCCGAATCTCCAAACTGCCGAAACTCCAAATCTCCGAAACTCCGAAACTGAAAATCCGAAACTCCGAAAGTCCAAAACTCCAAAAATCCAAAACTCCAAAAATCCAAAACTCGAAAACGCCAAATCTCCAAAAATCCAAAACTCCGAAAATCGAAAACTTAAAAACTCCAAAACTCCCAAAATCCGAAACTAAAATTTCAAAACTCCAAAACTCTAAAACTAAAACTCCAAAACTCCAACACCCCGAAACTCCAAAACTACAAAATTCTTAAACTCCAAGACCCGAATCTCCAAAACGCCGAAACTCCAAATCTCCGAAACTCCAAAACTCCAAAAATCCGAAACTGAAAATCCGGAACTCCAAAACTCCAAAACTCCAAAGCTCTAAAACTCCAAAAGCCCAATAATCCGAAACTCCAAAAGTCCAAACTCCAAAAATCCAAAACTCCGAAAATCCAAAACTCC
The DNA here is from genome assembly GCF_055824585.1 of Amblyomma mixtum. Classification (NCBI taxonomy): domain Eukaryota; kingdom Metazoa; phylum Arthropoda; class Arachnida; order Ixodida; family Ixodidae; genus Amblyomma; species Amblyomma mixtum. Next base: position 121,067,334 of record NC_143012.1, on the reverse strand, counting down.
AAAAATCCAAAACTTGAAAACTCCAAAACTGCAAAAATGCGAAACACCAAAATTCGAAACTTCACAACTCCGAATCTCCAAAACTGCGAAACTCCCAAACTCAAAAACTCTGAAACTCCAACACTCCGAAACTCGGAAACTCCAAAACTCCAAACCTCTAAAACTCCACAACCCCGAATCTCCACAACTCCGAAACTCCAAAAATCCATACCTCCAAAAATCAAAAATTGTAAAACTCGAAAACTCCAATAATCCAAAACTCCGAAACTCCAAAACTCCAAAAGTGCAAAAATCCAAATCTCCAAAACTCAAAAACTCAAAAACTCCAAAACTCCAAAAATCCAAAAATCCAAAACTCCGAAAATCGAAAACTTAAAAACTCCAAAACTCCCAAAATCCGAAACTAAAATTTCAAAACTCCAAACCTCTAAAACTCTAAAACTCCAAAACTCCAACACCCCGAAACTCCAAAACTACAAAATTCTTAAACTCCAAGACCCCGAATCTCCAAAACGCCGAAACTCCAAATCTCCGAAACTCAAAAACTCCAAAAATCCGAAACTCAGAATGTGCAAAAATCCATAACTCAGAAACTCCAAAACTCCGAAACACCAAAACTCCAAATATCCGAAACTCCAAAACTCCACAAATCCAGAACTCCGAAAATCGAAAACTTAAAAACTCCAAAACTCCAAAAATCTGAAACTAAAATTTCAAAACTCCAAAACTCTAGTAGTCTAAAACTCTAAAGCTCAAACACTCCGAAACTTCAAAACTACAAAACTACAAAATTCCGAAACATCAAGACCCCGAATCTCCAAACTGCCGAAACTCCAAATCTCCGAAACTCCGAAACTGAAAATCCAGAACTCCAAAACTCCAAAGCTCTAAAACTCCAAAAGTCCAATAATCCGAAACTCCGAAAGTCCAAAACTCCAAAAATCCAAAACTCCAAAAATCCAAATCTCGAAAACGCCAAAACTGCAAAAATCCAAAACTCCAAAAATCCAAAACTCCGAAAATCGAAAACTTAAAAACTCCAAAACTCCCAAAATCCGAAACTAAAATTTCAAAACTCCAAAACTCTAAAACTAAAACTCCAAAACTCCAACACCCCGAAACTCCAAAACTACAAAATTCTTAAACTCCAAGACCCCGAATCTCCAAAACGCCGAAACTCCAAATCTCCGAAACTCCAAAAGTCCGAAACTCAAAAAGTGCAAAAATCCAAAACTCCAAAACTCCAAAACGCCGAGACTCCAAATCTCCGAAACTCCAAAACTCCAAAAATCCAAAACTCCAAAAATCCAAAACTCAAAAACTCCAAAACTAAAAAACTCTAAAAATCCAAAACTCAAAAATTCCGAAACTCCACTACCCTGACTCTCCAAAACTCCGCAACTCCAAAACTCCGAAAATCCAAAACTCCACAAATCCAGAACTCCGAAAATCGAAAACTTAAAAACTCCAAAACTCCAAAAATCTGAAACTCAAAAATTTCAAAACTCCAAAATCTAGTAGTCTAAAATTCTAAAGCTCAAACACTCCGAAACTTCAAAACTACAAAACTACAAAATTCCGAAATATCAAGACCCCGAATCTCCAAACTGCCGAAACTCCAAATCTCCGAAACTCCGAAACTGAAAATCCGGAACTCCAAAACTCCAAAGCTCTAAAACTCCAAAAGTCCAATAATCCGAAACTCCGAAAGTCCAAAACTCCAAAAATCCAAAACTCCAAAACTCCAAAGCTCTAAAACTCCAAAAGTCCAATAATCCGAAACTCCAAAAGTCCAAACTCCAAAAATCCAAAACTCCGAAAATCCAAAACTCCAAAAATCCAAAACTTGAAAACTCCAAAACTGCAAAAATGCGAAACAAAAAATTCGAAACTTCACAACTCCGAATCTCCAAAACTGCGAAACTCCCAAACTCAAAAACTCTGAAACTCCAACACTCCGAAACTCGGAAACTCCAAAACTCCGAACCTCTAAAACTCCACAACCCCGAATCTCCACAACTCCGAAACTCCAAAAATCCATACCTCCAAAAATCAAAAATTGTAAAACTCGAAAACTCCAATAATCCAAAACTCCGAAACTCCAAAACTCCAAAAGTGCAAAAATCTAAATCTCCAAAACTCAAAAACTCAAAAACTCCAAAACTCAAAAAATCCAAAAATCCAAAACTCAAAAATCCAAAACATAAAAACTCCAAACTCCAAAAATCCGAAACTCAAAAATTTCAAAACTCCAAAACTATAAAACTCTCAAACTCCAAAACTCCAACACTCCGAAACTCCAAAACTCCAAAACTCCAAAACTCAAAAATTCCGAAACTCCACAACCCTGAATCTCCAAAACTCCGCAACTCCAAAACTCCGAAAATCGAAAACTTAAAAACTCCAAAACTCCAAAAATCTGAAACTCAAAAATTTCAAAACTCCAAAATCTAGCAGTCTAAAACTCTAAAGCTCAAACACTCCGAAACTTCAAAACTACAAAACTACAAAATTCCGAAATATCAAGACCCCGAATCTCCAAACTGCCGAAACTCCAAATCTCCGAAACTCCGAAACTGAAAATCCGGAACTCCAAAACTCCAAAGCTCTAAAACTCCAAAAGTCCAATAATCCGAAACTCCGAAAGTCCAAAACTCCAAAAATCCAAAACTCCAAAAATCCAAAACTCGAAAACGCCAAATCTCCAAAAATCCAAAACTCCGAAAATCGAAAACTTAAAAACTCCAAAACTCCCAAAATCCGAAACTAAAATTTCAAAACTCCAAAACTCTAAAACTAAAACTCCAAAACTCCAACACCCCGAAACTCCAAAACTACAAAATTCTTAAACTCCAAGACCCGAATCTCCAAAACGCCGAAACTCCAAATCTCCGAAACTCCAAAACTCCAAAAATCCGAAACTGAAAATCCGGAACTCCAAAACTCCAAAACTCCAAAGCTCTAAAACTCCAAAAGTCCAATAATCCGAAACTCCAAAAGTCCAAACTCCAAAAATCCAAAACTCCGAAAATCCAAAACTCCAAAAATCCAAAACTTGAAAACTCCAAAACTGCAAAAATGCGAAACACCAAAATTCGAAACTTCACAACTCCGAATCTCCAAAACTGCGAAACTCCCAAACTCAAAAACTCTGAAACTCCAACACTCCGAAACTCGGAAACTCCAAAACTCCGAACCTCTAAAACTCCACAACCCCGAATCTCCACAACTCCGAAACTCCAAAAATCCATACCTCCAAAAATCAAAAATTGTAAAACTCGAAAACTCCAATAATCCAAAACTCCGAAACTCCAAAACTCCAAAAGTGCAAAAATCCAAATCTCCAAAACTCAAAAACTCAAAAACTCCAAAACTCCAAAAATCCAAAAATCCAAAACTCCGAAAATCGAAAACTTAAAAACTCCAAAACTCCCAAAATCCGAAACTAAAATTTCAAAACTCCAAACCTCTAAAACTCTAAAACTCCAAAACTCCAACACCCCGAAACTCCAAAACTACAAAATTCTTAAACTCCAAGACCCCGAATCTCCAAAACGCCGAAACTCCAAATCTCCGAAACTCAAAAACTCCAAAAATCCGAAACTCAGAATGTGCAAAAATCCATAACTCAGAAACTCCAAAACTCCGAAACACCAAAACTCCAAATATCCGAAACTCCAAAACTCCACAAATCCAGAACTCCGAAAATCGAAAACTTAAAAACTCCAAAACTCCAAAAATCTGAAACTCTAAAATTTCAAAACTCCAAAACTCTAGTAGTCTAAAACTCTAAAGCTCAAACACTCCGAAACTTCAAAACTACAAAACTACAAAATTCCGAAACATCAAGACCCCGAATCTCCAAACTGCCGAAACTCCAAATCTCCGAAACTCCGAAACTGAAAATCCGGAACTCCAAAACTCCAAAGCTCTAAAGCTCCAAAAGTCCAATAATCCGAAACTCCGAAAGTCCAAAACTCCAAAAATCCAAAACTCCAAAAATCCAAAACTCGAAAACGCCAAAACTGCAAAAATCCAAAACTCCAAAAATCCATAACTCCGAAAATCGAAAACTTAAAAACTCCAGAACTCCCAAAATCCGAAACTAAAATTTCAAAACTCCAAAACTCTAAAACTAAAACTCCAAAACTCCAACACCCCGAAACTCCAAAACTACAAAATTCTTAAACTCCAAGACCCCGAATCTCCAAAACGCCGAAACTCCAAATCTCCAAAACTCCAAAAATCCGAAACTCAAAAAGTGCAAAAATCCAAAACTCCAAAACTCCAAAACGCCGAAACTCCACAACTCCGAAACTCCAAAAATCCATACCTCCAAAAATCAAAAATTGTAAAACTCGAAAACTCCAATAATCCAAAACTCCGAAACTCCAAAACTCCAAAAGTGGAAAAATCCAAATCTCCAAAACTCAAAAACTCCAAAACTCAAAAAATCCAAAAATCCAAAACTCAAAAATCCAAAACATAAAAACTCCAAACTCCAAAAATCCGAAACTCAAAAATTTCAAAACTCCAAAACTATAAAACTCTCAAACTCCAAAACTCCAACACTCCGAAACTCCGAAACTCCAAAACTCCAAAACTCAAAAATTCCGAAACTCCACTACCCTGACTCTCCAAAACTCCGCAACTCCAAAACTCCGAAAATCCAAAACTCCACAAATCCAGAACTCCGAAAATCGAAAACTTAAAAACTCCAAAACTCCAAAAATCTGAAACTCAAAAATTTCAAAACTCCAAAATCTAGTAGTCTAAAACTCTAAAGCTCAAACACTCCGAAACTTCAAAACTACAAAACTACAAAATTCCGAAATATCAAGACCCCGAATCTCCAAACTGCCGAAACTCCAAATCTCCGAAACTCCGAAACTGAAAATCCGGAACTCCAAAACTCCAAAGCTCTAAAACTCCAAAAGTCCAATAATCCGAAACTCCGAAAGTCCAAAACTCCAAAAATCCAAAACTCCAAAAATCAAAAACTCGAAAACGCCAAAACTGCAAAAATCCAAAACTCCAAAAATCCAAAACTCCGAAAATCGAAAACTTAAAAACTCCAAAACTCCCAAAATCCGAAACTAAAATTTCAAAACTCCAAAACTCTAAAACTAAAACTCCAAAACTCCAACACCCCGAAACTCCAAAACTACAAAATTCTTAAACTCCAAGACCCCGAATCTCCAAAACGCCGAAACTCCAAATCTCCGAAACTCCAAAAGTCCGAAACTCAAAAAGTGCAAAAATTCAAAACTCCAAAACTCCAAAACGCCGAGACTCCAAATCTCCGAAACTCCAAAACTCCAAAAATCCAAAACTCCAAAAATCCAAAACTCAAAAACTCCAAAACTAAAAAACTCTAAAAATCCAAAACTCAAAAATTCCGAAACTCCACTACCCTGACTCTCCAAAACTCCGCAACTCCAAAACTCCGAAAATCCAAAACTCCACAAATCCAGAACTCCGAAAATCGAAAACTTAAAAACTCCAAAACTCCAAAAATCTGAAACTCAAAAATTTCAAAACTCCAAAATCTAGTAGTCTAAAATTCTAAAGCTCAAACACTCCGAAACTTCAAAACTACAAAACTACAAAATTCCGAAATATCAAGACCCCGAATCTCCAAACTGCCGAAACTCCAAATCTCCGAAACTCCGAAACTGAAAATCCGGAACTCCAAAACTCCAAAGCTCTAAAACTCCAAAAGTCCAATAATCCGAAACTCCGAAAGTCCAAAACTCCAAAAATCCAAAACTCCAAAACTCCAAAGCTCTAAAACTCCAAAAGTCCAATAATCCGAAACTCCAAAAGTCCAAACTCCAAAAATCCAAAACTCCGAAAATCCAAAACTCCAAAAATCCAAAACTTGAAAACTCCAAAACTGTAAAAATGCGAAACAAAAAATTCGAAACTTCACAACTCCGAATCTCCAAAACTGCGAAACTCCCAAACTCAAAAACTCTGAAACTCCAACACTCCGAAACTCGGAAACTCCAAAACTCCGAACCTCTAAAACTCCACAACCCCGAATCTCCACAACTCCGAAACTCCAAAAATCCATACCTCCAAAAATCAAAAATTGCAAAACTCGAAAACTCCAATAATCCAAAACTCCGAAACTCCAAAAGTGCAAAAATCTAAATCTCCAAAACTCAAAAACTCAAAAACTCCAAAACTCCAAAAATCCAAAAATCCAAAACTCAAAAATCCAAAACATAAAAACTCCAAACTCCAAAAATCCGAAACTCAAAAATTTCAAAACTCCAAAACTATAAAACTCTCAAACTCCAAAACTCCAACACTCCGAAACTCCAAAACTCCAAAACTCCAAAACTCAAAAATTCCGAAACTCCACTACCCTGAATCTCCAAAACTCCGCAACTCCAAAACTCCGAAAATCGAAAACTTAAAAACTCCAAAACTCCAAAAATCTGAAACTCAAAAATTTCAAAACTCCAAAATCTAGCAGTCTAAAACTCTAAAGCTCAAACACTCCGAAACTTCAAAACTACAAAACTACAAAATTCCGAAATATCAAGACCCCGAATCTCCAAACCGCCGAAACTCCAAATCTCCGAAACTCCGAAACTGAAAATCCGGAACTCCAAAACTCCAAAGCTCTAAAACTCCAAAAGTCCAATAATCCGAAACTCCGAAAGTCCAAAACTCCAAAAATCCAAAACTCCAAAAATCCAAAACTCGAAAACGCCAAAACTCCAAAAATCCAAAACTCCGAAAATCGAAAACTTAAAAACTCCAAAACTCCCAAAATCCGAAACTAAAATTTCAAAACTCCAAAACTCTAAAACTAAAACTCCAAAACTCCAACACCCCGAAACTCCAAAACTACAAAATTCTTAAACTCCAAGACCCGAATCTCCAAAACGCCGAAACTCCAAATCTCCGAAACTCCAAAAATTCGAAACTCAAAAAGTGCAAAAATCCAAAACTCCAAAAACTCCAAAACGCCGAAACTCCAAATCTCCGAAACTCCAAAATTCCAAAAATCCAAAACTCCAAAAATCCAAAACTCAAAAACTCCAAAACTAAAAAACTCTAAAAATCCAAAACTCAAAAATCCAAAACTCCAAAACTATAAAACTCTCAAACTCCAAAACTCCAACACTCCGAAACTCCGAAACTCCAAAACTCCAAAACTCAAAAATTCCGAAACTCCACTACCCTGAATCTCCAAAACTCCGCAACTCCAAAACTCCGAAAATCCAAAACTCCACAAATCCAGAACTCCAAAAATCGAAAACTTAAAAACTCCAAAACTCCAAAAATCTGAAACTCAAAAATTTCAAAACTCCAAAATCTAGCAGTCTAAAACTCTAAAGCTCAAACACTCCGAAACTTCAAAACTACAAAACTACAAAATTCCGAAATATCAAGACCCCGAATCTCCAAACTGCCGAAACTCCAAATCTCAGAAACTCCGAAACTGAAAATCCGGAACTCCAAAACTCCAAAGCTCTAAAACTCCAAAAGTCCAATAATCCGAAACTCCGAAAGTCCAAAACTCCAAAAATCCAAAACTCCAAAAATCCAAAACTCGAAAACGCCAAAACTCCAAAAATCCAAAACTCCGAAAATCGAAAACTTAAAAACTCCAAAACTCCCAAAATCCGAAACTAAAATTTCAAAACTCCAAAACTCTAAAACTAAAACTCCAAAACTCCAACACCCCGAAACTCCAAAACTAAAAAATTCTTAAACTCCAAGACCCGAATCTCCAAAACGCCGAAACTCCAAATCTCCGAAACTCCAAAAATTCGAAACTCAAAAAGTGCAAAAATCCAAAACTCCAAAACTCCAAAACGCCGAAACTCCAAATCTCCGAAACTCCAAAATTCCAAAAATCCAAAACTCCAAAAATCCAAAACTCAAAAACTCCAAAACTAAAAAACTCTAAAAATCCAGAACTCAAAAATCCAAATTCCAAAAATCCAAAACTCCGAAAATTGAAAATTTCAAAACTCCAAAACTCTAAAACTCCAAAACTCCACCACCCCGGAACTCCAAAACTACAAAATTCTTAAACTCCAAGACCCCGAATCTCCAAAACGCCGAAACTCCAAGTCACCGAAACACCAAAACTCCAAAAATCCAGAACTCCGAAAATCGAAAACTTAAAAACTCCAAAACTCCAAAAATCTGAAACTCTAAAATTTCAAAACTCCAAAACTCTAGTAGTCTAAAACTCTAAAGCTCAAACACTCCGAAACTTCAGAACTACAAAACTACAAAATTTCGAAACATCAAGACCCCGAATCTCCAAACTGCCGAAACTCCAAATCTCCGAAACTCCGAAACTGAAAATCCGGAACTCCAAAACTCCGAAGCTCTAAAACTCCAAAAGTCCAATAATCCGAAACTCCGAAAGTCCAAAACTCCAAAAATCCAAAACTCCAAAAATCCAAAACTCGAAAACGCCAAAACTCCAAAAATCCAAAACTCCGAAAATCGAAAACTTAAAAACTCCAAAACTCCCAAAATCCGAAACTAAAATTTCAAAACTCCAAAACTCTAAAACTAAAACTCCAAAACTCCGAAACTCCAAAACTCCAAAAGTGCAAAAATCCAAATCTCCAAAACTCAAAAACTCAAAAACTCCAAAACTCAAAAAATCCAAAAATCCAAAACTCAAAAATCCAAAACATAAAAACTCCAAACTCCAAAAATCCGAAACTCAAAAATTTCAAAACTCCAAACTATAAAACTCTCAAACTCCAAAACTCCAACACTCCGAAACTCCGAAACTCCAAAACTCCAAAACTCAAAAATTCCGAAACTCCACTACCCTGACTCTCCAAAACTCCGCAACTCCAAAACTCCGAAAATCCAAAACTCCACAAATCCAGAACTCCGAAAATCGAAAACTTAAAAACTCCAAACTCCAAAAATCTGAAACTCAAAAATTTCAAAACTCCAAAATCTAGTAGTCTAAAATTCTAAAGCTCAAACACTCCGAAACTTCAAAACTACAAAACTACAAAATTCCGAAATATCAAGACCCCGAATCTCCAAACTGCCGAAACTCCAAATCTCCGAAACTCCGAAACTGAAAATCCGGAACTCCAAAACTCCAAAGCTCTAAAACTCCAAAAGTCCAATAATCCGAAACTCCGAAAGTCCAAAACTCCAAAAATCCAAAACTCCAAAACTCCAAAGCTCTAAAACTCCAAAAGTCCAATAATCCGAAACTCCAAAAGTCCAAACTCCAAAAATCCAAAACTCCGAAAATCCAAAACTCCAAAAATCCAAAACTTGAAAACTCCAAAACTGCAAAAATGCGAAACAAAAAAATTCGAAACTTCACAACTCCGAATCTCCAAAACTGCGAAACTCCCAAACTCAAAAACTCTGAAACTCCAACACTCCGAAACTCGGAAACTCCAAAACTCCGAACCTCTAAAACTCCACAACCCCGAATCTCCACAACTCCGAAACTCCAAAAATCCATACCTCCAAAAATCAAAAATTGTAAAACTCGAAAACTCCAATAATCCGAAACTCCGAAAGTCCAAAACTCCAAAAATCCAAAACTCCAAAAATCCAAAACTCGAAAACGCCAAAACTGCAAAAATCCAAAACTCCAAAAATCCAAAACTCCGAAAATCGAAAACTTAAAAACTCCAAAACTCCCAAAATCCGAAACTAAAATTTCAAAACTCCAAAAATCTAAAACTAAAACTCCAAAACTCCAACACCCCGAAACTCCAAAACTACAAAATTCTTAAACTCCAAGACCCCGAATCTCCAAAACGCCGAAACTCCAAATCTCCGAAACTCCAAAAGTCCGAAACTCAAAAAGTGCAAAAATCCAAAACTCCAAAACTCCAAAACGCCGAGACTCCAAATCTCCGAAACTCCAAAACTCCAAAAATCCAAAACTCCAAAAATCCAAAACTCAAAAACTCCAAAACTAGAAAACTCTAAAAATCCAAAACTCAAAAATCCAAAACTCCAAAAATCCAAAACTCCGAAAATTGAAAATTTCAAAACTCCAAAACTCTAAAACTCCAAAACTCCACCACCCCGAAACTCCAAAACTACAAAATTCTTAAACTCCAAGACCCCGAATCTCCAAAACGCCGAAACTCCAAGTCACCGAAACTCCAAAACTCCAAAAATCCGAAACTGAAAATCCGGAACTCCAAAACTCCAAAACTCCAAAGCTCTAAAACTCCAAAAGTCCAATAATCCGAAACTCCAAAAGTCCAAACTCCAAAAATCCAAAACTCCGAAAATCCAAAACTCCAAAAATCCAAAACTTGAAAACTCCAAAACTGCAAAAATGCGAAACACCAAAATTCGAAACTTCACAACTCCGAATCTCCAAAACTGCGAAACTCCCAAACTCAAAAACTCTGAAACTCCAACACTCCGAAACTCGGAAACTCCAAAACTCCGAACCTCTAAAACTCCACAACCCCGAATCTCCACAACTCCGAAACTCCAAAAATCCATACCTCCAAAAATCAAAAATTGTAAAACTCGAAAACTCCAATAATCCAAAACTCCGAAACTCCAAAACTCCAAAAGTGCAAAAATCCAAATCTCCAAAACTCAAAAACTCAAAAACTCCAAAACTCCAAAAATCCAAAAATCCAAAACTCCGAAAATCGAAAACTTAAAAACTCCAAAACTCCCAAAATCCGAAACTAAAATTTCAAAACTCCAAACCTCTAAAACTCTAAAACTCCAAAACTCCAACATCCCGAAACTCCAAAACTACAAAGTTCTTAAACTCCAAGACCCCGAATCTCCAAAACGCCGAAACTCCAAATCTCCGAAACTCAAAAACTCCAAAAATCCGAAACTCAGAAAGTGCAAAAATCCATAACTCAGAAACTCCAAAACTCCGAAACTCCAAAACTCCAAATATCCGAAACTCCAAAACTCCACAAATCCAGAACTCCGAAAATCGAAAACTTAAAAACTCGAAAACTCCAAAAATCTGAAACTCTAAAATTTAAAAACTCCAAAACTCTAGTAGTCTAAAACTCTAAAGCTCAAACACTCCGAAACTTCAAAACTACAAAACTACAAAATTCCGAAACATCAAGACCCCGAATCTCCAAACTGCCGAAACTCCAAATCTCCGAAACTCCGAAACTGAAAATCCGGAACTCCAAAACTCCAAAGCTCTAAAACTCCAAAAGTCCAATAATCCGAAACTCCAAAAATCCAAAACTCGAAAACGCCAAAACTGCAAAAATCCAAAACTCCAAAAATCCAAAACTCCGAAAATCGAAAACTTAAAAACTCCAAAACTCCCAAAATCCGAAACTACAATTTCAAAACTCCAAAACTCTAAAACTAAAACTCCAAAACTCCAACACCCCGAAACTCCAAAACTACAAAATTCTTAAACTCCAAGACCCCGAATCTCCAAAACGCCGAAACTCCAAATCTCCGAAACTCCAAAAATCCGAAACTCAAAAAGTGCAAAAATCCAAAACTCCAAAACTCCAAAACGCCGAAACTCCAAATCTCCGAAACTCCAAAATTCCAAAAATCCAAAACTCCAAAAATCCAAAACTCAAAAACTCCAAAACTAAAAAACTCTAAAAATCCAAAACTCAAAAATCCAAAACTCCAAAAATCCAAAACTCCGAAAATTGAAAATTTCAAAACTCCAAAACTCTAAAACTCCAAAACTCCACCACCCCGAAACTCCAAAACTACAAAATTCTTAAACTCCAAGACCCCGAATCTCCAAAACGCCGAAACTCCAAAACTCCGAAACTGCAAAACTTCGAAACTCCGAAACTGCGAAACTCCGGTACTCCGAAACTCCAAAACTCCAAAACTCAAAAATTCCGAAACTCCACTACCCTGAATCTCCAGAACTCCGAAACTCCAAAAGTGCAAAAATCCAAAACTCCAAAACTCAAAAACTTCAAAACTCCAAAATTCCAAAACTCCAAAACCCTGAATCTCCAAAACTCCGCAACTCCAAAACTCCGAAAATCCAAAACTCCACAAATCCAGAACTCCGAAAATCGAAAACTTAAAAACTCCAAAACTCCAAAAATCTGAAACTCGAAAACGCCAAAACTGCAAAAATCCAAAACTCCAAAAATCCAAAACTCCGAAAATCGAAAACTTAAAAACTCCAAAACTCCCAAAATCCGAAACTAAAATTTCAAAACTCCAAAACTCTAAAACTAAAACTCCAAAACTCCAACACCCCGAAACTCCAAAACTACAAAATTCTTAAACTCCAAGACCCCAAATCTCCAAAACGTCGAAACTCCAAATCTCCGAAACTCCAAAAATCCGAAACTCCAAAATTCCAAAAATCCAAAACTCCAAAAATCCAAAACTCAAAAACTCCAAAACTAAAAAACTCTAAAAATCCAAAACTCAAAAATCCAAAACTCCAAAAATCCAAAACTCCGAAAATTGAAAATTTCAAAACTCTAAAACTCCAAAACTCCACCACCCCGGAACTCCAAAACTACAAAATTCTTAAACTCCAAGACCCCGAATCTCCAAAACGCCGAAACTCCAAGTCACCGAAACTCCAAAACTCCAAAAATCCGAAACTGAAAATCCGGAACTCCAAAACTCCAAAACTCCAAAGCTCTAAAACTCCAAAAGTCCAATAATCCGAAACTCCAAAGCTCTAAAACTCTAAAACTCCAAAACTCCAAAAATCCGAAACTTCGAAAATCCAAAACTCCAAAAAGTCAAAATTCCGAAACTCCGAAACTCCGAAAATCCGAAACTCCAAAACTCCAAAAATTTGAAACTCCAAAACTCCAAAACTCCGAAACTCCAAAATTCCGAAACTCCACAACCCCAAATCTCCGAAACTCCAAAACTCCGAAACTCCAAAGCTCTAAAAATCTAAAACTCCAAAACTCCAAAAATCCGAAACTTCGAAAATCCAAAACTCCAAAAATCCAAAACTCCACAAATCCAAAACTAGAAAACTCCAAAACTGCAAAAATCCGAAACTCCGAAATTCCCGAACTCCACAACCACGAATCTCCAAAACTGCGAAACTCCAAAACTCATACTCCGAAACTCCAAAACTCCGAAACTCCACAACCCCGAATCTCCAAAACTACGAAACTCCCAAACTCAAAACTACGAAACTCCAACACTCCGAAACTCGGAAACTCCAAAACTCCGAACCTCCAAAACTCAAAAACTCCACAACCCCGAATCTCCACAACTCCGAAACTCCAAAAATCCATACCTCCAAAAATCAAAAATTCTAAAACTCGAAAACTCAAATAATTTGAAACTCCGAAACTCCCTAACTCCAAAACTCTAAAACTCCAAAACTCCTAAATTAAGAAATCCCAAAATTCTTGAACTCCAGAAATCCCAAACTCCAAAACTCCGAAGCTCCGAAACTCCACAACGAGGAAACTCGAAAAGTGTAAAATTCCAGGCCTCCAAAACTTCGAAACTCCAAAAATGCGAACCTCCGAAACTCCAAACTGCAAAACCCCAAAAGCCCGAAACACGAAAACTCCGAGACTCCAAAGCTCTAAAATTGCAGAACTGAAAAACTGCAAAAACTCCAAAACTCCCAAACTCCCAATTTCCGATACTGCAAGAATCCGAAACTGAATTTAAGAAACTCCAAAACACTGAAACGCCAGAAATCTGCAACTCCGAAACTCCAACATTTCGAATCTCCAAAACTCAAAAAACTCCGAAAAGCCAAAACTCTAATACTCCAAAACTCCAAATCTCCGAAACTCCAAAAATCCAATACTCCAGAACTCCAAAGCTCCAGATCTCTGAAACTCCAAAACTCCGAAATTGCCAATTTCCGCTACTCTAAAACTCCGAAACTCCGAAGCTCTGACACTCTCAATCTCAAAAATTCTAAAATTCCGAAACTCCAAAACTCCGAAGCTTCACAACTCCAAACTCCAAAACTCCTTAGCTCCAAAACTCCGAAACTTCGAAACTCCGAAACTCCCAAACCCCGAAACTCCGAAACTGCAAAACTCTAAAACTTCAAAACTCCGAAACTCCAAAACTCCAAATTTCTATAGCTCCAAAACTCCGAAACTCCAAAACACTGAACCTCCGAATTTAACAGACTCCAAAACTCCAAATATCCTAAACTCCAAAAATCCGAACCTCCGAAACTCCAAAACTAAAAACTCTAGAATTCCGAAACGCCAAAACTCCGGAACTCCAAAACTCTGAAACTCCGAAACTCTAAAACTCCGAGACTCCAAAGCTCCAAAATTCCAAAACTGAAAAACTCCAGAACTCCAAAACTCCTGAACTCCAAAACTCTAAAACGCCAGAACTCCAAAACTGTAAAACACCGAAGAAACTCTAATACTCGAAAAACGCAAAACTCCGAAACTCCAAAACTCCGAATTTAAGAAATTCGAAAACTCTGAAACTCCACAAATCCGAAACTCCAAACCCCGACGCTCCGAAACTCCAAAACATGGAAACTCCAAAATTCCGAAACTCCACAACCCCAAATCTCCGAAACTCCAAAACTCCGAAACTCCGAAAGTCCAGAACTCCAAAACTCCAAAACACGGAAACTCGAAAACTGTGTAAGTCCAGGACTCCAAAATGGAAACTTCAAAACTTCAGAACTCTACAGCTCCAAAACTTCCAAACTCCAAAAGCCCGAAACGTGAAAACTCCGAGACTCCAAAGCTCCAAAATTGAAAAACTGAAAAACTGCAAAAACTCCAAAACTCCAGAACTCCAAAACTCCCAAACTGCCAATTCCCAATACTGCATGACTCCGAAACTGAATTTAAGAAACTCCAAAACACTGTAACGCCATAAATCCGCAACTCCGAAACTCCAAAATTTCGAATCACCAAAACTTCAAAACTCCGAAAATCCAAAACTCTAATACTCCAAAACTCCAAATCTCCGAAACTCCGAAAATCCAAAACTCCAGAACTCCAAAGCTCCAGATCTCTGAAACTCCAAAACTCCGAAATTCCCAATTTCCGATACTCTAAAACTCCGAAACTCCGAAGCTCTGAAACTCTCAATCTCAAAAATTCCAAAATTCCGAAACTCCAAAACTCCGAAGCTCCACAACTCCAAACTTCAAAACTGCTTAGCTCAACAACTCCGAAACTTCAAAACTCCGAAACTCCAAACTCCAGAATTCTGAAACGCCAAAACTCTGGAACTCCAAAACTCTGAAACTCCGAAACTCGAAAACTCCGAGATTCCAAAGCTCCAAAATTGCAAAACCGAAAAACTCCAAAACTCCAAAAGTCCTGAACTCCAAAACTCTAAACTCCCAATTTCCGATACTGCAATACTCCGAAACTGAATTTAAGAAACTCCAAAACACTGAAATGCCATAAATCCGCAACTCCGAAACTCCAAAATTTCGAATCTCCAAAACTCCGAAAATCCAAAACTCTAATACTCGAAAACTCCAAATCTCCGAAACTCCAAAAATCCAAACCTCCACGACTCCAAAGCTCCAGATCTCTGAAACTCCAAAACTCCGAAATTGCCAATTTCCGATACTCTAAAACTCCGAAACTCCGAAGCTCTGAAAGTCTCAATCTCAAAAATTCCAAAATTCTGAAACTCCAAAACTCCGAAGCTCCACAGCTCCAAACTCCAAAATTCCTTAGCTCCAAAACTCCTAAACTTCGAAACTCCGAAACTCCCAAACTCCGAAACTCCGAAACTGCAAAACTCTAAAACTTCAAAACTCCGAAACTCCAAAACTCCAAATTTCTACAGCTCCAAAACTCCGAAACTCCAAAACTCTGAACCTCCGATTTTAACAGACTCCAAAACTCCAAATCTCCTAAACTCCAAAAATCCGAACCTCCGAAACTCCAAAACTAAAAACTCTAGAATTCAGAAACGCCAAAACTCCGGAACTCCAAAACTCTGAAACGCCAAAACTCCAAAACAGTAAAACACCGAAGAAACTCTAATACTCGAAAAACGCAAAACTCCGAAACTCCAAAACTCCGAATTTAAGAAATTCCAAAACTCTGAAAACTCCACAAATCCGAAACTCCAAACCCCGACGCTCCGAAACTCCAAAACACGGAAACTCCAAAATTCGAAACTCCACAAACCCCAAACCTCCGAAACTCCAAAACTCCGAAACTCCGAAAATCCAGAACTCCAAAACTCCAAAACTCCAAAGCTCTAAAACTCTAAAACTCCAAAACTCCAAAAATCCGAAACTTCGAAAATCCAAAACTCCAAAAAGTCAAAATTCCGAAACTCCGAAACTCCGAAAATCCGAAACTCCAAAACTCCAAAAATTTGAAACTCCAAAACTCCAAAACTCCGAAACTCCAAAATTCCGAAACTCCACAACCCCAAATCTCCGAAACTCCAAAACTCGGAAACTCCAAAGCTCTAAAAATCTAAAACTCCAAAACTCCAAAAATCCGAAACTTCGAAAATCCGAAACTCCGAAATTCCGAAACTCCACAACCACGAATCTCCAAAACTGCGAAACTCCAAAACTCATACTCCGAAACTCCAAAACTCCGAAACTCCACAACCCCGAATCTCCAAAACTACGAAACTCCCAAACTCAAAACTACGAAACTCCAACACTCCGAAACTCGGAAACTCCAAAACTCCGAACCTCCAAAACTCAAAAACTCCACAACCCCGAATCTCCACAACTCCGAAACTCCAAAAATCCATACCTCCAAAAATCAAAAATTCTAAAACTCGAAAACTCAAATAATTTGAAACTCCGAAACTCCATAACTCCAAAAATCTAAAACTCCAAAACTCCTAAATTAAGAAATCCCAAACTCCAAAACTCCGAAGCTCCGAAACTCCACAACGAGGAAACTCGAAAAGTGTAAAATTCCAGGCCTCCAAAACTTCGAAACTCCAAAAATGCGAACCTCCGAAACTCCAAACTGCAAAACCCCAAAAGCCCGAAACACGAAAACTCCGAGACTCCAAAGCTCTAAAATTGCAGAACTGAAAAACTGCAAAAACTCCAAAACTCCCAAACTCCCAATTTCCGATACTGCAAGAATCCGAAACTGAATTTAAGAAACTCCAAAACACTGAAACGCCAGAAATCTGCAACTCCGAAACTCCAACATTTCGAATCTCCAAAACTCAAAAAACTCCGAAAAGCCAAAACTCTAATACTCCAAAACTCCAAATCTCCGAAACTCCAAAAATCCAATACTCCAGAACTCCAAAGCTCCAGATCTCTGAAACTCCAAAACTCCGAAATTGCCAATTTCCGCTACTCTAAAACTCCGAAACTCCGAAGCTCTGACACTCTCAATCTCAAAAATTCTAAAATTCCGAAACTCCAAAACTCCGAAGCTTCACAACTCCAAACTCCAAAACACCTTAGCTCCAAAACTCCGAAACTTCGAAACTCCGAAACTCCCAAACCCCGAAACTCCGAAACTGCAAAACTCTAAAACTTCAAAACTCCGAAACTCCAAAATTCCAAATTTCTATAGCTCCAAAACTCCGAAACTCCAAAACACTGAACCTCCGAATTTAACAGACTCCAAAACTCCAAATATCCTAAACTCCAAAAATCCGAACCTCCGAAACTCCAAAACTAAAAACTCTAGAATTCTGAAACGCCAAAACTCCGGAACTCCAAAACTCTGAAACTCCGAAACTCTAAAACTCCGAGACTCCAAAGCTCCAAAATTCCAAAACTGAAAAACTCCAGAACTCCAAAACTCCTGAACTCCAAAACTCTAAAACGCCAAAACTCCAAAACTGTAAAACACCGAAGAAACTCTAATACTCGAAAAACGCAAAACTCCGAAACTCCAAAACTCCGAATTTAAGAAATTCGAAAACTCTGAAACTCCACAAATCCGAAACTCCAAACCCCGACGCTCCGAAACTCCAAAACACGGAAACTCCAAAATTCCGAAACTCCACAACCCCAAATCTCCGAAACTCCAAAACTCCGAAACTCCAAAAGTCCAGAACTCCAAAACTCCAAAACACGGAAACTCGAAAACTGTGTAAGTCCAGGACTCCAAAATGGAAACTTCAAAACTTCAGAACTCTACAGCTCCAAAACTTCCAAACTCCAAAAGCCCGAAACGTGAAAACTCCGAGACTCCAAAGCTCCAAAATTGAAAAACTGAAAAACTGCAAAAACTCCAAAACTCCAGAACTCCAAAACTCCCAAACTCCCAATTCCCAATACTGCATGACTCCGAAACTGAATTTAAGAAACTCCAAAACACTGAAACGCCATAAATCCGCAACTCCGAAACTCCAAAATTTCGAATCACCAAAACTTCAAAACTCCGAAAATCCAAAACTCTAATACTCCAAAACTCCAAATCTCCGAAACTCCGAAAATCCAAAACTCCAGAACTCCAAAGCTCCAGATCTCTGAAACTCCAAAACTCCGAAATTCCCAATTTCCGATACTCTAAAACTCCGAAACTCCGAAGCTCTGAAACTCTCAATCTCAAAAATTTCAAAATTCCGAAACTCCAAAACTCCGAAGCTCCACAACTCCAAACTTCAAAACTGCTTAGCTCAACAACTCCGAAACTTCAAAACTCCGAAACTCCAAACTCCAGAATTCTGAAACGCCAAAACTCTGGAACTCCAAAACTCTGAAACTCCGAAACTCGAAAACTCCGAGATTCCAAAGCTCCAAAATTGCAAAACCGAAAAACTGCAAAACTCCAAAAGTCCTGAACTCCAAAACTCTAAACTCCCAATTTCCGATACTGCAATACTCCGAAACTGAATTTAAGAAACTCCAAAACACTGAAATGCCATAAATCCGCAACTCCGAAACTCCAAAATTTCGAATCTCCAAAACTCCAAAACTCCGAAAATCCAAAACTTCAATACTCCGAAACTCCAAATCTCTGAAACTCCAAAAACCGAAAACTCCTGAACTCCAAAACTCTAAACTCTAAAACTCCAAACCTGTAAAACTCCGAAACTCCAAAACTCCGAAATTAAGAAATCCCAAAATTCTTGAACTCCATAGACCTCAAACTCCAAAACTCCGAAGCTCCGAAACTCCAAAACACGGAAACTTGAAAACTGTAAAAGTCCAGGACTCCAAAACTTCGAAACTCCAAAAATGCGAACCTCCGAAACTGCAAGCCGCAAAACCCCAAAAGCCCGAAACACGAAAACTCCGAGACTCCAAAGCTCCAATATTGTAGAACTGAAATCCTGCAAAAACTCCAAAACTCCCAAACTCCCAATTTCCGATACTGAAAGACTCCGAAACTGAATTTAAGAAACTCCGAAACACTGAAACGCCATAAATCCGAAACTCCGAAACTCCAAAACTCCGAAGCTCCACAGCACCAAACTCCAAAACTCCTTCGCTGCAAAACTCCGAAACTCCCAAACTCCGAAACTCCGAAACTGCAAAACTCTAAATCTTCAAAACTCCGAGACTCCAAAGTTCCAAATCACCGAAACTCTGAAGCTCCAAATTTAAGAAACTCCAAAACTCCAAATTTCTATAGCTCAAAAACTCCGAAACTGCAATACTCTGAACCTCCGAATTTAAGAGGCTCCAAAACTCCAAATCTCCTAAACTCCAAAAATCCGAACCTCCGCAACTCCAAACTCTAGAATTCCGAAGCACCAAAACGCCAAAACTCCGAAACTCCAAAACACGGAAACTCGAAAACTGTGTAAGTCCAGGACTCCAAAACTTCGAAACTTCAAAACTTCAGAACTCTACAGCTCCAAAGCTTCAAAACTCAAAAAATCCGAACCTCCGAAAACTCCAAAACTCCAAAAGCCCGAAACGTGAAAACTCCGAGAGTCCAAAGCTCCAAAATTGCAAAACTAAAAAACTGCAAAAACTCCAAAACTCCAGAACTCCAAAACTCCAAAACTCCAAAACTCCCAATTTCCGATACTGCAAGACTCCGAAACTGAATTTACGAAACTCCGAAACACTGAAATGGCATAAATCCGAAACTCCGAAACTCCAAAATTTCGAATCTCCAAATATCCAAAAATCCGAAAATCCAAAACTCTAATACTCCAAAACTCCAAATCTCCGAAACTCCAAAAATCCAAACCTCCACGACTCCAAAGCTCCAGATCTCTGAAACTCCAAAACTCCGAACCTCCGAAACTCCAAAACTAAAAACTCTAGAACTCCGAAACACCAAAACGCCAAAACTCCGGAACTCCAAAACTCTGAAACTCCGAAACTCGAAAACTCCGAGACTCCAAAGCTCCAAAATTGCAAAACTGAAAAAATCTAGAACTCGAAAACTCCTGAACTCCAAAACTCTAAACGCCAAAACTCCAAAACTGTAAAACACCGAAACTCTAATACTCAAAAAACGCAAAACTCCGAAACTCCAAAACTCCGAATTTAAGAAATTACAAAACTCTGAAACTCCACAAATCCGAAACTCCAAACCCCGACGCTCCGAAACTCCAAAACACGGAAACTGGAAAACTGAGAAAGTCCAGGATTCCAAAACTACGAGACTACAAAACTTCAGAACTCTAAAGCTCCAAAACTTCAAAACTCCGAAAATCCGAACCTCCGAAACTCCAAACTACAAAACTCCAAAAGCCCGAAGCACGAAAACTCCGAGACTCCAAAGCACCAAAATTGCAAAACTGAAAAACCGCGAAAACTCCAAAACTCCCAAACTCCCAATTTCCGATACTGCAAGACTCCGAAACTGAATTTAAGAAACTCCAAAACACTGAAACGCCATAAATCCGCAACTCCGAAACTCCAAAATTTCGAATCTCCAAAACTCCGAAAATCCAAAACACTAATACTCCAAAACTCCAAATCTCCGAAACTCCAAAAATCCAAACCTCCACGACTCCAAAGCTCCAGATCTCTGAAACTCCAAAACTCCGAAATTCCCAATTTCCGATACTCTAAAACTCCGAAACTCCGAAGCTCTGAAACTCTCATTCTCAAAAATTCCAAAATTCTGAAACTCCAAAACTCCGAAGCTCCACAGCTCCAAACTCCAAAATTCCTTAGCTCCAAAACTCCGAAACTTCGAAACTCCGAAACTCCGAAACTCCGAAACTCCGAAACTGCAAAACTCTGAACCTCCGAATTTAACAGACTCCAAAACTCCAAATCTCCTAAACTCCAAAAATCCGAACCTCCGAAACTCCAAAACTAAAAACTCTACAATTCCGAAATGCCAAAACTCCGGAACTCCAAAACTCTGAAACTCCGAAACTCGAAAACTCTGAGACTCCAAAGCTCCAAAATTGCAAAACTGAAAAACTCCAGAACTCCAAAACTCCTGAACTCCAAAACAGTAAAACACCGAAGAAACTCTAATACTCGAAAAACGCAAAACTCCGAAACTCCAAAACTCCGAATTTAAGAAATTCCAAAACTCTGAAACTCCACAAATCCGAAACTCCAAACCCCGACGCTCCGAAACTCCAAAACACGGAAACTCCAAAATTCCGAAACTCCACAACCCCAAACCTCCGAATACTCCGAAACTCCAAAACTCCGAAACTCCGAAAATCCAGAACTCCAAAACTCCAAAACTCCAAAGCTCTAAAACTCTAAAACTCCAAAACTCCAAAAATCCGAAACTTCGAAAATCCAAAACTCCAAAAAGTCAAAATTCCGAAACTCCGAAACTCCGAAAATCCGAAACTTCAATACTCCGAAACTCCAAATCTCTGAAACTCCAAAAACCGAAAACTCCTGAACTCCAAAACTCTAAACTCTAAAACTCCAAACCTGTAAAACTCCGAAACTCCAAAACTCCGAAATTAAGAAATCCCAAAATTCTTGAACTCCATAGACCTCAAACTCCAAAACTCCGAAGCTCCGAAACTCCAAAACACGGAAACTTGAAAACTGTAAAAGTCCAGGACTCCAAAACTTCGAAACTCCAAAAATGCGAACCTCCGAAACTGCAAGCCGCAAAACCCCAAAAGCCCGAAACACGAAAACTCCGAGACTCCAAAGCTCCAATATTGTAGAACTGAAATCCTGCAAAAACTCCAAAACTCCCAAACTCCCAATTTCCGATACTGAAAGACTCCGAAACTGAATTTAAGAAACTCCGAAACACTGAAACGCCATAAATCCGAAACTCCGAAACTCCAAAACTCCGAAGCTCCACAGCACCAAACTCCAAAACTCCTTCGCTGCAAAACTCCGAAACTCCCAAACTCCGAAACTCCGAAACTGCAAAACTCTAAATCTTCAAAACTCCGAGACTCCAAAGTTCCAAATCACCGAAACTCTGAAGCTCCAAATTTAAGAAACTCCAAAACTCCAAATTTCTATAGCTCAAAAACTCCGAAACTGCAATACTCTGAACCTCCGAATTTAAGAGGCTCCAAAACTCCAAATCTCCTAAACTCCAAAAATCCGAACCTCCGCAACTCCAAACTCTAGAATTCCGAAGCACCAAAACGCCAAAACTCCGAAACTCCAAAACACGGAAACTCGAAAACTGTGTAAGTCCAGGACTCCAAAACTTCGAAACTTCAAAACTTCAGAACTCTACAGCTCCAAAGCTTCAAAACTCAAAAAATCCGAACCTCCGAAAACTCCAAAACTCCAAAAGCCCGAAACGTGAAAACTCCGAGACTCCAAAGCTCCAAAATTGCAAAACTAAAAAACTGCAAAAACTCCAAAACTCCAGAACTCCAAAACTCCAAAACTCCCAATTTCCGATACTGCAAGACTCCGAAACTGAATTTACGAAACTCCGAAACACTGAAATGGCATAAATCCGAAACTCCGAAACTCCAAAATTTCGAATCTCCAAATATCCAAAAATCCGAAAATCCAAAACTCTAATACTCCAAAACTCCAAATCTCCGAAACTCCAAAAATCCAAACCTCCACGACTCCAAAGCTCCAGATCTCTGAAACTCCAAAACTCCGAACCTCCGAAACTCCAAAACTAAAAACTCTAGAACTCCGAAACACCAAAACGCCAAAACTCCGGAACTCCAAAACTCTGAAACTCCGAAACTCGAAAACTCCGAGACTCCAAAGCTCCAAAATTGCAAAACTGAAAAAATCTAGAACTCGAAAACTCCTGAACTCCAAAACTCTAAACGCCAAAACTCCAAAACTGTAAAACACCGAAACTCTAATACTCAAAAAACGCAAAACTCCGAAACTCCAAAACTCCGAATTTAAGAAATTACAAAACTCTGAAACTCCACAAATCCGAAACTCCAAACCCCGACGCTCCGAAACTCCAAAACACGGAAACTGGAAAACTGAGAAAGTCCAGGATTCCAAAACTACGAGACTACAAAACTTCAGAACTCTAAAGCTCCAAAACTTCAAAACTCCGAAAATCCGAACCTCCGAAACTCCAAACTACAAAACTCCAAAAGCCCGAAGCACGAAAACTCCGAGACTCCAAAGCACCAAAATTGCAAAACTGAAAAACCGCGAAAACTCCAAAACTCCCAAACTCCCAATTTCCGATACTGCAAGACTCCGAAACTGAATTTAAGAAACTCCAAAACACTGAAACGCCATAAATCCGCAACTCCGAAACTCCAAAATTTCGAATCTCCAAAACTCCGAAAATCCAAAACACTAATACTCCAAAACTCCAAATCTCCGAAACTCCAAAAATCCAAACCTCCACGACTCCAAAGCTCCAGATCTCTGAAACTCCAAAACTCCGAAATTCCCAATTTCCGATACTCTAAAACTCCGAAACTCCGAAGCTCTGAAACTCTCATTCTCAAAAATTCCAAAATTCTGAAACTCCAAAACTCCGAAGCTCCACAGCTCCAAACTCCAAAATTCCTTAGCTCCAAAACTCCGAAACTTCGAAACTCCGAAACTCCGAAACTCCGAAACTCCGAAACTGCAAAACTCTGAACCTCCGAATTTAACAGACTCCAAAACTCCAAATCTCCTAAACTCCAAAAATCCGAACCTCCGAAACTCCAAAACTAAAAACTCTACAATTCCGAAATGCCAAAACTCCGGAACTCCAAAACTCTGAAACTCCGAAACTCGAAAACTCTGAGACTCCAAAGCTCCAAAATTGCAAAACTGAAAAACTCCAGAACTCCAAAACTCCTGAACTCCAAAACAGTAAAACACCGAAGAAACTCTAATACTCGAAAAACGCAAAACTCCGAAACTCCAAAACTCCGAATTTAAGAAATTCCAAAACTCTGAAACTCCACAAATCCGAAACTCCAAACCCCGACGCTCCGAAACTCCAAAACACGGAAACTCCAAAATTCCGAAACTCCACAACCCCAAACCTCCGAATACTCCGAAACTCCAAAACTCCGAAACTCCGAAAATCCAGAACTCCAAAACTCCAAAACTCCAAAGCTCTAAAACTCTAAAACTCCAAAACTCCAAAAATCCGAAACTTCGAAAATCCAAAACTCCAAAAAGTCAAAATTCCGAAACTCCGAAACTCCGAAAATCCGAAACTCCAAAACTCCAAAAATTTGAAACTCCAAAACTCCGAAACTCCAAAATTCCGAAACTCCACAACCCCAAATCTCCGAAACTCCAAAACTCCAAAACTCCAAAGCTCTAAAAATCTAAAACTCCAAAACTCCAAAAATCCGAAACTTCGAAAATCCAAAACTCCAAAAATCCAAAACTCCACAAATCCAAAACTAGAAAACTCCAAAACTGCAAAAATCCGAAACTCCGAAATTCCGAAACTCCACAACCACGAATCTCCAAAACTGCGAAACTCCAAAACTCACACTCCGAAACTCCAAAACTCCGAAACTCCAAAACTCCGAACATCCAAAACTCAAAAACTCCACAACCCCGAATCTCCACAACTCCGAAACTCCAAAAATCCATACCTCCAAAAATCAAAAATTCTAAAACTCGAAAACTCAAATAATTTGAAACTCCGAAACTCCCTAACTCCAAAACTCTAAAACTCCAAAACTCCTAAATTAAGAAATCCCAAAATTCTTGAACTCCAGAAATCCCAAACTCCAAAACTCCGAAGCTCCGAAACTCCACAACGAGGAAACTCGAAAAGTGTAAAATTCCAGGCCTCCAAAACTTCGAAACTCCAAAAATGCGAACCTCCGAAACTCCAAACTGCAAAACCCCAAAAGCCCGAAACACGAAAACTCTGAGACTCCAAAGCTCTAAAATTGCAGAACTGAAAAACTGCAAAAACTCCAAAACTCCCAAACTCCCAATTTCCGATACTGCAAGAATCCGAAACTGAATTTAAGAAACTCCAAAACACTGAAACGCCAGAAATCTGCAACTCCGAAACTCCAACATTTCGAATCTCCAAAACTCAAAAAACTCCGAAAAGCCAAAACTCTAATACTCCAAAACTCCAAATCTCCGAAACTTCAAAAATCCAATACTCCATAACTCCAAAGCTCGAGATCTCTGAAACTCCAAAACTCCGAAATTGCCAATTTCCGCTACTCTAAAACTGCGAAACTCCGAAGCTCTGACACTCTCAATCTCAAAAATTCTAAAATTCCGAAACTCCAAAAATCCGAAGCTTCACAACTCCAAACTCCAAAACTCCTTAGCTCCAAAACTCCGAAACTTCGAAACTCCGAAACTCCGAAACTCCCAAACTCCGAAACTAGAAAACTCTAAAACATCCAAACTCCGAGACTCCAAAGCTCCAAATCTCCGAAACTCTGAAGCTCTGAATTTAAGAAACTCCAAAACTCCGAAACTGCAAAACTCCAAATTTCTATAGCTCCAAAACTCTGAAACTAAAACTCTGAACCTCCGAATTTGAGAGACTCCAAAACTCCAAATCTTCTAAACTCCAAAAATACGAACCTCCGAAACTCCAACACTCCAAGTCTACAATTCCAAAACACCAGAACGCCAAAACTCTGGAACCCCAAAACTCTGAAACTCCGAAACTCGAAATCTCCGAGACTCCAAAGCTCCAAAACTGCAAAACTGAAAAACTCCAATACTCCAAAACTCCTGAACTACAAAACTGTAAAACACCGAAACTCTAATACTCCAAAAACGCAAACCTCCGAATCTCCAAAACTCCGGAACTCCGAAATTTATTTGTGACGGAACAGCACAAAACACCAGGACAAGAGACAAGCGCTGACTTACAACTGGTTTTTATTTCGAATAAACACTGCTTCTTATACCTTCTTCCCCCTCAAAAAAACACAAGAAATGCGTCACAACCATATCGTTCAAGCTGTGATTATAATTCAAATGTGATTATAAATCTCTGTGAATATTTATCTTTTTTTTTTGGACGCTTGAACGATATGGTTGTGACGCATTTGTTGTGTTTTTTTGAGGGGGAAGAAGGTATAAGAAGGAGTGTTTCTTCGAAATAAAAACCAGTTGTAAGTCAGCGCTTGTCTCTTGTCCTGGTGTTTAGCGCTGTTCCGTCACAAATGAATAACCAACATGCCCAAGCCGCTGTCCGAAATTAAGAAATTCCAAAACACTGAAACTCCATAAATCCGAAACTCCAAAACTCCGAAGCTCCGAAACTCCAAAACACGGACAATCGAAAACTGTGAAAGTCCAGGTCTCCAAAACTTCGAAACTCCAAAACTTCAAAACTCGAAAAATCCGAACCTCCGAAACTGCAAAGTGCAAAACTCCAAAAGCCCGATACACGAAAACTCCGAGACTCCAAAGCTCCAAAATTGCAAAACTGAAAAACTGCAAAAATTCCGAAACTCCAGAACTCCAAAACTCCCAAACTCCCAATTTCCCATACTGCAAGACTCCGAAACTGAATTTAAGAAACTCCAAAACACTGAAACACCATAAATCCGCAACTCCGAAACTCCAAAATTTCGAATCTCCAAAACTCCAAATCTCCGAAACTCCAAAAATCCAAAACTCCAGAACTCCAAAGCTCCAGATCTCTGAAACTCCAAAGCTCCGAAATTTCCAATTTCCAGTACTCTAAAACTCCGAAACTCCGAAGCTCTGAAACTATCAATCTCAAAAATTCCAAAATTGCGAAACTCCAAAATTCCGAAGCTCCACAACTCCAAACTCCAAAACTCCGAAGCTCCAAACCTCCGAAACTTCGAAACTCCGAAACTCCAAACTCCAGAATTCTGAAACGCCAAAACTCTGGAACTCCAAAACTCTGAAACTCCTTAAATCCGAAACTCCAAACCCCGAAGCTCCGAAACTCCAAAACACGGAAACTCGAAAAGTGTGAAAGTCCAGGACTCCAAAACGTCGAAACTCCAAAACTTCAGAACTCTATAGCTCCAAAACTTCAAAACTCGAAAAATCCGAACCTCCAAAACTCCCAAACTCCCAATTTCTGATACTGCAAGACTCCGAAACTGAATTTAAGAAACTCCAAAACACTGAAACGCCATAACTCCGAAACTCCGAAACTGCAAAATTTCGAATCTCCAAAACTCCAAATTTCCGAAACTCCAAAAATCCGAACCTCCGAAACTCCAAACTCTAGAGTTCCGAAGCACCAAAACGCCAAAACTCCGGAACTCCAAAACTTTGAAACTCCGAAACTCGAAAACTCCGAGACTCAAATGCTCCAAAATTGCAAAACTGAAAAACTCCAAAACTCCAAAACTCCAAAACACTTGAACTCTAAGAACTCTTAACTCTATAACTCCAAAACTGTAAAACACCGAAACTCTAATACTCCAAAAACGCAAAACTCCGAAACTCCAAAACTCCGAAACTCCGAATTTAAAAAAATTCCAAAACTCTGAAACTGCATAAATCCGAAACTCCAAACCCCGAAGCTCCGAAACTCCAAAACATGGGAACTCGAAAACTGTGAAAGTCCAGGACTCCAAAACTTCGAAACTACAAAACTTCAGAATTCTATAGCTCCAAAACTTCAACACTCCGAAAATCCGAACCTCCGAAACTCCAAAACTGCAAAAGCCCGAAACACGAAAACTCCGAGACTCCAAAGCTCCAAAATTGCAAAACTGAAGAACTGCCCAAACTCCAAATCTCCAGAACTCCAAAACTCCCAAACTCCCAATTTCCGATACTGCAAGACTTCGAAACTGAATTTACGAAACTCCAAAACACTGAAATGCCATAAATCCGAAACTCCGAAACTCCAAAATTTCGAATCTCCAAAAATCCAAAACTCCGAAAATCCAAAACTCTAATACTCCAAAACCCCAAATCTCCGAAACTCCAAAAATCCAAACTTCCACGACTCCAAAGCTCCAGATCTCTGAAACTCCAAAACTCCGAAATTCCCAATTTCCGAGACTAAAACTCCGAAACTCCGAAGCTCTGAAATCTCAATCTCAAAAATTCTAAAATTCCGAAACTCCAAAACTCCGAAGCTCCACAACTCCAAACTCCAAAACTCCTTAGCTCCAAAACTCCGAAACTTCGAAACTCCGAAACTCCCAAACTCCCAAACTCCGAAACTCCGAAACTAGAAAACTCTAAAACATCCAAACTCCGAGACTCCAAAGCTCCAAATCTCTGAAACTCTGAAGCTCTGAATTTAAGAAACTCCAAAACTCCGAAACTGCAAAACTCCAAATTTCTATAGCTCCAAAACTCTGAAACTCTAAAACTCTGAACCTCCGAATTTGAGAGACTCCAAAACTCCAAATCTTCTAAACTCCAAAAATACGAACCTCCGAAACTCCAACACTCCAAGTCTACAATTCCAAAACACCAGAATGCCAAAACTCTGGAACTCCAAACCCTGAAACGCCGAAACTCGAAATCTCCGAGACTCCAAAGCTCCAAAACTGCAAAACTGAAAAACTCCAATACTCCAAAACTCCTGAACTCCAAAACTCTAAACTCTAAAACTCCAAAACTCTAAAAAACCGAAACTCTAATACTCCAAAAACGCAAACCTCCGAATCTCCAAAACTCCGGAACTCCGAAATTAAGAAATTCCAAAACTCTGAAACTCCATAAATCCGAAACTCCAAAACTCCGAAGCTCCGAATCTCCAAAACACGGACACTCGAAAACTGTGAAAGTCCAGGTCTCCAAAACTTCGAAACTCGAAAACTTCAAAACTCGAAAAATCCGAACCTCCGAAACTCCAAACTGCAAAACTCCAAAAGCCCGATACACGAAAACTCCGAGACTCCAAAGCTCCAAAATTGCAACACTGAAAAACTGCAAAAATTCCAAAACTCCAGAACTCCAAAACTCCCAAACTCCCAATTTCCCATACTGCAAGACTCCGAAACTGAATTTAAGAAACTCCAAAACACTGACACGCCATAAATCCGCAACTCCGAAACTCCAAAATTTCGAATCTCCAAAACTCCAAATCTCCGAAACTCCAAAAATCCAAAACCCCAGAACTCCAAAGCTCCAGATCTCTGAAACTCCAAAGCTCCGAAATTTCCAATTTCCAGTACTCTAAAACTCCGAAACTCCGAAGCTCTGAAACTCTCAATCTCAAAAATTCCAAAATTGCGAAACTCCAAAACTCCGAAGCTCCACAACTCCAAACTCCAAAACTCCTTAGCTCCAAACCTCCGAAACTTCGAAACTCCGAAACTCCAAACTCCAGAATTCTGAAACGCCAAAACTCCGGAACTCCAAAACTCTGAAACTCCTTAAATCCGAAACTCCAAACCCCAAAGCTCCGAAACTCCAAAACACGGAAACTCGAAAAGTGTGAAAGTCCAGGACTCCAAAACTTCGAAACTCAAAACTTCAGAACTCTATAGCTCCAAAACTTCAAAACTCGAAAAATCCGAACCTCCGAAACTCCAAAACTCCAAAACTTCGAAACACGAAAACTCCGAGACTCCAAAGCTCCAAAATTGCAAAACTGAAAAACTGCAAAAACTCCAAAACTCCAAATCTCCAGAACTCCAAAACTCCCAAACTCCCAATTTCCGATACTGAAAGACTCCACAACTGAATTTAAGAAACTCCAAAACACTGAAACGCCATAAATCCGAAACTCCGAAACTCCAAAATTTCGAATCTCCAAAACTCTAAAACTCCGAAAATCCAAAACTGTAATACTCCAAAACTCCAAATCTCCGAAACTCCAAAAATCCAAAACTCCAGAACTCCAAAGCTCCAGATATCTGAAACTCCAAAACTCCGAAATTTCCAATTTCCGGTACTCTAAAACTCTGAAACTCCGAAGCTCTGAAACTCTCAATCTCAAAAATTCTAAAATTGCGAAACTCCAAAACTCCGAAGCTCCACAACTCCAAACTCCAAAACTCCTTAGCTCCAAAACTCAGAAACTTCAAAACTCCGAAACTCCAAACTCCAGAATTCTGAAACGCCAAAACTCCGGAACTCCAAAACTCTGAAACTCCGAAACTCGAAAACTCCGAGATTCCAAAGCTCCAAAATTGCAAAACCGAAAAACTCCAGAACTCGAAAAGTCCTGAACTCCAAAACTCTAAACTCCCAATTTCCAATACTGCAAGACTCCGAAACTGAATTTAAGAAACTCCAAAACACTGAAACGCCATAACTCCGAACCTCCGAAACTCCAAACTGTAGAATTCCGAAGCACCAAAACGCCAAAACTCCGGAACTCCAAAACTTTGAAACTCCGCAACTCGAAAACTCCGAAATTAAGAAATTCCAAAACTGCAACTTCATAAACCCGAAACTCCAAAACTCCGAAGCTCCGAAACTCGAAAACACGGAAACTCGAAAACTGTAAGTCCAGGACTCCAAAATGGAAACTTCAAAACTTGTGGGAATCCTGGCTTTCCGCCGTCGCCTTTGCGCGGCTAGCCGGCCTCCCGCGTTGTTTCTCCTCTTTCCCTTGCTGCCGCCTCAGGCGGTGGAGAGGCGGCTGGGTGACTAATCACTGTCATTTAGCCACAGCTCCGCCCCGGCTCCCCAAGGGCCTTTGCCATTGGCGCCTTTTGGCGGGAATTTGGGACCCGCTTTGGGCGGCCGCGCACCCCGCGACCGTCCGAGCGGGGCCCAGAGAGAGAGATCCCTCCGAGACAGCGTAAGGTGCGTACGTTACTGTTTGTCCGTGCCGGCCTTTGCAGTTCGGACCAGTGCTTACTCGAGCTCGCCCGCACGTGTCCTCTGACCTGCAGCGGCTCGAGCCTGTCCAGCGGGGTCCAGCGACCTCCGACAGGCGTACCTTGCGTTGTTTGCCCACTCTCTCTCGCAACCGGCCCAACGGCCGACACGAGAGCGAGATCACAGCACTGCCGCGGGGACATTCTCCTGCAGCGGCGTGCTAGCGGTGCGCATTGCTCGAGTCGCTTCGTGGGCGCAGCGGAGCCTTGCTCCTCGCGCGCCCCGGGACGGGGTGACGATTGAGTGTGTGTGTACTGCTGAAGGACGACGTGAATAAACGTCTCCTTTGTGAACTTGGAGGCCTATTTCTTTGCGGCGAATCGCTCTCCTCCCAGCGGAGGTTGAGTGCGCTGCAACGGTGTCCCAGTGTGTGTGTGGTGATGGCTGATCGGGGCCCTTGGCTCGCGCGAAGCTCGAACCCGCGGTGGGTGGTGGCCTGTGTCCACGTAGAAACCCACAACTGGCGCCCAACGTGCTAAGTCATTGGCGCTAACGCCTTTGATGGCACATTAGCCGAGCAGGTCGCCTTGACGATCACGCTTGCGCACCATGTCTAGCACCCCCAGCGGGGCACTCGGCAGCTACATGTCGGCTCCCTACGGAGTTATAGCGTCGTTTGATCCGCTGGCTGCTGTTCCTTCGAATAGCTAGACACCGTGGATGGCCGCGGCCCCCATTGGGGTTTACGGCGACACAACCCAAAATGTCGACCACGCGGCTCCCATTGGAGCTGTATCGGAAGCACCCTGCGGTGCATCCGCTGGTCACATGCCTCAGCTGTGCAAGCTTTCCGCCCAGTGCGAAAGCAGTACGTGTCATGCTGCCGCAACCGGCAGTTTTGAACAGCAGCAGCCGTGCCCCGCGAACAGTCAATTCTGCTCTGGAAACGGCGAGGCGCTGGCCCGGTTCCCTGCGGAAACCGTGCCGCTCATCGAACTAGGAGCCTTGCCTCCCTCGTTCGTGCAGCCCGCGTGCAGACACCCTTGACCGAGCTCTTGGGAAAGACTGCCGCGTGGCGATGGGAGCCTGAGCAAGAGCGATCCTTTCGCCTCCTGTCTAGTGTCATTGCCGAGACAGCGCAGCTCAGGCTACCCGACCTGACCAGACAGTTCGTAGTCCAGATTGACGCGAGCGATCTGGGTTTAGGAGCAGTTCTCCTACAGGAATTCGATGGCGTGCTGCAACCACTGGCCTTTGCCAGCCGCTCCTTGCTGCCCTCGGAGAGGAATTATTCCGTGACCGAGAAGGAGTGCCTCGCCATCGTGTTTGCACTGCGCAAATTCGACGTCTACCTTGATAGAACGCAATTCGTGGTGCAGACAGACCACAGTGCGCTCAGTTGGCTGATGCGGCTCCGCGAGCCTGCGGGTCGGCTGGCGCGCTGGGCTCTCCTGATACAGCATTACGACTTTTCGGTGCAGTATCGAAAAGGGAGCACAAACGTGGTAGCTGACGCGCTATCCCGTGCCCCACTCGCCAGCGGCGCCTTGACGCCTGTAGGCGGAGGGGGCGAAACAGCGAACGAGCCGCCGGGCGGCAAGGAGGGGGAGCCCGCAAACGGGTTAACCCATTCCGCTAACCAGGCAAGCAGCGCTTCGCAAGGCGGACGAGAGGCAAAGCTCTTTTTTTTTTCAGACTTCAAAATTTTTATTTGTCTGTATACGTACACATTCATAAATTCTGATCTGCCTAAGCGCATTTTGCTTGTTGGCTGATCAGGCAGCAGATGGAGAAATACCTTCATATGTATACTTTACTTGTCTAAACACTCATACTAACATAGATCATCGGGAATTTCATTAAATACAGCCGGTACATAATAACTGCGCATCTTTTTACCATAGTTTGTGTAAACCCGTGGCTTAAAAAAACGTTCTGTTTTTCTCAAGGTGACATCTTTTTTTACGGGAGTCTTATATTCATTTGAATAATAATACCGTGTTAACACA